>NC_133148.1:29830946-30186779 GCF_048418815.1 Hemitrygon akajei
GACCTACCCCTTATTCTCAAACCATGCCTTCTGGTACTGGACTCTCCCAGCATCTGGAACATATTTCCTGCCTCTATCTTGTCCAATCCCTTAATAATCTTATATGTTGCAATCAGATCCCCACTCAATCTCCTTAATTCCAGCGTGTACAAGCCCAGTCTCTCTAACCTCTCTGCGTAAGACATTCCAGACATCCCAGGAATTAACCTCGTGAATCTACGCTGCACTTCCTCTATAACCAGGATGTCCTTCCTTAACCCTGGAGACCAAAACTGTACACAATACTCCAGGTGTGGTCTCACCAGGGCCCTGTACAAATGCAAAAGGATTTCCTTGCTCTTGTACTCAATTCCCTTTGTAATAAAGGCCAACATTCCATTAGCCTTCTTCACTGCCTGCTGCACTTGCTCATTCACCTTCAGTGACTGATGAACAAGGACTCCTAGATCTCTTTGTATTTCTCCCTTACCTAACTCTACACCGTTAAGATAATAATCTGCCTTCCTGTTCTTATTCCCAAAGTGGATAACCTCACACTTATTCACATTAAACGTCATCTGCCAAGTATCTGCCCACTCACTCAGCCTATCCAAGTCACCCTGAATTCTCCTAACATCCTCATCACATGTCACACTGCCACCTAGCTTAGTATCATCAGCAAACTTGCTGATGTTATTCTCAATGCCTTCATCTAAATCAGTGATGTAAATCATAAACAGCTGTGGTCCCAATATCGAGCCCTGTGGCACCCCACTAGTTACCACCAGCCATTCTGAGAAACACCCATTCACCGTTACCCTTTTCTTTCTATCTGCCAACCAGTTTTCTATCCATGTCAATATCTTCCCCCCAATGCCATGAGCTCTGATTTTACCCACCAATCTCCTATGTGGGACCTTATCAAATACCTTCTGAAAATCGAGGTACACTACATCCACTGGATCTCCCTTGTCTACCTTCCTGGTTACATCCTCGAAAAACTCCAATAGATTAGTCAAGCATGATTTGCCCTTGGTAAATCCATGCTGGCTTGGCCCAATCCTATCACTGCTATCTAGATATGCCACTATTTCATCTTTAATAATGGACTCTAGCATCTTCCCCACTACTGATGTTAGGCTGACAGGACGATAGTTCTCTGTTTTCTTCCTCCCTCCTTTCTTAAAAAGTGGGATAACATTAGCCATTCTCCAATCCTCAGGAACTGATCCTGAATCTAAGGAACATTGGAAAATGATTACCAATGCATCTGCAATTTCCAGGGCCACCTCCTTTAGTACCCTAGGATGCAGACCATCTGGACCTGGGAATTTGTCAGCCTTCAGTCCCATCAGTCTACTCATCACCGTTTCCTTCCTAATGTCAATCTGTTTCATTTCCTCTGTTACCCTATGTCCTTGACCCATCCATACATCTGGGAGATTGCTTGTGTCTTCCCTAGTGAAGACAGATCTAAAGTACTTATTAAATTCTTCTGCCATTTCTCTGTTTCCCATAACAATTTCACCCAATTCATTCTTCAAGGGCCCAACATTGTTCTTAACTATCTTCTTTCTCTTCACATACCTAAAAAAGCTTTTGCTATCCTCCTTTATATTCCTGGCTAGCTTGCGTTCGTACCTTATTTTTTCTCCCCGTATTGCCTTTTTAGTTAAGTTCTGTTGTTCCTTAAAAATTTCCCAATCATCTGTCCTCCCACTCACCTTAGCTCTGTCATATGTCCTTTTTTTTAATGCTATGCAATCTCTGACTCCTTTGTCAACCACTGTGGCCCCTTAGTTGACATTTTGAGCCAAGACACTTCATCAAGACTTGAGCCAAAACATTGACTGTTTATTCATTTCCACAGATGCTGCCTAACCTGTTGAGTTCTTCCAGCATGGTTTGTATGTGGCTCCGGGTTTCCAGCATCTGCAGAATCCCTTGTGTTTACAAACACCCATTTTCTAGAGAATCTGCGCAAATGAACGACCTCCCGTTAATATTATTAAACTCAAACAAGAGCTGATCTTGAAAAAAATCCTGTTTCCATGTAGCTTCCCTGGAGTGATCGGACACCATTGTCCCAGCAGAGGCCACTTAAACGTTGTTTCATTTTTTTAAGGCACACTGCATTGCAGTTGTGGTTTCTAAATGACAATAAACCGAAATTCAATTCAATTCAATTAAGAGGGTTGCTTTGGAAATTGACAAGCAATCACTTCTGTGCAATGGCCCTCTATTAAGCAATGTAGCAACCACTGATACCTCAAACCCAATGAAACCAACCATTGAGCATGGGTCATCCTGATAATGTCCCATTGTAACTGGGCAAGGGAATTCAATACGTAAATCATGATGTTAAGCGTTCCTCATCAATATTATTCATAACAATATTGTGGAGATATGCTTACCATATTGAATTTTTGTGTCTTTTTTCTGATTTACGGCCAAGGTTGACTTATCTGTCCAAAAGTCTTAGGCACAAAGATACTGCTAGGATGTCCGATACATTTGCATAGCCACTGTACTTGTCAACGTGGAGCGGAGAACACGTTTGTAAATCTGGCGGGGATGGAGGGGGTGGAACGCCGCGGGAGGGGTGTGGGACAGGTGGCAGAGAAGGAGTGCCAGGGGTGGGGGGCCAGCCCTGAGACACCAGGCAAGGTCATTTGATTCCAAGCAATTGGCTTATTGATCAGTGCAGAATGTCTCTCTGGAGCTTCCCCTCTCCCTTCCCCTTTTCCCAACCGCAATTTCCCTCTCCCTGCCCCCTTCCCACTCTCAGTCCACAACAGAAACCCATAGCAGAATCAGGTTTATCATCACTCACGTATGTCATGAAATTTCTTTATTGTTGTGGCAGCAGTATAGCGCAATACATAGAATTACTACAGTACTGTGCAAAAGTCTCAGGCACCCTAGCTATATATATGTGCTTAATGCACAGTACTGTATCTGTAAAAGTGGAACTCATTAGAAGCCTGGGGATGATACTAAGATAAGGGGTTAATGCGGGTAAATGGGATGAGTGTCAAAATTCAGGAAGGATGAGTTGCATCAAATGACCTCATCCCTGGCTGCACAAATCTATATCTACTCTTCTCACTGTAGATGACACCATCGATTCTGAAAACTTACTTATCATGCCTCCTAATTTGCATCTCAGCTGTTAACGTACACGACAGACTTCCTGGGCCCTGTCCCTAGGCTGTTGTGCAAGGACGTTCCCGAGAGCCACCCAGCTGCCACTCGCTGGGCAAGTACAGGGGTTGAAGGACAGACCGGCCACCTCAAGTACGATTCAGGGCTCCGACTCTCCTATCAAGAGACCTTTAATAAGGTCTCACATAAAGTGGTGGTGCATAACTCAAGGTTTTGGTGGAAACGTGCTGGTATGGATTGAAGATGGGTTGTGACAGGGCAAACAAGGAATTGGAATAACCGGGTTCTCTGTAGGCTGGATGGTGTACATTCAGTAGTCTCTTTATTAGGTACATCAGCCAAACACGTGGCAACAGCTCACCCTGTAAATGTTTGCAGACGTGGTCAAGAGGTCCATCAGAATGGAGAGAGGCTCAGTTGATGTTGAGACCAAACCCCAGAATGGGAAGGAAATGTGATCTAAGTGGCTTTGGCCGTGGATGGAGTGTTGGTGCCAGATAGGGTGGTTTGAGTATATCAGAACTTGCTGATCTCCTAGGATTTTCGCACACAACTGTTTCTAGAGTTTATAGAGAGTGGTGCAAAAATAAAAACCCCCAAAAATCATCCAATGAGTAGCAGTTCTGTGGGTGAAAACCACCCTGTTAGTGAGAAGGATCAGACTGGTTCAGGCCGAGAGGAAGGAACTAACTGTAGACTTCAGGAGAAGGAAACCGGAGGTTCATGAGCCAGTCCTCATTGGAGGATCAGAGGTGGAGAGGGTTAGCAACTTTAAACTCCTTGGCGTTATAATTTCGGAGGACCTGTCCCTGGACCAGCACTTAAGTGCAATGATGAAGGAAGCACAGAGTTTGCAGAGATTGAGCATAACACTTAAAACTTTGGCAAACTTCTACATACGTATAATGGAGAGTATCTTGACTAGCTGCTTCATAGCCTGTATGGAAACATACAAATGCCCTGGAACGGAAAATCCTACAAAGAGTAGAAGATGCAGCTGTGTCCATGACAGGTAAAGCCCTCCGAACACATCTACGTGAAACACGGTCACAGGAAACCTGCATCCACCCTCAGCGACCCCCACCAAAGAGGACACGTTCACTTCTTGCTGCTGCCATCAGGAACAAGGTACATGAGTCTCAGGACACACACTATCAGGTTCAGGAACAGTTGTTACCCCTCAACCATCAGCCTCTTGAACCAAAGGGGATAACTTCACTCACCCCATCGTTGAAATGTTCCCACAACCAATGGACTCACTTTCAAGGACTCTTCATCCCTTGCCCTTGATGCTTATTGCTTATTTATTTTTTAGTTTTATTGCTTTACTTGTATTTGCACAATTTGTGGTTATTTATTAATTAGTTTTATTTCTTTATTTGTAGATTTGTTGTCTTCCGCACTCTGGTTGAGCGCACTATTTAGGCGGACTTTCGTTGATTCCGTTATTATTCTATAGATTTGTGTTGGCGCGTGGTCTAGTGGATAAGGCGTTGGACTAGTGATCTGAAGGTCACTGGTTCGAGCCTCAGCTGAGGCAGCGTGTTGTGTCCTTGAGCAAGACACTTAACCACACATTGCTCTGCGACGACACCGGTGCCAAGCTGCTTGGGTCCTAGTGCCCTTCCCTTGGGCAACATCGGTGGCGTGGAGAGGGGAAGGCTTGCAGCTTGGGCAACTGCCAGTCTCCCATACAACCCTGCCCAGGCCTGCATCCCGGAAACCTTCCAAGGCGCAAATCCATGGTCTCACGGGACACACGGATGCCTATTTATTCTATAAATGTATTGATTATTCCCACAAAAAATGAATCTCAGGCTTGTATATTGTGATATATATGTACTTCTATAATAAAATTTACCTTGAACTTTGATAGCAACTTAAATAACCATATCTTACAACAGTGCAGAAGAGCATCTCTGAATGCATAATTTGAAACTTGAGGTAGATGGGCTACGGCAGCAAATCACCACAAACATACACTCAGTGGCCACTTTATTAGGGCCAAGGGGGTAACTAATAAATGGCCACTGAGTGGAAGTAGTGGTGAACCCCAGGAATCTGTTCTTGCACCTCCTTTATTTACTCTTTACCATCAGCGATGAAACAAGGCACAAAAATGTAAGATTTCCAAATCCGAATCAGAATTGGGATTATTATATGATGTGAAATTCGGTGCACAGACAGTGTAAGACTTGCCAAGCATGTGGAAACAGCCGTAAGGCCATGATGTGACAAGAACATTGTGTCTTTGCAAAGTGGTACAGATGGACTGGGTGGGCCAAAACAAGGCAAGTGCAGTTTAATGTTATAAAGTGTGGGGTCAGGTACTTCAGAAAGAGAATTCATCATATTATCAATATAGAGAGATCACTATTGGTGCATTTCAGAGGGGATCAAGGTATTCTAGCAAGTTAGCAAATTTGGTCCAACAGACAGTTAAGAAGGCAAATGGCAGGCTAGCCTTTGTTGGGAAGGTAGAGATATAACCATATAACGATTACAGCATGGAAACAGGCCATCTCGGCTCTTATAGTCCATGCCAAATGCTTATTCTCACCTAATCCCACCTACCTGCACTCAGCCCATAACCCTCCATTCCTTTCCTGTCCATATACCTATCCAATTTTTTTTAAATGACAATATCAAACCTGCCTCTACCACTTCTACTGGAAGCTCATTCCACACAGCTACCACTCTCTGAGTAAAGAAGTTCCCCCTCGTGTTACCCCTAAACTTTTGCCCCTTAACTCTCAACTCATGTCCTCTTGTTTGAATCTCCCCTACTCTCAATGGAAAAAGCCTATCCATGTCGACTCTATCTATCCCCCTCATAATTTTAAATACCTCTATCAACTCCCCCCTCAACCTTCTATGCTCCAAAGAATAAAGACCTAACTTTTTCAACCTTTCTCTGGAACTTAGGTGCTGAAACCCAGGTAACATTCTAGTAAATCTCCTCTGTATTCTCTCTATTTTGTTGACATCTTTCCTATAATTCGGTGACCAGAACTGTACACAATACTCCAAATTTGGCCTCATCAATGCCTTGTACAATTTTAACATTACATCCCAACTCCTATACTCAATGCTCTGATTTATAAAGGCCAGCATACCAAAAGCTTTCTTCACCACCCTATCCACATGAGATTCCACCTTCAGGGAACTATGCACCATTATTCCTAGATCACTCTGTTCTACAAAAGTTGTTGCCAATCCAAACTGGGTTCTGCAAGTGAGTAAATGCAGGATCCAATTGCACAAGGAGGTACTGAGGCCAGGTTCCTGGAGCTTATTGATTAGATTTGAGGGGAATGACAGTACTGAATGCTGAGCTATGGTCGATAAACAGCATCCTGATATATGCATCGGGTTATATACAACATACATACCAAGATGATAAATGTACTGTGAACTATGAACTCAGTGTTGTGGGGAATCAGCAGGGAAGAGGCCAGTATAAATCAGTCATGATCATATTGAATGGTGAGGTAGGCTTGGGGGACATGGTGGCCCAGTCCTGCTCTTACATTCTTGCATTCTGGTGCACCCACCCATCCAATACTGACTGATGCTGTTGGTGTCGCAGCTGCCGATAACATAAGGGGAAAAGGAAGGCGTGAAATATTTTTTATTTTAACCAACAGAATATTTCAAGTCTCCTGTAAGTGCAGAAGCAAAACATTTCTTTATTCATAACCCTCTGGTGATAAGTTCCAACCTTGCAGATTATGCGCGTGGCTCTTGAACTACTGCGGAGCCTCCTGTGCAATCCTGGCTGCAGGAGGGATGCACAAATCAGCGCAAGGTCAGAAAGGACTTCTCAGGATTTTACCAGTGAAATCCACAACATAGAAATGGACCCATTCAGCCCATCTCGTTCATGCTGACTATGGCATCCATCTACTCTGATTCCCTTTGGCCTCATTAGACCTGGATTCCTCAAAGTACTGTTCTCTTTCCTGAACTTAGTAGCTGCTAAGTCCATCTCCGTAGTAAATACAGAGAAGACTTGATCATTTAAGAACTTGCCCCTACCCTGTGGCTCCACATGTAGATTTGCACACTGGTCCTCGGGGGACCTACTCTCTACCTAGCTAACCTTTTTATCTTCATATAGTTGTAAGAATCATTCAGAATTCTCCTTGATCTTGTCTGCCAGGAATATCTCTTGCCCCACTATACCCTTCTAACTTCCTTCCCAAGTTTACTGCCACATCTCTTGTACTCCTCGAAGGACTTGCTTGATCCCATGCCTCCTTCTTTTCCTGGCCAGAGCCTCAATATCCCACGTTAACCATGGTTCTCTGATCCTGTCAGTCTTATCCTTCACTCCAACAGGAACATGTTGGTCCTAAATTCTCCCTCTCTGTTACAGACATCCAATCGAAAATAAAGCATAATCTCATCTGTGGTTGTAATTATTCCTACTTTAAAGTGGCGCGGGAGACTGCAACATCGGAAGAACGAGTGGCGTGGTCTCCACTCTCGTTGCGTGAGTGACCGCTCTCTCCCTCGATGGCGATCTATCGCCTTCCTGAGATACCGAAGTCCTGGGTTATGGATTGTGGCTTTTGATAGTCTCGATCAAAGTCTCTTTGGTGAACTTTTGTTATTGCTTGCATGGTGGGAGAGGTGGGACAGGGTTGGTGCTTCTACTGGCGAAAGTGTTGGGGGGTAGGGGAAGGGCTTCTGTGGCTGCTTGTGTGTTGGAAGGGGGTATCGGGGTTCTGATGTTTTACCATTCATTCTAAGGGGTTCGCGTTTTGTGGGTGTCTACGAGGAGGAAGAATTTCAGGTTGTATACTGTATACATTCTCTGATATTAGTCTAAAGTATTTGAGTTGCATTTTACAGTGACTGAATACAGATTCACTTCTCAATTGAAAGTCTTTATAATAACTGAGAATACCTGATTTTGCCAAACACGGAAAAACTGAAAAGATGCTGGAATTGAACCAATAATTTTATTGAAGAAGCTTAAGCTGTAGATAAAATGGTGAAATAATTGATGGAATGGGAAAAAAGGGTGAGAGGAGGGTCATGTGAAGCTTCAATGCCAGCATTGACCCTGGGCTTTACCTCTGTGCAACAAACTAATCCACGGCTGTCATTGAACTGAAGACAAGTTAACTAACAAGGAATCAATCGGGACTCTCTCTATTTTCCCGTCTTAACTTATATCTGATCGGCTCCCTCAAACCTGACTGTAATCCATCACACGAACATTTCAACATTCTGATCATTCCAAAAAGGACTCTGCGTTGACTTAATTCAGCCGAGCTTTCCCAGATCGTAGCCATAGAGTCGTGCAACATGAAGGCAGGCCCTTCAGCCCACCTGGCCAATGGCGACCAAGGTTCCCACCTCAGCTTACTTACTAAACACAAGGAAATCTGCAGACACTGGAAGTCCGAAGAAACACGTGCGGAATTTTGGAGGAGCTCAGCAGGCCAGGCAGCATCGATGGAGAAGAGTAAGCGTTCGACGTTCCGGGCTGAGAACGTTCTTCAGGATCAGGCCCCGTTGAAGGGTCTCGGCCTGAAACGTCGACTGTTTACTCTTTTCCATGGATGCTGCCCGGCCTGCTGAGCTCCTCCAGCATTTTGTGTGTGTAGCTTATTTTCTTACTGCCCGCCATGCCGCTGGTATTTAGGGCAGCAACGAAGGCCCTCCATCTCGGTCTGTCCTTGGCCATCTTCTCTATTGTGCCCCGGGTGTGGTCCAGGGTCCTAATTTCTGCCTCTACGGTATGGCGCCAAGTTGCTTTTGGTCTTGGTCTCGGTAGTGCTCATCTCTTCCTTCCTCTCGGTTTTCACTATTGTCAGTCATGCAAGTCCCAGGCGGAGACTCAGGAATACCGTTATGCATAGATATAGAAAAATTATTCATTGCTGTTTACATAACAATGTTTTTTTTGATCAGTCAAGGTTGTTAGCCCTGAGCTGAACCCCCGAACCTGGAGGACCAGTGGACAACTCTTTGGACAACCGGTGGCCTCTACCCTTTAACCTGTTTGGCGTGGGTGACCCTATCAAGAGCCAAAGAGTCAGGAGGCCCTGACTCCAACCACCATAGCTCCCTGGGTCATTGAGCCATGCAAGCCCTACCACAAGACTGGGGTCCTCCTGGAGGTCTCACCTCAGCTAGTCCAAGTTAACTGAAGCCAGCACCATATAAGAGAACAATATAGTAACAAGAATAGATCTGGCAAATGAAAAGTTAAAAAAAAACTGGTGGAAATCTGAAATCCAACCAGAAGATGTTGAAAATAATTAGCAGATCAGGCAGCAACCATGAAGAGGGTTACAGTTATATGTTTCCCTTGTCAATACCTTATCAAATACAGGATGGCTAAATGGAAACCATTGGGGACTAGAGAGGTAAGTGTGAAAGATGGAAACTCCTTTTGTGAAAGAGATGTTAATCAACCTGAAATGTTAACTCTGCTTCTCTTTGTGAGGTACCTTTTAATTTTATTACACATATATTAACAACATTTAAAGGTACTGGGACAGGATAGGTTTGGAGCAGGGGCTCCCACACTTTTTTTTAATGCCATGGACCCCTACCATTACTGAGGGGTTTGGAGGCATGCGGGCCAAATACTGGCAGATGGGACTATCTGAGGTGGGAAATCTTGGTCAGCATTGACCATTTGGGCCAAAGGACCTGTTTCCAAGTTGTAGGACTATGAACATAATCTGGGAAGGTTCAGTAGAAATTAGTCAACACAGACTCCATTTTGGAATGGTCAAAATGTTGAAATGTTCATGTGGGGATTAGAACCTGCTTTGGCTGACCAGATCAGGTCTAAGTTAAGCCAGGAAAATAGAAAGAGTCCTGATTGATTCCTCGGTTAGTTTGGAGATGAGACGTCAATGAGGACTGTATTTCTATCCCAATTGTTGTCCTGGAAGGATGGCACAGCAGAAGCCAGCAGACTTTCCTAACTGCAGCCCCATCAAACCTAATGAAAGCATGGTTGGATTTTCCTCACAGCCCTTCTCCTAAATCCGCATCTTTATGTAACTAGGTAACAGTTTCTTCCCCCAAGCCATCAGACTCCTCAATACCCAGAGCCTGGACCGACACCAACTCACTGCCCTCTACTGTGCCTATTGTCTTGTTTATTATTTATTGTAATGCCTGCACTGTTTTGTGCACTTTATGCTGTCCTGGGTAGATCTGTAGTCTAGTGTCGTTTTTTTCTGTGTTGTTTTTTACGTAGTTCAGTCTAGTTTTTGTACTGTGTCACGTAACACCATGGTCCTGAAAAACGTTGTCTCATTTTTACTGTGTACTGTACCAGCAGTTATGGTCGAAATGACAATAAAAAGTGCCTTGACTTGACTTGACTTCCCTGACAAGAGCAGCAGGCACGTGGAAACACTACCAACTGCAGCCCCCTCCAAAACACACCCCATTCTGACTGGGAAATCTTTCGCTGTTCCTTTGCCATCACTAGGTCTAGAATTTCTCCTCCTGCCCCTTTAACCCCTCCCCCACAGCGTCGTCTTCCCACCTTCGCTACACAAAGGGGGAGGTTGCACTTGAGATGATACCAGCAGAGTATCTCAAATAATGATGATTTGGAGTCAAGGAAGGAGGCGGAGAGCTTAGTCATGACATTGTGTCCTTCAATGTCAGCAAAACAAAAGAGCTGGTCATTGATTTCAGAAAAGGGGTGGGGGCACTGCACACAATCCCATCTCTATCGATGCTGCTGGGATTGAGAGGGGCGAGTACTTCAAGTTTCTGGGAGTGAATATCACCAATCTCTTGACCTGGTCCAATCACGTAGATATCATGCCCAAGAAAGCTCACCTATGCCTTTACGTCTTCAGGGACTAAAGGAAGGTGGGGAGACTAAAGAGAGAAGATGGCGGCGCAACGGCCACTCCGGGATGAATATCTGTCATCTGTCAAGTAGGATGCCGTGCACAATCCTGATTTGGTGGGGACGGACGTGAGAAGCACGGAGGAACATCTGGTGAAACTTCCGACATGCCTGTTTCGCTGCCGCTGCTACTGTGCGATCGAGAAATCTCCGGAGGGGAAGGCCCCGAATCCTCGGCTTTGCCTGTTGCTCGGTGGCCGGTGCTGGGGTCGAAGCGCTCGGCAGAGATGGTGCTCGGTGTCGGAGGGCTGGTCAGAGGCTCGAGGTTTTCGGACGGACTCGGAGTTGGCTGTGGTCGGGTGCTTCCAGAGGCTGCATCGGGAAGCTTTGCGGCGCTGGAGGTTCATGATGATTTGGAGTCAAGGAAGGAGGCAGAGAGCTTAGTCATGACATTGTTTCCTTCAATGTCAGCAAAACAAAAGAGCTGTTGATTGATTTCAGAAAAGGGGTGGGGGCACTGCACACAATCCCATCTCTATCAATGGCAGGAAGAGTTTTTCTTCCTTCTACCGTCTGCGTGAGATGATGGGCTATCGGGACTTTGAGACTTTCTTTTACCGTGCCCATGGTCTGCTTTTATCACATTACGGTATTGCTTTGCACTGTTGTAACTATATGTTATAATTATGTGGTTTTTTTGGTCAGTTAGTCTTGGTCTGTCTTGTGTTTCTGTGATATCATACTGGAGGAACATTGTATCATTTCTTAATGCATGCATTACTAAATGACAATAAATGAGGACTGGGTGTCCTCATAATCTAAATAATCTAATTTGGTAATTCTTATCGACCCTTACCAATTTTTGCAGATGCACTATAGAAAGCATTCTGTCTGGATGCATAGCAGCTTGGTACAACAACTCCTCTGCGCATGACCACAGTAAGTTGCGGAGAGTTGCGGACACAGTGCAGTACATCGTGGAAACCACTTTTCCATCCATGGACTCCTTCTATACTTCTCGCTATCTCAGTAAAGCAGCCGATGTAATCAGAGACCTCACCAACACCAGACATTTTCTCCTCTCCCCTCTTCCATTGGAAAGGAGATACAGAAGCCTGAAAGTGCAGGCCGCCTGCCTCAAGGATAGCTTCTACCCCACTGTCATAAGACTATTAAATGATTGCTTAGTACAATAAAATGCACTGTTGACCTCACAATCTACAGTACCGTGCAAAAGTCTGAGGCAGATGCCAAAAAAATTCCGAAAAGCAAAGATGGCATTCAAAAGTAATGGAATGAGAAGTTTCTGATTTTAAAAAAACTACAAAGAGCAGCAAACAGTACAAAAAAATCTAAATCAAATCAATATTTGGTGTGACCACCCTTTGCCTTCGAAACTGATTCAATCCTCTTAGTTACGCTTGTGCAGTTTCAGAAGAAAATCAGCTAGTAGTTTGGAGAACTTGCCAGAGTTCCTCTGTAGACTTTGGCTGTCTCGCTTGCTTCAGTCTCTCCAGGTAATCCCAGACAGCCTCGACGATGTTGAGATCGGGGCTCAGTGGAGGCCAGACCAGCTGTTGTAGAACTCTTTGTTCTTCTTTTGGCTGAAGATAGTTCTTTATGACCTTGGCCCTTGTGTTTGGGGTCATGGTCCTGCTGCGGAATGAAGTTGGGACAGATCAGATGGCTCCCCGATGGCATTGCTTGTTGGATTTGTGCTCCTCAGCATTGAGGATTCCATCAACTCAGACCAGACCAGCAACTCCATTTGCAGAAATGCAGCCCCGACCCGGCGGGCAACCCCCGCCATGCTTCACTCCTGGCTGCAGACACTCATCCATGTAGCGCCCTCCAATTCTTTTATGGACAAACTGCCCCCTGTCTGAGCCAAACATTTCAAATTATACTCGTCAGTCCAGAGTGACTGCTGCCATTGTTCAACACCCAAGTCCTTGTGCTTTTGTTCACAGGTGAGTCCCTTGTTTCCATTTTGGAGGACTGGCTTTCTGGCAGCAACTCTTCCATGAAGGCTACTTCCGGCAAGATTTCTCCAGACTGCAGAGTCACGTACTTGGGTTCCAGCGGTTTCTGCGAGTTCAGTGCCGGACTTCTTCCGATTTGGAAAGGACGTCAGTTTGACGCATCTCTCCTCTGCCGCACTCAGATCCCGTGGCCAACCCGTCGCGTTTCATGATCCTCAGCCTTGCCCGTTTCTTTGTGCTTTTTCAGAAGATTTTTTTTTTCAGTTTTTTTTCCCCGGGTGATCACATGGGTTTGGGCGGGATGAATAATAAAATAAAATGGGCGGCATGGTGCCCTGTTGGTTGGCACTGTTGCCTTGTGGGATTCGGTGAAAACTAGAGTTAAGATTGGATCAGCCATGATCTTGTTGAATGGCGGAGCAGGCTTGAGGGGCCGATTGGCCTACTCCTGCTCCTATCTCTTATGTTCTTATGTTCTTAAGATGCAGCGCATCTGGAACCTTCCGTCTACCGCAAAAAAAGTTCTGCTCGGGCGAGACCTTGCTGATGCAGGATGACCACCCTGTGCCGTGTTGCTATGCTCACTGTTGCCGTGGTGTAAGAATTGATGACCTGAAGGTTAAACTGTCACGACTGCCACACCCTCACCTTTTAGTTTGGCTGTCCTTCACCCAGTTTGATTCCTTCTTCACCCATTTCTGATTTTATTAATCAGTTTAGTTCATTCAGTCATCAATCATAGCATCCTGTTTGTTATCTTTGTTTAATCATGCCCTGGGCTCTACACCTACAAAATAATCATGCTTTTATTTGAAAAGTGGTCCATTACTTAATATGTTACTTTCCTTAATGAAATACAAGATTTTTTGGAAAATGAACGTTTGGAATTCTAAAATGTGTTCTTTTCTGTTGACGCAGTACCACAGAGGATAAATAATAAGCATCTAAAACAAAATGTACATAAAAAATCTAAGTGCCTAAGACTTCTTCACAGTTCTGTACCTCTTTATAGTCCTGCATCTCATTGTTTACCTGCATAACGTTTTCTCTGGAGGAATCGGGGTGCCGTGGTGACGTAGCGGTCAGCACGACGCTATTACGGCCCGGGACATTCTGGAGTTCAGAGTTCAATTCCAAAACCGTTCGGTAAGGCGGCTCTGCATGTCTCCAGCGTGGAATGCACGGGCTTTCTCTGGGTCCTTGAGTTTCCTCCCACAGTCCAAAGACGTACCGGGTAGGTTAATTTGTGGTTGCAAACTGTCCTGTGATTAGGTTAGGGCTCGTTGAGTTTGCTGGGGGGCTGCTGGGGTGGCACAGCTCAAAAGGCCATACTCTGCGTCGTATTGCTAAATCAATAATCAGAAATGCGATAGCGATAACAAATCTAATTCGATTCTGATTCTGAGGTAGGGGAGGACAAAGTGCAACACACTTTTTGAAAGAGCCAAGGGACAAAACGGGGTGAGCGGCCTCCTCCGGGTTGGGGAGTTAGCTACTTTTGGGCTTGGAATTTTGCCGGACTTCGAGGCGGGTGGTGCCGGGTTCGAATCCGGCCGGCTCCTTGCACGCTTTCCGTCCGTGTTGGATGGAACGTCGAGCTCGCAGCTCGACCTCGTGAAACAAACAGACAAATGCTAAAGAAATGGCAAGGTTGCTGCCCGATGAACAGCAAGAGGCTTGGAATTGGAGCTGGAATCAGCTCATTATTTTCACAGACACTGAGGCACAGTGAAAGGCTTGTCTTGCATGCTCACACGATACTGGAGGAACCCAGCAGGTCTGGCAGCATATACGGAAGTGAATAAACAGTCGACGGTTTGGGCCAAAACCCTTCGTCAGGACTAGGAAGGGAGAAGATGTGAGAATAAAAAAGTGGATGGACGTAAAGGAGGACAAGCTGAAGGTGATAGGTGAAGCCAGGCTGGGAAAGGTAGATGGCTGGAGAGGAAGGAACATGATAGGAGAGGAGAGTGGACCATTGGAGAAAGGGAAGAAGTGGAGGCACCAGGGGGAGGTGATAGGCAGGTGAGGAGAAGAGGAAAGACACCAAGAGAAGGGGGAGGGGGGAAAATTACCGGAAGGAGAAATCAATGTTTATGCCATCGAGTTGGAGGTTACCTCGATGGAATCTGAGGTGTTCGTCCTCCACCCCGACAGTGGCAGAAGAGGATGCCATGGACGGACATGATAGAAAGGGAGTGGGATAGGAATTAAAACGGTTGGCCACCGGGAAATTTCGTCTTTGGAAGATGGAGCAGAGGTGCTCGGCAGAGCGGTCCCCGAATTTACGCCAGGTCTCTCCGGCGCGGACGCGGCAGCACCGGGAGAACCGGATGCAGGATGCGACCCCAGAAGATTTGCGGGTGAAGTGTTGCCTCAGCGGGAAGGACTGTCTGGGGCCCTGAATGGAGGTGAGGGAGGAGGTAAATGGGCAGGTGTAGCATTTCTGTCACTTGCAGGGCCACGTGGCAAGGGGGAGATCAGTGGGGAGGGACAACTGGACAAGAGAGTCATGGGGGGAGTGATCCCTGTGGAAAACGGAGAGTGGGAGGGGGAGATCAAGATGTGTTTGGTTGAAGATGGCAGAAGCTGTGGAGAATGATGCGTTGGATGTGTTGGTTTTGTCTACTGTTTTATGCATCAAATCATTAAATACTCGACTTAGTACGAGGTAAAACAATAACAGAATGCAGAACAAAGTTCTCCCACATCCTGAAGACATACTGCTTTTCACTTTGGTTATCTGACTGCAGATAATTGCCTCTTGTGTGTAGGTAAGCAATAAAATCTGAGGTAGTTGATGGGAATATGGAGGGAATGCGTTATAGGGAAAATTCGTGGGGAATGTGACTGCTATGAACTAACATTTATTTGATGGGCTGAATGGCCCACATTTACAGTACTGTGCAAAAGTCTTAGGTACGCATATATAGTTAGGGGACTTCTGCATAGCGCTGTAGCAACTTTACGTATTGCACTGTATTGCCGCCTCAATAATAATACAAATTTCATGACATACGTGAGTGATGATAAACCTGATTCTGATCTGGGTCTCTATTGTGGACTGAGACTGGGAAGGGGGGCAGAGAAAGGGGAATCATGGTTGGGAAAAGGGGGAGGGAGCGGGAAGCACCAGAGAGACATTCTGTAATGATCAATAAACTAATTGATTGGAATCAAATGAACTTGCCTTGCGTTTCAGGTCTGCACTCGTACCAGCCCTACCCCCCGGGAGTCCTCTACCCCTCCCGTGGCACTCCACCCTCACCATTCCCATCCTTCGCTCCCGCCTAATTCACAAACTCGCTTTCCACTCCACGTTGACAAATACAGTACTGTGCAAAAGTCTAAAGGACTCCAGCTATATCTATGTTACTAAGACTTCCACATAGTGCTGAATGCTACAATCGTAAAGTACAACTATTTGTGTACACTTACCCAAATAATATGCTTCCCCCACCCCTCTCCCAAATAACGACCCTCTGACTAAGTAGCACTCCCTCTGCATTGGAGCCATCACCTCTGTGACCAGATTGATTTTATATCACTGAGCTGCAACAAACTGGCCAGTGTGCCAACAACCACTTTAAACTGACACTCCTTCCACTGGAGTGTGTACGGAGGTGTTGGTCATCTGCACAAACAGACAGACAGACAGACAGACAGACTTTATTGATCCCGAGGGAAATTGGTTTTCGTTACAGCCGCACCAACCAAGAATAGTGAAGAAATATAGCAATATAAACCCATAAATAATTAAATAATAATGTTAATCATGCCAAGTGGAAACAAGTCCAGGACCAGCCTATTGGCTCGGGGTGTCTGACACTCCGAGGGAGGAGTTGTAAAGTTTGATGGCCACAGGTAGGAATGATTTCCTATGACGCTCAGTGTTGCATCTCGGTGGAATGACTCTCTGGCTGAATGTACTCCTGTGCCTAACCAGTACATTATGGAGTGGATGGGAGTCATTGTCCAAGATGGCATGCAACTTGGACAGCATCCTCTTTTCAGACACAACCGTCAGAGAGTCCAGTTCCACCCCAACAACATCACTGGCCTTACGAATGAGTTTGTTGATTCCGTTGGTGTCTGCTACCCTCAGCCTGCTGCCCCAGCACACAACAGCAAACATGATAGCACTGGCCACCACAGACTCGTAGAACATCCTCAGCATCGTCCGACAGATGTTAAAGGACCTCAGTCTCCTCAGGAAGTAGAGACGGCTCTGACCCTTCTTGTAGACAGCCTCAGTGTTCTTTGACCAGTCCAGTTTATTGTCAATTTGTATCCCCAGGTATTTGTAATCCTCCACCATGTCCACACTGACCCCTTGGATGGAAACAGGGGTCATCGGTGCCTTAGCCCTCCTCAGGTCCACCACCAGCTCCTTAGTCTTTGTCACATGCACATAGCAGAGACTAACCTCACTCGGGTAAAATATCGTTTCGAGGATTTTCGGTTGTCTTTGTGGCTGACTCAGTCAGCAAGTACTTCAGTGGGGAACTGAAAATGTGATCTACGCACCACTTTTTTAAAAATCTGCACTATAAAAGACTCATCTCGCAAGCTGAACATTTTGTTGGTAAAATGTGGTCCAATGCTTAGAGTAACCCAACTGTTACAAATAACATTCTTCTGCTTTTCACTGCAACTCAGATCACGGAGCGAGGTGTTTGAAGTCGGCAAATACCCTGCAGGCACAGTTACTCGCATTTTTTTTTCATGTCCGGATTGTTTTGGGACGCGCTTTGAGCTCAATAAAAAAAACATGGCGGGCGGTTACATGAAACAGGTACAAGGCAAAATATTTGCCTATCGAATCTCTGCCTGGCAACTCGTGTAAGTTCTTGGGTCCGAGAAAATCTCCTCTGGCTTGTTGGTGACAAATGAAGAAGGAAGATCTGCGAGAGGACTGCAAAGTGGGATCCCAGTGAGTGGGTTCAGCGGGTTCAAATCCCCAGTTCCCAATTCACCTGGTTAGTGGCTGAATCACAAGGCAACGTCGATGTGTGACCTACTGGGACATATCACGGGGACAGCTTCCCTTTCCCATAATTAGTGCAAAATCTCAGCCACCAAGGAAGTGCCTGTCGACCCACTCACAGACTTCGAGGGTAGAGTTGGTGGGATGAAGGCCCAGAAACTTCTACAGTAGGGGAGGGACCAGCTGAAGTCCAATGTCCAAACCCGCAACTTACCAACACAGTGACCGTTTCAACCAGGAGCACTCAACTCGTTGCAGGGCCCACGCGACTCTGCTCACAGTGAATGGCCATTTTCTCAGAGAGCGTCTGGCCGATGACCTGCGCTGTGCTCTGGATCTTACCAAGGGCATAGGAGCTACCAGACATTGGACTACAACAGATCAGGAGTTTTCCATAGTTGTTACATACTTCATTGGTAGTTTACTGTGTCAGATAGCCACTTGTTACGCCATCTCATTTCACTCCAGCCACTTGAGGCCCTGTACCAGCACACCCCGGCCAATGTAATCGAATCCCACTACAGCCCAGCCCTACTCTATCCAGCCCACTTGGCTTTAACTAAAGCACTCCTCCCTGTCCATCCCACATCACTAGACTCTTGATTCATCCACATTCCATGAAACCACATCCCAAACTGTCCACCCTGAACCACCAGAGTCTATCCATTCATTCCCACCCCATGACATCACATCCCAAGCTGTCCAACCTGCACTGTCCGTCCAACATCAGAGTGTATCCATTCATCCCACCCCATGACATCACATCCTAAACTGTCCATCCCAAATCACCAGTCTATCCATTCATCCCACCCCATGACATCACATCCTAAACTGTC
This sequence comes from Hemitrygon akajei, assembly GCF_048418815.1. Taxonomy (NCBI): domain Eukaryota; kingdom Metazoa; phylum Chordata; class Chondrichthyes; order Myliobatiformes; family Dasyatidae; genus Hemitrygon; species Hemitrygon akajei. Next base: position 29,849,736 of record NC_133148.1, read on the forward strand.
CATCCCAAATCACCAGTCTATCCATTCATCCCACCCCATGACATCACATCCTAAATTGTCCATCCCAAATCACCAGTCTATCCATTCATCCCACCCCATGACATCGCATCCCAAACTGTCCATCCTACATTGTCCGTCCAACATCAGCAAAATCCATCCGTTCGTTCACCAGATGACACCACATCCTAAACTGTCCATCCCAAACTTTCCAGCCCACACCATCTGTCTATCCATTCATCCCACCCCAAGACATCCCATCCCAAACTGTCCATTCAACATCGCCAGAGTCTATCCATTCATCCCATCCCATGACACCACATCTCATTACTGTCATCCTAGACCACCAGACTTTATCCGTTCATCCGCACCCATTAAACCACATCCCAAACTGCCCATCCAAAACACCAGAGACTTTCCGTTCATCTCCTCCCAATGACATCATATCCCAAACTGTCCATCCCACATCACCAGGTCCTGTTCATACATCCCACTCTGCCCCACCATCTTCATCTCATGTTGCCCATCCCACACTAGCGTTGCCCAATGCCAGCTCTTCTCAGTGCAACCAGCATCTCGCTCCATTCTACTTATCCACCCCCTACTCCATCCCAATCCACTACCCAGACTCATTCTGCCCCATCCCGCTTCCACCCGCCCTCACCGCACATCCCACTCACTCTCCCACAACTGTGTCCCACACTTCATTCTACCCTGATCCGTTCCTCCCACCCACTCTACCCTAGGCTAGGCCATTCCACTCTAGCTCAGACCTCACACCTCTATTGCTCTCCTCCCTACAATTCCAGATTATTCAACCTCTTCTGCACCCCGTTCTGTCCGTCCCCACCACACTCAGCATCACCCCTTTCCAACCAAGACCACCCAGCCCTCTCTACTTTTCTACTAGCACTCCCTAGCCCAGTTTACCCTGTGCCCATCTAATGTCCACTTGAGCCCATCCCAGTCCAGCCCACTCCTTTTCACTTGAATGCGATCCTCCAATTCCTCCTATCCTACAGAAACCCACACCTCACCTTGACCTACCCATTTATTCACTCCTTACCCTACTCTACACACGCCTGTTCTACTCACTCCAGACTGAAGAATGGGCTAGACCATTCCTTGGGTAATGAATGGGAGAGCATCACATCACGGTCATAAGGCTATAAGATATAGGAGCAGAATTAAGCCATTTATCATGGCCGATCCATTTTCCCTCTCAGACCCAATCTCCTGCCTTCTCCTGCAATGATTAATCAAGAATCTATCAACCTCTGCCTTAAATATACCCAATGACCTGGTCTCTACAGCTGCCTGTGGCAATCAATTCCACAGATTCACCACTCTCTGGCTAAAGGAATTCCTCCTCATCTCCATTCTTAAAGGATGTCCCTATATTCTCAGGCTGTGTCCTCTGGTCTTCCACTTTCCCCACCCATAGGAAGCATCCTCTCCACATCCGCTCTGTTGAGGCCCTCCAACATTCAAGAGGTTTCAATGAGTTCACCCCTCATTCTTCTGAATTTCTGTGAGTCGACGCCCAGAGCCATCAACCGCTCTTCATTTGACAAGCCTTTCAATCCCAGAATCGCTTGCACGATGCTCCTTTGAACCCTCTCCAATGTCAGCACGTCCTTTCTCAGATAAGGTGTCCTAAACTGCTCACGACACTCCAAGTGAGGCCTCGTCAGTGCTTTATAAAGCCTCAGCATTACGTCCTCTTGAAACGAATGCTCACATCGCGTTTGCTTTCCTCACGGCCCACTCAACCTGCAAATCTACCTTCAGGGACTCTCAAATCCCTTTGCTAAGCCATCGGAGATTGGGAATTCCCAGTGTCTCCAGCAGGCAGGTACCCTTCATTCTGCTGTGATTTTTAACTGAACCAAAGAGAAACCACCTCGGCACCATGAATAATCTCAGCAGTAGGCGTGCGATTACTGACATCTGTTAGTCATGTACCCTACAAAGAAACAGGCCAGGTAAAAGGTACCGGTAGGATGTCCCGTCATTAAGAACAGATTTTGACTCATGCATTTAAACATTTCACCGTGCTGGCAGGCATGATATTACACATCTTTCAAGCAAAAAAAAAAAATTCCAACCTTCAGCAGTAAAACAAATGTATATTTTGAACATGAAAGCAGGGGATATCAGGCCCTGGAGGATGAATTTTATGAATTCTGCACACAGCAATAGTATCAAAACATTTGGGCCAGGTACAAGAGAGTCAGATAACATCAGAATTCTCCTCACTCCACCGTAGCAACAGTTTAATGCTCCAACGTGGGAGGACGAGTTTCAGATCAATGCATCAGACGATTGAGGCCCCGGTATCCCACGAGGTAAATTGAATTTGCGATCTGCAAAGCCAGTTTTGCACCTGAACAATAAGTTCAAGAGTGTTCTCGTTGTGTGTTCATCCCTTTGATAGACCTGGAAAACACTTCCACTTTCTACATGAAACATCGCTCCGGCTCCCTTGTGCAAGATGTTTGTTCAGCAATGCTTCGAGTGCAGCCGTGAGCAGAGTTTTATCAAAGGCTACAACCAATTGACTGCCAGCCCTGAATCTCATGCCTCTCTATTTCCCAGTTGAAAGCCCTGATTGATTCAGCTTCCATCACCCCTACAGGCAGTGAGTCCCAAACCTAAACTACTCTTTGTGTAAGAAAGTCTTTTTTTTCACATCTTCCCTTGTAGTATTCTTTTTGTTAAAATCCATTCTCCCTGCAACCCCCAACCTCCGGCCCATGGTCATCTACTAATTGAGACAGCAAGGAGTCTGGCTGTTGATGACCCAACTCTGGGACCCCCCGTTATCAGGCACTCTCAGAACCTTTCCCTGCACCCAACGCCAATGCTGCTTAACGCTTCTGACCTAAGATTACAATCTCTCATAACCCGACGTGAGAACAAAGGGACATTGTGGACTGATTCCTTATCCAAGACCAAACAGTCTGGGCCCTGGGACTGGACTTTCATGTGAGGCACGGACAAATCTGAAACTTATCTGGCCCGTGTTTGGGACATCGGTGACTGAATGACATACTAAGTACTCCCACAGTGTGGGCCGTCACTGAAGGAACACTTGACTTCGACACTGCTCCTCAGGAGCTGTCAATGAATCTCGTGTACACCCATGTCACCAAATTTGCTGTTCTAACACTCCTTATGAATGTGCTCGGCCAGAGTCCACTGAGACACTGGGTGCTGTGCGTGGGAGATGAGCGAGGATGTGAGCTTTGCGTGGGAACCAACGGGCACCTGACACTTATGGCCTCCGAAGTTCCAGGCTCTGGGAATCTCCTGTATGCTCGGCTAAAGGAAACAGAACAAAGACACTGTCAATGTCGACCTCAAGCCCAGAGGCCTCAAGACCGACAAGTGGGAGGAGCAATCTGTTCATTGGCCTGTGCGATGCCTCCTGTCCCGTGAAGGTGCATGCCATTTTGAGGCCCAAAGACTAAATTATGAGGCGGAGCGGTGAGAGCTGAGGAAGAAGAAAGCACTATCCCAGACGATGCAATGCCCACTAACCCAGAGGAACATCCTGCCCTCAGATTAAGGCTCCCAGTCATCTGAAGTCCCACCAGACTAGATGGCATCATTGTCAGCTCTGAGGAGCCAAGAGCCCGCAGCCTGTAAAGCCAGAGCATTATGCAGTATATCCAACCAGCTACTCAGTAAACCACGAGGAAGCTCTTGGGGTAACCAACCTTGGGGACTCAGCAGTGATTAGATCCCAGCTTTCCGTATTGGGTGTTGCAGGATCTCACAGAACTCTTACACAGGAGCAGCCATAAAGAGCATAGCGAAGAGTGTAAGAGTGCAAAATGTACAACACTCTTCCAGGCACTCGGGAGTGCACCTACTCAGTGAATGTGTTTCCACAACCAGTGGACCCACTTTCAAGGACACTTCATCGAACATTCTCAATATTTATTGCTTATTTAATATCATTATTCTTCTTGTTGTATTTGCACAGTTTGTTGTCTTCTGCATCTGGTTGAACACTCTAGTTGGATGGTCTTTCATTGATTCTGTTGTGGCTATTATTCTACAGATCGATGTAGTATGGCCGCAAAAAATGAACCTCAGGGTTGTATATGGTGAAATATACGTACTTTGATAATAAAATTTGCTTTGAACTTGGAATGGAAGCTGCAACAAAGGGAAAATACAAGAGAATGCCTCCAAGGGGTGACATTGAGAGGAACCTGGGCATGTTAATAAAGGATAGTGCCCACCAGAGTTATGGAGACTCGCCAGGACTCCATACAGCTGCTCCTGGCAGGAGGACATCAGGGACGGCACTGTGAAGTTGAAAGTGTGTCTAAAGCGGGTGCATTCTATGACGAGAAGCCTAGGTGAGGATGATAAGGACCTGAGGCTAGAATCGAGATACGGGACAAGTATATGGTCCTCGACTGGCTGCTGGACAAGAACCTGACGAGCTGAAATGAGAATCCAAATGAGACAGCAGTGCTAAACAGAAACGCAGACTGAACCAATGCTGAGATGATGATTGAGTAGCGAACCTGTTTCAGGCACTCTTTATATATACGGATTTTGGTGCAAGAACATGGCCGCCAATTAGTGGAACAGGCCAGAATCTTTAAAGGGATCTCGGCAGCTATCCAAACTCTAGAAAATCAGTGTATCTAAGCCCCAGAGGCTGGCACAGTTGGGTGCCAACTGTGACATGGTGATGCAGGCAATTGCTGGCATCTACTATGCTTACTCCAGCAGACTGAAGGAAGGCGGACAAAGTCTTATCTCCTTGAGTGTGGTGTCTGAGAGACCTCCCTGATGCCGCAGTATGCCTGTGAGATGAGGCCAAGCGGAGGCCTGTGAGGGTTCTGAGGCCAAGTTGCTGAGATGGCATCCGATTCTGACATTCCCGGGCAACGTGTGAGGGACATTTGAGGTTGCAGAAGCTCCCAGCTCCCAGTGAGGACAAAGAATCCAGGTTAACTAGTGTGGTGACCGGTGTTGACTGGGCCAGCAAGGTCAAACATCTCCCCGTTGCTGGTGAACTCTGAATGACCATTCACATCTGCAAGAATTCTCCCTCTCCCTCTCTCTCTTTGCCTCTCCATCTCCCTATCACCCTCTCTCTCTTTTTCTCTCTCACCCTCTGCCCTTCATCCCTCCCTCTCTGACTCCCTCCCCCCCCACCCTCTCTCGTTCTCGCTCTCTCTCTCTCTCTCAAAGGGGTTGATGGGAAGAGTCTGCTGGCTCTCGAGCCAGGGGAGCTTGAATACGCATCACTTCAGACTGTAACATCGAAACAGTGATCTGTTCATCACCCCCCTCGTTGTGGAAGGGGTGACTCCGCTCTCCCCTTTGTTAGTGAGAGAAAGAGCCCATGGCGCATCAAATCATTGGGTGAACAATGGCATGTTTGGAGGACTGCAGATCATGGACTCCCTTTGGGGGCTTTGCTATTGAAATACGTTCCAGATGCTGGGAGAGTCCAGTACCTGAGGGCATGGTTTGAGAATAAGGGGTAGGTCATTTAGGACAGAGTTAAGGAAAAACTTCTCCCAGAGAGTTGTGGGGGTCTGGAATGCACTGCCGCGGAAGGTAGTGGAGGTCAATTCTCTGGATGCTTTCAAGAAGGAGCTAGATAGGTATCTTATGGATAGGGGAATCAAGGGATATGGGGACAAGACAGGAACCGGGTATTGATTATGGATGATCAGCCATGATCTCAGAATGGTGGTACAGGCTCGAAGGGCCGAATGGTCTATTTCTGCACCTATTGTCTATTGTTTGCTTGATGGGTGGTGATGCTTCCTACCGAACAAGTGGGGGGGGGGGGTGATGCTTTGCTGTTGCTTGTGCATGGGAGGAGGTTCAGGGGGCTTTGGGGTTCTAATACCTCTCTGTCATTCAATCTTTGGGCCCTTTCTTTTGTTTCGTGGATGTCTGTGGAGCATAAGAACTTCAGGTTGTATATTGTATACATTCTTCGATATTACTAAACGGAACCATTGGAACAATTTACCTTCTAGTAGGTGTAAAACAAAATCCACAGTATTCTTCTGAAGCTGGATGTGGGCTACCCTTAGTGCAGGGGTTCCCAACCTTTTTTACGCCATGGGCCAATACCATTAGCCAAGGGGTCCGTGTACCTCAGATTGGGAACCTCTGCCTTCATGTACAAACCAATACTCATCCCTCAGTCAGCAAAGAGGCTGTCGGCCACAAGCACGATGCTATCTGTAGAAGCACACCGGCTGGATGTCACCCACAGCACAACCACGGTCCCATCATCTGTGAGCTGTCGCTGGACGATAGAACATGCTAGGTCAATGTAGGATTTCTCACTTGCTTTAACTGAGTGTTATTGATCGTTACTGGTTGGTTTCCATTTGTAACATAGATCCTTGCAGGACATCACTCGTCCCATTTTGCCCTTGACCACTTATTGAGGCAAAGAAGGCTTCATGTAGGCTCAGGGTGTCCATCACTGTAGGAAAAGCCAAAGCTTAATTTAACCTGTACACTCGAAACCTTCAAGTGAATTGACCCCACATGTCCGCAGGCCTATATTGGAAATCCCTGCAGCATAATTTTATGCAAAAGTCGCACGTAATTATCATTAGCGTTTTGTTAATAACACCAGGCTAGAAAAGAGCTTGCAAAGGCAATTTAATAGAACCTGTTCACTTTGTGATAATGGGTCTGAACCAACTTGCAAAAGTAATGTACTTTGATAATATTATAGTCAATGGCCTTGGAGGAGTACAGGTCTCAGATTTTTTCGTTCATACCATACACTCAGTGGCCACTTTATTAGGTACAACCAGTGAGGCTGGTGCTCTTTTCTCTGTTGTAGCCCATTGTTGGACTCCACTGTTTATTGAATAATACTTTTGAGAAGATTTATGATTTTTAACAAACTCATGTGATTTTCACTCACTGGCAGAAGGCGGTATAGCAGCTAAACTAACAGTTTATCACCTTTCTTCATTTTCATTGGCTAAGTATTAGCACATTACCCACATGATGTAATTGTGTAGCCTATGACTTAATTCATCACTATCTAAGGAATTTTCCTTATCTTGTCTATAAAAGTGTTGGATCTTTCAGACGCACCATCATTTATTTCTCTTTGCCTTAATTTCCCTCAGCATCATTTCTCAGCTCTTTGCTTAGATTGCTCAGTATATGTATGTTTGTTTGACTCTAAAACAAAAATAAATCTTGGAATTAAGAATGCTCGCCATTCTTGACTCTTGGAAGAATCCCGAGGATCAGAATTTAAACAGAATCCAACATTTTTAAGAGGCTTTTAGATAGGTACATGGAGCTTAGTAAAATAGAGGGCTATGAGTAAGCCTAGTAATTTCTGAGGTAGGGACGTGTTCGGCACAACTTTGTGGGCCAAAGGGCTTGTATTGTGCTGTAGGTTTTCTATGTTTCTATGTTTCTATCATCCACTTCAAGGTTTAATCCATTTAGAGATGCTTTGCTGCACATCACTGTTATTTGAGTTACATGGTTATTTGAGTTACTGCTTCCTTCCTGTCAGCTTGAACCAGTCTGGCCACTCTCTTCTGACCTCTCTCATTGACAAGGCATCTTCACCCACAGAACAGACACTTACTAGAATTTTTTTTTGCTTTGTGCATCATTCTTTGTAAACGCTAGAGACTGTTCACCAGAGATGAGGTTAGACCATGAGGAGAGATTGAGTCACCTGGGACTGTACTCACTGTAATTCAGAATAATGAGAGGAGATCTTATAGAAGCATATAAAATTGTGAAAGGGATAGATATAGAGGCGGGAAAGTTGTTTCCACTGATAGGTGAGACTAGAACTAGGGGACGTAGCCTCAAGATTCGGGGGAGTAGATTTAGGACGGAGATGAGGAGGAACTGCTTTTCCCAGAGGATGGTGAATCTGTAAAATTCTCTACCCAATGAAGCAGTGCAGGCTACCTTAGTAAATATATTTAAGACAAAGTTGAATAGATTTTTTTTGCATTGTAGAGGAATTAAGGGCTATGGAGAAAAGACAGGTAGATGGAGATGAGTCCATGGCCTAATCAGCCATGATCTTATTGAATGGCGGAGCAGGCTCGACGGGCCAGATGGTCGACTCCTGCTCCTATTTCTTACGTTCTCATGTCCTGCTGTCAGGAGATCAGCAATTTCAAAGATACTCAAACCACCCCATCTGGTGCCAACAATCATTCCACAGACAAAGTCACTTAGATCACATTTCTTCCCCATCCTGATGTTTGGTCGGAACAACAACTGAACCTCTTGACCTTGTCTGCATGCTTTTATGCGTGGAGTAGCTGCTGCGTGATTGGCTGATTAGATATTTGCATTAACAGGTGCCAGCTGAGCGTAGTTCAGCATAGAACAGTACAGCTCAGCAACGGGTTCTTCGGCTCACTACGCCTGTGTCGACCATGATATCAAACCAAACGATTCCCATCTGCCTGCATGTCCCTCCAAAACCTTCATGTTCATGTGTCAATCTAAATGCCTCTTGTTATTAAGTGCTGTCAAGTGTTTGTTGACCCTATGGATAGTGTAGATGTTTTCATGGCCAGACCTTTCTCCTACACAGATACTGGACTGGCTTCGAACTCAGGACCTTTTGCCTCAAAGTCCTGTGCTGATGCCACTACACCACCGGCTGGCTCAAAATGCCTCTTAAATGCCACTATTGCGTCAATCTCCTCCACCACCCCCGGCCACACATTCCAGCTACAAACCACACTCTGTGCAGAAAAAGACTCAAAATCTCCCTTAAACATCCCCCTCTCACCTTTCAGGCCTCTCCTGACGCCGTGGACCAATCCTGTTGAGCAAGGGATCTGTGCACCCCCAGGATGGGAAACCCTGCGTGTTCTTAAGGCAATGCTCACAGGTATCTGAGTTCAGAATTCATCAGGGTGGAATCTGTGTTCAATGGAGCATTTTGTCAACGTTGACAGCCGGGCTTAGCAACTGGGCTCACTGGCGCACATTTCTACACATAAAATGCGTATAAAATCATTTCGAGGATGTTCAACCATAGAGACGTTGAGCATTACAGCACAGAAAGTGGCCCTTTGGCCCATTTAGCCCATGTTGATCTGTTCTTCACCCTATTCCTATCTACCCGCTCCCTGTCATAGACCTGCATACCTTTCCCATCCATATAACTATACTAACTTCGACTTAAATGATGCAGTCGAGGCTCTATCCACCCCTTCCACTGGCAGCTTGCTCCACAATCACATCACACTCATTGTGAAGAAGTTTCCCCTCAGATTTCCCCTTCAATATTTCACCTTTTGCCCTCAACCCAGGATCTCCAGTTCTATCCTCACTCAACCTCGGTGGAAAAAAGACTGCTTGCATTAACTCTTTCTATACCCCTCACTGGGGCGGTGGGGTGGAGATACACCTCTACCAAAGGAGGTGTGAGGCACTCCTTCCCCCGGCTAGCCAGCAGGTCACCCTTGGGCAAAGTGTAGCACCTGCTTAGCCCCCCCCAGCGCCCCCCAACCGATCAGGGTCACTGGAGCAGGTGGTGGACGGTCGTACGAGCAGCCGGTGCAGATCACAAGTCCTGGTTATGTGACCACTGACGCCAGGCAGACAATCTCTGAAGAGTATTGATAATGGCTGGGGTCACCTGTCTTGTAAAGACACTGCCCCGAAGAAGGCAATGGCCAACCACTTCTGCAGAAAGATTTGCCGAAAACAATTCTATTGAAGGATAGAGAAAGGAATGGAAACAGTTGGGCATTGGGGGTCTTTCACATGCAGACTAAGGATGGATGGAAGACCATAAGCTATGTCATACAAGATGACACATATGGTGATGGTGGTGGTACCCCTCCTAATTTTGTACACTTCTACCAAATCTCCGGTTATTCTCCTATGCTCTAGGGAATAAAGTTATAACCTATTCAACCTTTCCCTCTATATCAGGTCCTCAAGTCCTGGCAACATCCATTTAAATTTTCTCTTAAGAGACATAATTACACTTCTTTTTTTCTGTGTAGGGTTCTCAGTATCAGTAATTGTGGTGTTAACTGTTCAGGCTAACAAAATGGCTTCTCCGTATTGTTATAATGAAATGGCCTCTCTGTAATGTTATTTAACGCTGTAATGGCTTTCTGTATCTGGAATGATTAGGTTATAACTGCAGATAAGTGGGGAACTAACCAATGGAGAATTGTTATGCTATCCTGTATGTGTGAGCTGAGCGGGAGTTCACGGTCTTTATCGGGAGGCGAGCGAGGGGGACGGACGTGTGAGGAGCAGACAGTGGTTCCAGGGCGGCGGATACTGGACGTCAGCGGTTCGGACGGTGGCCGAAGGCTCGGAAGGTCGTTGTGGATGGAACCGGAGGCGTGGGCTCCAACGTATTAAAATATTATGAGCACAAACTGACAAACTTACTGACTTGGTGCCTTTAGGTTATCTGTTTCTACTAACCCATCACTAAGAAATAACTATAAAGTTGTAATTATTTACTCACCTTTGGTGTATTGTCTGGTATTTGTGTTGCGAGCGTGTATGGGGGGGAGCATTACAACGTATTTACACCTAAGTATAACACTATTGGCGGGGCGATGGCGGTTCACCCTAGGTGAACGGGGGTAAATTGGGGGCGCGGATGTTACATCTGATTGAGGGCCTACCCACTTCACAATTCCAAGTGGGATTCATTATTTCATGGGGATCACTTCCCTGGGGTTGGCTGCCCATTTGACGATGTCACATAACTGTAGCAACATCTGCAGGAGTCAGAGAGGATGCCAAGGGAAATGACAATCCAGCCAAGAGAAACATAGAAAACCTACAGCACAATGTAGGCCCTTCGGCCCACAATGCTGTGCCGAACATGTACTTACTTTAGAAATTACCTGGGGTTACCCATAGCCCTCTATTGTTCTGAGCTCCATGTAGCTATCCAGGAGTCTCTTAAGAGACCCTATCGTATCTGCCTCCACTATCGCCAGCAACCCATTCCATGCACTCATCACTCTCTGCGTAAAAAACTTACCCCTGACATCTCCTCTATACCTGCTTCCAATCACCTTAAAACTGTGCCCTCTCATGTTAGCCATTTCAGCCCTGGGAAAAAACCTCTGACTATCCACACGATCAATGCCTCTCATCATCTTATACACCTCTATCAGGTCACCCCTCATCCTCCGCTGCTGCAAGGAGAAAAGACCAAGGTCACTCAACATATTCTCATAAGGCAACATCCTTTTAAATCTCCTCTGCACCCTTTCTATAGTTTCCACATCCTTCCTGTAGTGAGGCGACCAGAACTAAGAGCAGTACTCCAAGCGGAGTCTGACCAGGATCCTACGTAGTTGTAACATTACCTCTCAGCTCTTAAACTCAATCCCACGGTTGATGAAGGCCAATGCACCGTATGCCTTCTTAACCACACAGTCAACCTGCACAGCAAAGAGACTAATTTCCCTGGAGGTGCTAAATTAAAGCCATACAACTAACCAACTAGCAAACTTGCTGTCAAACTAGGAGCAAACTGCACACCAACTCCATCACTGCATATAAGTCAAGGCTGGGCCTGACCTTCCTGTTGCCTGTTGACCATCCGCCTTGCTCTGCTGGGTGAGAAGCTGACAGTGATGCAGGTGGATGCTTCCCTGGTGTCACGGATTATTGATTACCTGACTGGCAGACCACAGTACGTGCGCTTGCAACACTGTGTGTCAGACAGAGTGGTCAGCAGCACTGGGGCTCCACAGGGGACTGTCCTGTCTCCCTTTCTCTTCACCATCTACACCTCGGACTTCAACTACAACACAGTCTTGCCATCTTCAGAAGTTTTCTGATGACTCTGCCATAGTTGGATGCATCAGCAAGGGAGATGAGGCTGAGTACAGGGCGACGGTGGGAAACTTTGTCACATGGTGTGAGCAGAATCATCTGCAGCTTAATGTGAAAAAGACTAAGGAGCTGGTGGTGGACCTGAGGAGGGCTAAGGCACCGGTGACCCCTGTTTCCATCCAAGGGGTCAGTGTGGACATAGTGGAGGATTACAAATACCTGGGGAAATGAATGGACAATAAATTGGACTGGTCAAAGAACACTGAGGCTGTCTACAAGAAGGGTCAGTGCTGTCTCTATTTCCTAAGGAGATTGAGGTCCTTTAACATCTACCGGACGATGCTGAGGATGTTCTACGAGGCTGTGGTGGCCAGTGCTATCATGTTTGCTGTTGTGTGCTGGGGCAGCAGGCTGAGGGTAGCAGACACCAGCAGAATCAAAAAACTCATTTGTAAGGCCAGTGATGTTGTGGGGGTGGAACTGGACTCTCTGACGGTGGTGTCTGAAAAGAGGATGCTGTCCAAGTTGCATGCCATCTTGGACAACGACTCCCATCCACTCCATAATGTACTGGTTAGGCACAGGAGTACATTCAGCCAGAGACTCATTCCACCGAGATGTAACACTGAGCGTCATAGGAAGTCATTCCTACCTGTGGCCATCAAACTTTACAACTCCTCCCTCGGAGTGTCAGACACCCTGAGCCAATAGGCTGGTCCTGGACTTATTTCCACGGCATGATTAACTTATTATTTAATTATTTATGGTTTTATTTTGCTATATTTCTTCACTATTCTTGGTTGGTGCGGCTGTAACAAAACCCAATTTCCCTCGGGATCAATAAAGTATGTCTGTCTGTCTAAATCAAAGCGTTGTCATTCACTCACTGGATTCATAATCATTGAAGACCTCACCAGAGATCAGGAGTTGAGTTCAGCAGTGAAAGTGTCTGCAGTAGGGAGAAGAGCAGCTATGACATGCAAGAAAGGATGTGCTGGCATTGGAGAGGGTCCAGAGGAAGTTTACAAGAATGATGCCAGGAATGAAAGGGTTAATGTATGAGGAGCATTTGATGCCTCTGGGCTTGTCCTCGTTGGAGTTCAGAAGAATCGGGGCAAGGGATTCCCAATGAAACCTGCTGAATGTTGAAAGACCTAGATAGAGTGGACGCGGAGAGGATGCTTTCTATAGTGGGGGAATGGCCTCAGACTACAAGGTTGGCCATTTAGAATGGAGATGAGGAATTTCTTTAAGCCTTTCGGCCCACAATGCTGTGCCGAACATGTACTTAATTTAGAAATTACCTGGGGTTACCCATAGCCCTCTATTTTTCTCATCTCCATGTACCTATCCAGGAGTGGTGAATCTGTGGCCTTGGGGAAGAGAAGATGGGGAAGAGGCAGAAGAATGGAGATGAGAGGGAAAATAAATCAGTCATGACTGAATGCTGGAGCAGACTTGATGGGCTGAATGGCCTAATTCTGCTCCTAGATCTCATGGTCTCATGTGACCCTCATGGAGTTGTGGAATAGAATCCGATTCATTGAGTCTGTGACAGCACTCAACCACCCATTTATCATAATCTTTCGCTGAACCCACCTTATTCTTCTCAGATTCCTATCAGCTCCACCCCACCCCAGGATCTACACACTTGGGGCAGTTTCTACAGTGACCAATTCACCAATCACCCTGAGTGTCATTGGGATGTGAAAGGAAACTAGAGCAAGCAGAGCAACAGGGAGGTCGTACAAACTCTACAAGGACAGGGTGGGATTGAACCCGGGTGAGGAAGCAGCTCTACAAGTCCTCCTGCTATGCTGACTGTCGAAAGTGAGACCATGACGCAGGAAGTCCTATCCAGCACCTTTCATCAATTTTCCTAGTGCCTCGGGGTTGGGGAGAGTCAGTATGGGCGTAGGTGTGAATGTCCTAGTAAAGACAGCAGGCTAACCCTCGGGGGAAGGAAGATTTCGTGGAAGATTGCTGGGTCCCTGAGCCCATGAGACTTCCTTGAAATCGCTCTTCTTCTAGTCGCCGATACCTTTAATGTTCAGCTGATGGATGGAGAAGGTAACATTCTGGATGCTGGATGCGGGCCAAGGAAAGGAGATATATTTTGCCAGGAATTCTACATTTAATCTGCAGTCTGGTGCCAAAATCATTAGGCCAGGGGCACACACTGATACACTTAGGGTGACCCTGGAAGGACAGCAATGTCCTCGGCTTGCATTTTTCTTGTCAGATTGAAGAAAGGTTAAAAGAAATATCAGGCCACCTCAGCAAACAGAAAGCTGCCGATCCCGGACTTAAAATTAACAACTGACCTGCCATCGGTCGCCTTTTGTGGGAGACAGTCGCCAAAGTTCCACTGTCCTCCCTGCATCGAGCCTGGATCTAATTCTAGACTCTGCCTCTCGCCCTGGGCTCCAACCGGTGGAAATAATCACTCCCTATCTTCCCTATCAGTTGCCCTTAATTTGTTGAAAACCGATAAAAATTATTCATTAACCTTCTGCATTCTTTACAATTTCTTTGCCATTTAACCCCTGGAGGTTTGGCATGGTTCTAGCAGATTTACATTGCAATGGATGGGCCTCACCTTCCTGAACGGTAGCATAGTGGTTAGCTGTTACTATAAGACTATAAGATATAGGAGGAGGGTTAGGCCATTCAGTCCATCAAGTCTCCTCTGCCATTTCGTCATGGCTGATCCATTTTCCTTCTCAGCCCAATCTCCTGCCTTCTCCCCGTATCCCTTCAAGCCTGACCAATCAAGAATCTATCAACCTCTGCTTTAAATACACCCAATGCCTTGGCCTCCACAGCCACCTGTGGCAACGAATTCCACAGATTCACCACCCTCTGGCTAAAGAAATTCCTCCTCATCTCTGTTCTAAATGGATGTCCCTCTAGTTTGAGGCTGTGTCCTCTAGTTTTAGACTTCCTCACTATAGGAAACATCTTCTCTAAATCCATTCTGCCGAGATTTTTCAATATTTGATAGGCTTCGATGAGGTCACCACTCATTCCTTTTTTTTATCACTAATTTTTATTGCCACACCAACAAATTACATTCAATACAACCGGTCGCCGGTTACATTTTGACTGTCTAACCCAGCCACCCCCCAACCCTCATCCCCACCCCCTCTCCACCCCTCTCTCCCACCCCCACCCCTCTCCCCTCCACCAACCAACAGTAGCGCATACACAGAGCATTCCTATTTTAACAGAAGATCTTTAAAGTTAGATATCAAATCTGTCCACATTAAGATTGTGTTTGGTTGTGCATCATTGACTCTTGATGGTGATAATTCCAGGTAAGAAATGTCCAGAAAGCTTCAAAGCCAGTGAGTACTTGAAATATCACAAGGAGGTTTCCAACGCTGGACTACGATCTCCTTAGCTGCAGTTAGGCCTGCCAGCCAGATTTTGCGTGTTTTACCCCTCACTCTTTTGAATTCCAGTGAGTACAGGCTCAGGACCATCAAGCGCTCCTCGTATGATAAGCCTTTTAATCCCGGTATCATTTTCATGAACCTCCTTTGAGTCCTCTCCAATGACAGCACCTCCTTTCTTAGATAAAGGATCCAAAATTGCTCACAATACTCCAAGTGAGGCCTCACCAGTGCTTTATAAAGCCTCAACATTACATCCTTGCTTTTATATTCTAGTCCCCCTGAAATGAATTAACATCACATTTGCCTTCCTCACCACGGACTCAACCTGCAAGTTAACTGCACAAGAACTCCAAAGTCCCTTTGCACCTCATAATTTTGAATTTTCTCTCCATTTAGAAAATAGGCTACAATTTTATTTCTTCTACCAAAGTGCGTGACCGTACACTTCTCAACATGGTATTCCAATCTGCCATTTCTTGGCCCATTCTCTTAATCTGTCTAAGTCCTTCTGTAGCCTCTCTGCTTTCTCAAGACTACCTGCCCCTCCACCCATCTTCTTATCATCTGCAAATTGGGCCACCAAGCCATCAATTCCATCATCCAGTGTATAATGTAAAAAGAAGCGGTCCCAACACAGACCCCTGAGGAACACCACTAGTCACCGGCAGCCAATCAGAAAAGGCTCCTTTTATTCTCACTCTTTGCCTCCTGCCAATCAGCCACTGCTTTATCCATGTTAGAATCTTACCTGTAATACCATGAGCTCTTAACTTGTTAAGCAACTTGTTAAGAACTGTGGCACCTTGTCAATGCCTTCTGAAAATCCAAGTACACTACATCCACCAGTTCTCCTTAGTCTATCCTGCTTGTTATTTCTTCAAAGGATTCCAACAGATTTGTCAGGCAAGATTTACGCCATGCTGCCTACAGCCTATTTTATCATGTGCCTACCACAATCTTAACAATCGACTCAAAATCATTCTGCACCACTGAGGTCAGACTAGCTGCCCTATAATTTCCTTTCTTCTGCCTCTTTCCCTTCTTGAGAGTGGAGTGACATCTGCAAATTTCCAGTCTTTCAGAATCATTCCAGAATCCATTAATCCTTGGAAGATCATTACTAATGCCTCTGCCACCCCTTTCAGAACCCTGGGGTGGAGACCATCTGGTCCAGGTGACTTATCCACCTTCAGACCTTTCAATTTCCCAAGCACCTTCTCCCTAGTAATAGCAACTTCACACACTTCTGCCCCTGACTCTCTTGAGCTTCCAGCATACTGCTTTATCTTCAACAGTGAACACTAATGCAAAATATTTATTCAGTTAGTCCACCATTTCGTTGTTCCCCATTACTACCTCTCCAGCGTCATTTTGTAGCGGTCTAATATCTACTCTCATCCCTCTCTTACACTTTATGTATCCAAAGAAACTTCTTGCATCTTCTTTAATATTATTGGTTAGCTAACATTCGTGTTCAATCTTTTGCTTCTTTGTGACTTTTTTAGTTGCCTTCTGTTGGTTTTTGGTGCGTGGCCTAGTGGGCGAGGCATCAGACTAGTAACCTGAAGGTCACTGGTTCGAGCCTCAGCTGAGGCAGCGTGTTTGTGTCCTTGAGCAAGGCACTTAACCACACATTGCTCTGCGACGTCACCGGTGCCAAGCTGCTTGGGTCCTAGTGCCCTTCCCTTGGACAACATCGGTGGCGTGGAGAGGGGAAGGCCAGCAGATTGGGCAACTGCCCATCTCCCAAACAACTCTGCCCAGGCCTGTGCCCTGGAAACTCCAGGCACAGATCCATGGTCTCTCGAGACCGACGGATGCCACCACCATTGTTGGTTTTTAAAAGATTCCCAATCCTCTAGCTTCCCACTAATTTTTTTCTCTTTGGCTTTTATGTTTTCTTTGACTTCTCTTGTCAGCCACGGTTGTGTCAATGCCTGTTCTTTGGAACATATCTAGCCTGCACCTTCTTCTCTACAGATGCATCTGACTTTAGCTTCTCCTTCTCAAATTGCAGGTTGATTTCTATCATATTATGATCACTGGCCCCCTAAGGGCTCCTTTACCTTAAGCTCACTAATCAAATCCAGTTCATTATGCAACACCCAATCCAGAAAGGGCTCAACCGTGAGCTACTCAGGAACTGGAGCTCAGAGTTCAATTTGAACCCTATCTGTAAGAAGTTTGTACATCCTCATGACCACATGGGTTTCCTCTGGGTGCTCCAGTTTCCTCCCACAGTCCAAAGATGTGCCGGTTAGTAGCTTAATTGGTCATTGTAAATCGTGCTGTGATTATGTTAGGGTTAAAGAGGTAGGTTGCTGTGCAGTGTGGCTCTTTGGAGTGGAAGAGCTGCTTATTCTGAACTGCATTGTGAAACAAGTAAGTAAGACTGGTGCCTAGAGTGACAAATGAGTTGTGCTTTAACCAGGGTGAGGATTAAAAATACTGCAGATGCTGGAAGTCCGAGGTGAAATTTGAAAGGATGCTGGTCAGGCAGCATCTGTGGAGAGGGAGACCAAGACCAAGACCCTCTGTCAGAATTACCTGAAACACTAGCTCTGTTTCTTCCTCCTCAGATGCTGCCTGGCCTGCTGAGTAGCTCCAGCATCACCTGTGTTTTATTCAGGGTGACCCTGTTAATTATGGGCGCTGCCCGTTACATTATTGGACCCCGCCAAAGATACCGTGGTTAGCGCGATGGTATTATAGGTCGGGGCGTCCCAGAGTTCCAAGTTCAATTATGCTGCCATTCTGTTTTCTCTGGATCCTCCGCTTGTCCCCCACAGTCCAAAGTCACAACAAATAGGTTAATTAGTCATTGTAAATTGCCCCATGAGTAGGTTAGGGTTAAGCAGGCTGCCCCTAGTTTGTGGTGAGGGGTAACATTTAGGGAGAATAAAAAGGGTACGCAGGATATTGATGGCCAGCACAGACGGTGGGTTACTGTGCTAATGACATGTCCCTCTCCCATCATCAACAGACACCCAAACTACAGCCCAACTATGGACACCCAAACTAGAGCCCAACTACAGACACCCAAACTACAGCCCAACTACAGACACCCAAACTACAGCCCAACTACAGACGCCCAAACTACAGCCCAACTACAGATACCCAAACTACAGCCCAACTACAGACTCCCAAACTACAGCACAACTACAGACTCCCAAACTACAGCCCAACTACAGACACCCAAACTACAGCCCAACTACAGACTCCCAAACTACAGCCCAACTACAGACTCCCAAACTACAGCCCAACTACAGACACCCAAACTAGAGCCCAACTACAGATACCCAAACTACAGCCCAACTACAGATACCCAAACTACAGCCCAACTACAGACACCCAAACTACAGCCCAACTACAGACTCCCAAACTACAGCCCAACTACAGACACCCAAACTAGAGCCCAACTACAGACTCCCAAACTACAGCCCAACTACAGACTCCCAAACTACAGCCCAACTACAGACACCCAAACTACAGCCCAACTACAGATACCCAAACTACAGCCCAACTACAGATACCCAAACTACAGCCCAACTACAGACACCCAAACTACAGCCCAACTACAGACACCCAAACTACAGCCCAATTACAGATACCCAAACTACAGCCCAACTACAGACACCCAAACTACAGCCCAACTACAGACACCCAAACTACAGCCCAATTACAGATACCCAAACTACAGCCCAACTACAGATACCCAAACTACAGCCCAACTACAGACTCCCAAACTACAGCCCAACTACAGACTCCCAAACTACAGCCCAACTACAGACACCCAAACTACAGCCCAACTACAGATACCCAAACTACAGCCCAACTACAGATACCCAAACTACAGCCCAACTACAGACACCCAAACTAGAGCCCAACTACAGACTCCCAAACTACAGCCCAACTACAGACACCCAAACTACAGCCCAACTACAGATACCCAAACTAGAGCCCAACTAGACTCCCAAACTACAGCCCAACTACAGACTCCCAAACTACAGCCCAACTACAGACACCCAAACTACAGCCCAACTACAGATACCCAAACTACAGCCCAACTACAGACACCCAAACTACAGCCCAACTACAGACACCCAAACTACAGCCCAATTACAGATACCCAAACTACAGCCCAACTACAGATACCCAAACTACAGCCCAACTACAGACACCCAAACTACAGCCCAATTAGAGATACCCAAACTACAGCCCAACTACAGACACCCAAACTACAGCCCAACTACAGACACCCAAACTACAGCCCAATTACAGATACCCAAACTACAGCCCAATTACAGACACCCAAACTACAGCCCAACTACAGACACCCAAACTACAGCCCAACTACAGACACCCAAACTACAGCCCAACTACAGGCACTCAAACTACAGCCCAACTACAGACACCCAAACTACGGCCCAACTACAACCAATCCAACTATTCGATACCAGCTCTCACCCCCAACTATTTTTACAAGCAGACACTGAGGCGGAATATAGTTAAAGTTAAAGTCTGTCCCGAGCCTTACAGGCTCATCAGGCCGGTGCTTATGCCGGTTTCCATGGCGACTGAGAGTACGAGATTACCCCCCCCCCCCCCCGGATAGGACGCCAGTCTATCGCGAGGTTAACCCCCAGCGTTTTGCTGGTACCCATTTTCAGCTGGGTGGACTGGAGCAGTGGGTGGTTAAGTGCCTTGCTCAAGGACACAACACACAAAATGATTGTACACCCACTCACGATGACAGTACAACCATTCACAATCATTGTGCACATACAGAATGATAGTACAGCCACCCACAATAATAGCACAACCATTCACAATCATCGTGCACATGTGCAATGATTGTACAGCCACTCATGGTGATAGTACAACCATTCACAATAATTGTGTACATGCACAATGGTAGTACAATCATCTACAGTGATAGTACAACCATTTGCAATAATCGTGCATGTACAACCATTAACGATAATAGTACAACCATTCACAGTCATCATGCACATACATAATGATAGTAAAACCACTCATAATCATCATCCACGTACACAAAGATAGTACAACTTCTCACAGTGATGGTGCAACCATTCACAATCATTGTGCTCATACACGATGATAGTACCCTCACCCACTGTGATGGTACAGCCATTCACAATCATCATGCAGATACACAATGGTAATACAACCACTCACAATAATTGTACAAGCATTCACAATCATTGTGCACACACATAATGAGTGTGAGTAGGTGTGCCATCAATGAGTGGGTGCACTATCTTTGTGATGGGGCACACAGCTCACAATGAAGATGCCCATAATTCTTAGTGATGAGATATGGAACTCGTGGTGATAAGAGACACAGTCAACAGGGTGCACAACATTTATAGCAACAGTGCAAATCATGGCTCACGCTCACATGCATTGTACACAAGGAATGATTCATTGATCTACAAAATGGCAGGAGATGTTAAGGCTGTAGACAATGCTAACTTTTGTAATGGGTAGGCTGTCTCACCAGGATAAAGTAGGCCTTCATCACCCCTTACAGGAGTGATTGGGAGTGAGTGTGGAACGAGTATGTCATTTTCAGTCGGGTTAATCAGCGGTTATTCACGGCTCTTGACCTGAATTGTGGGAGGATGCTGATGAAATCATCTGGAAACATCGACAAGCACACCAAGGGTGCACTTAACCCTCAGGGTCAGGGCACAAACTGACAATGCCAGGGGGGCATGGTACTGTAGTGGTTAGCACAGCGCTTTACAGTACCAGCGACCCGGGTTCAAATCCCACCACTGCCTGTAAGGAATTTGTATGTTCTCCCCGTGACAGTGTGGGTTTCCGTCGGGTGCTCCAGTTTCCTCCCACAGTCCAAAGACATTCCAGTTAGTAGGTTAATCGGTCATTGTAAATTGTCCCCTGATTAAGCTAGGGTTAAATTGGCGGTTGCTGGGCAGTGAGGCTCGACAGGCCCGAAGGGGCCTATTCCACACTGCATCTCAGTAAATAAATAAACAAACAAACAAACCTATCACAAACAAGAGAAAATCTGCAGACGCTGGAAATCCAAGCCACACGCGCAAAATGCTGGAGGAACTCGGCAGGCCGGGCAGCATCTACGGAAAAGAGTAAAGAGTCGACGTTTTGGGCCGCGACCCTTCATCAGGACCGGAGAAAGGAAGATGAGGAGTCAGAATAAGAAGGGAGGAGAGGAAGAAAGGAAACCAGGAGGGTGGAGGGGTGAAGTAAAGAGCTGGGAAGTTGATCGGTGAAAGAGATACAGGGCTGGAGAAGGGGGAATCTAATAGGAGAGGGCGGAAGGCCACGGAAGAAAGAAAAGGGGGAGGAACACCAGAGGGAGGTGATAGGGAGGTACGGAGATAAGGTGGGAGAGGGAAATGAGAATGGTGAATGGTGAAGAGGTGGAGGGCATTACTGGAAATTCGAGAAATCGATGTTTATGCCATCATATATATAGCTAGAGTGCCTGAGACTTTTGCACAGTACGGTAAGTTGGGAAACATTACTACGGAGACGAGGGTTGATGAAAATCAAAAACATGTCGATGTTGAAGTAAACTTGAAGTAAATACCAAAAATGCTGCAGATTCTCCCCAGGTCAGGCAGCATCTGTAGAGAGAGAAGCATCGGGACTGGAAATAAAGATGAGGAGTCAGAGGGAGGAAGTGGTGGTGGGAAGGGTGGAGGGAAAACCAAAAGGTGATAGGTGAAACCGGGAAGGGGGAGGCATGAAGTAAAGAGCTGGGAAGTTGATCGGTGAAAGAGATAAAGGGCTGGAGAAGGGGGAATCTAATAGGCAAGGACAGAAGGCCATGGAAGAAAGAAAAGGGGGGGGGGAGCGGGGTGATGGGCAGGGTTAAATAAACCTGTACAAGCATTAAAACTATACCGAACAGGTTCCATGGCCGCGTCCAGATCTCTGAGACTGTGGAGCCAGGGTAAGGTCCTTGAGTTTAATGATGGGAGGCAGGGCACACACACACACACACACACACACACACACACACACACACACACACACACACACACACACACACACACACACACACACACACACACACACACACACACACACACACACACACACACACACACACACACCCTAACCATGTGCAAGGCACGCACACTCCTCTGCCCCGTTCGAACAGGTGAGGCTGCTCGCCACTAAGGGCCGAGGTCCCTTAGCGGTCGCACCCACAGCCCACACCTCTTTGAGCGGGTGATGCCCTACTTGACCCCAACAAGGCACTCTCTCCCACCCCACCCCCCAGTTACAAGTACTGGATGTGCCCCCAACCTTAAAGTCTCATCCTTCTCCAACTTGAAAAAGTCTGAAATCTGTAAGCCTGACAGATTTATAACTGAAGCTTGGGAGCAGTAATAAATATCTACATTTAAATAAGATCTAAACTGTTCTACATTAAAGCCCGTGGTTATGCATTCAACAGATAAAACACCATTATACCGTAATGAAAACCATAACAAATCTGGCTTTAGTTGAACCAACTTAAAATTCAAAGTAGATTTGCTTCTTGTTTCTTTCTTCCAGCATTAGTACACAAATTTAAAACCCTCCTGGATATCTTTCAGAAATCTTGGCAATCCAGGGACTTTAACCCTTCGATCCCCCGCCTCTTGTGATCTCAGCTCCCTGCTAATTCAGTGTGAAGTCACTGGGGTAATGTTTCTCTCTGCTAACGTGCCGATAATTGCTAAGATTCCCCTTCCGCACTGCATCTGGCCTGTGTTGCATTACACTCGCAGAATGCAGGGGAGAGAGTGTGAAACGCGATTGTTTAGACTGACAATGCAACCTGCATTCCTGCAGTCAGATATCAGCCATGGCAAAGCACATCGGTCATCCAGAAGTTAACCACTTGAACAACCTCTCATGAATATCAAAATACTCAGTAAACAAATGAGTTCTTCCCTCTTTGCACTGTGATCGAAGTGAAGAGTCCCGAAGGTAGGAAGTCCTGTGGGTTAAAAGGTTGTTGAAAATAGACTGTCAGGTCTGAGTGAGTTTTAGTTTTCTATAGAAGATCTTCCCTGGCCCAAGATTACTGCCTTACTCTGCTGACTGCTTGAACAAGAGTATGAAACAGGAGTCTGAGCTTGAAATCTTCAACAGTTTGCCAAACGCTACATTCTCAAGTAAGACCATAAGGTATAGGAGCAGAATTGGGCCATTTGGCCCATCGAGTGCTCTGCCATTTCATCATGGCTGATCCATTTCCTGGGTGTCAGTATCTCTGAGGGTCCAGCCTGCACCCAACATGTTACAAAAACAAAGGCACGGCAGGGCCTATATTTCATTCGGAGTTTGAGGAGATTTGGTGCATTGCCAAAAACACTTGCTAGTTTCTACAGATGCACCATGCCGAGCATTCTAACTGGCTGCATCACCGTCTGGAATAGGGGAGGGAGGGGCGGCTGCTGCACAGGACCGAAATAGGCTGCAGCGAGTTGTAGACTATGTCAGCTCCATCGCGGGCACTAGCCTCCATTTTATGGCGGACACCTTCAAGCAGCGATGCCTCAAAGAGGTGGCATCCACCATGAGAGCCTCCCATCATGGCTTTTTTTTTTCTGGAAGAGAGTAAACAGCCGACTCTTCGGGCCGAGACCCTTCACTGGAGAAAGAAGATGAGGAGTTGCGGATCACTCTTTCCTATCGATCCTGCCCGGCCTGCTGAGCTCCTTTGGCATTTTGCGCGCGTTGCTTTGGATCTCCAGCACCTGCAGGCTTTCTTATTTCATAGCTTTTTCTCACTGGTACCATCAGGGAGGAGGGACAGACGCCTGAAGACACACGCTCAATGATTCAGGAACAGCTTCTTCCTATTTGCGATCTGATTTCTGAACGGCCATTGAAGCCATTACCTCACTACTTTTTCCAAATTTCTGTTTTTGCACTACTTATTTAACCAGTTCATATATATATACTTACTGTAATTCACCGTTTTGTCCCATTACTATGTATTTCATTGTATTGCGGCCACAAAGTCAACAAATTTCACAACGTATACTGGTGATATTAAATCAGATTCTGATTCTCAGCCCCAATTCATGCCCTGACTAGTCAAGAATCTATCTCTGCCTTAAATACACCCAATGACTTGGCCTGTGGCAACGAATTCCACAGATTCACCACCCTCTGGCTAAAAGAAATTCCTCCTCATCTCCGTCCCATTCTGAGGTTGTGTTCTCTGGTCTTAGTCTCTTCCACCACAGGAAACATCTCCATACCAACTCCATCTAGGCCTTTCAACGTTCGATAGGCCACAATGAGATTCCAACCACCCCCGCCCCCACCCCACACATCTTGATACAGAGTCATATCTTTCGTTTTTTGCTGCAATAATATTCCACATCTTCCTGCGGCGTCGATTGCAAGCTCAGGGTGCTGCAAAGTGCCCTGCATCCACCGCCAACATTCTTCTGGAGTGCCATGGGGTTGGGGATCATGATCCCTGAAAAGACAACACCGCAATAATCACCAGCGACCTGGGTCGAGAGCCAAATCGTAGCCGGGGGAGGAACGTTCCTCTCCGTATTAAACCTGTAACGTGGGATCGCTCCCAAGTTCTCAGATGGAGGCATCCTATCCAAGGCAACACCCACAGAATGCTGGAGGAACTCGGCAGGAGATGAATAAGCAGTCGGCGTTTTGGGGCCGAGACCCCTCTTCTGGACCGCATCCAGCGTGTGTAGACATACACATCTCTTATTACCTTCTCTATCCAATTTGACATTTGTTTCTGACGATCTTGATGCCAAATACCTCCAAGTCACTGTGTCCAGGGTACACAGCAGAGCAACAGACAATAGGAGCAGGAGTAGGCCCTTCGAGCCAGCACCGCCATTCACTGTGATCACAGCTGATCATCCACAATCGGTACCCCGTTCCTCTGTCTTCTCCCCATACCCCTTGACTCTGCTATCTATGAGAGCTCTATCTAACTCTTTCTTGAAAGCATCCAGAGAATTGGCCTCCACTGCCTTCTGAGGCAGAGCATTCCATAGATCCACCACTCTCTGGGTGAAAAAGTTTTTCCTCAACTCCATTCTAAATAGCCTACCCCTTATTCTTAAACTGTGGCCTCTGGTTCTGGACTCCCCCAACATCGGGAACATGTTTCCTGCCTCTAGCATGTCCAATCCCTTAATAATCTTATGTTTCAAACAGGGAGTGCCGTTAGCTCACAGAGCCAGAGACATGGGTTTCAGCTAGACCTCTGTCTAGAGTTTGCCCACATCAAGTTAGACGGGGCTCTTAGGAGCTTTGTTAAGGAGCTTCTCCACCTTCTCAGAAGCATGTGTAACACTTTCACTGCCAACGTAACGGTTTCGCTGTAGAAGCAGTGTTCGGGTTACGGTTAGAGATAACAGGCGCTTTGGAATGTGAGATTAAAAAAACTCTGGGGAGTGGGTTTTCCTGTTGCGTGCCTGACACCAATGTGAGCTGGGGTCTTTCATTCTGCGGGAGGTGAAAAGAGAAGACACTGTTGAGAACCAATCATAGGACCCGAGCCGGTGGGGGACTGTGAATCGACGGAGCAAAGTGCCGCAGTCGACTGAGGGTCGGTGAATACGACTTTTGGGAAGAGCTGAGCTCCAGCTGGTCGGCATTTGACTGTTTAATTAGAACGGGCCCTTTCTGTTGTTTTTTCTTTTCTTTACTAACCCTTCTGTCAAGTTGCCATTCATAAATATAATCTGAATGGTGTGCGGCGTGCTGTCTGTTATTTTCTGGTGCTGAGTTGCAACAGGGTAGCAGGTTACACACGATCCACACGAACCGAGGTTTGGGGTGGGAGAACCGTCCCAATCTCACGGGTTTGGCGGGGCCGGAGTGTGTCTTCCCTTCACTCACGCAGCCCGAGGAAACCAGGCGGCGGTTCACATGAACGCTGATTTTTTTGTATATTGATTCCGATTCCAAGAATAGCAATGGTGGATTATCTGTTCCCAAACTGGAGACCTAGATTCCCCTATCTATAATTAGAAAAGTTTTTAGTTGATCTGTTTGAGTTTTCAGTTTGTGCAGATGGTTTCAGGTGATGATGTTGGTACTTATGAGAACTAGTTTTATTAGTTAGTCAGGCGATGTTGTCAGGGTTGAGGTTCTAGTTAAGTTAGGTAGGAAAAACCGGAGGGATATTGAGCTCAACCAGTGGAGGGGACTGGTCGTCAGGGAATTAGCAACCACACGGATTTCCTCCTAGTGCTCTGGTTTCCTATCACATCCCACGGATGTGCAAGTTAGTAGGTACATTGTGGGCATGCTACATTCCAGGCTGCTCGCAGCGCACATTCTGACTGCATTGGTTGTTGACACAGTGGATGCATTTCATCGCATGTCTCGGCGTTTCAATGTACACGTGGCACTGCGCCACGCCGCAAAAAGGACGGATGGTACTTGCTCTGCTGGGATTTGATTGGTTAGGTGTCAGAAGGAATACATTGTAGGGGCATGGGAGGAAGTGACTGGAGCTGTCATGAGCCCTGTTGACCTCTGCCACCTGCTGTGGAGCGTTGGACTTCTGGGTTTCTTGAGCACCTCTAATTATCTAATCGTTGTCTTAGCTAGAGGTGGGAAGCCCTGGTGCCTTATGTTTAATCTCGTCAAGTTCATTGTGACTGGCACGGGTTTTCTGCTTTCTGTGATTATTTAAAGGGGACTTTCATTAGCACTGGAGCAGAGCCCTTGTGATTGTGGAGAAAGATATGTCTCACGGTGTCGCTCAGTCGTGCCCCTGAGGCTCTATAAATACTCCTGTGTCTAACTTCTTGTTTCTGGCTCTTCACGTGGAATCTGCTTTTCGTCCACTCCTGGGTGGAGTTGTTGCCAGTACCGACCGTTGCCGATCCTCTCCACTTGGGCCCAGTCCTGTAAGCGTGCACCATGGAAGGGACTGATGATATTTGTTCCGCATGGGCTGAACGGCTGGTCGGTACGTTGATAAACCTAGTGATGGCGGGTGGCAGGGGGTTCAGGGGATTTTGATGGGAATGTGAGAGAGTGCAGTCTCTAGGCTAATAATTGAGGGAATGGGACTGATGAGTTTTGAGAGCAAGTACAGACAGGAATGGATGAATAGAAACATAGAAAACCTACAGCACAATACAGGCCCTTCAGCCCACAAAGTTGTGCCGAACACATCCCTACCTTAGAAATTACTAGGCTTACCTATAGCCCTCTATTTTACTAAGCTCCATGTATCTATCCAAAAGTCTCTTAAAAGACCCTATCGTATCCGCCTCCACCACCGTTGCCAGCAGCCCATTCCACGCACTCACCACTCTCTGATTAAAAACTTATCCCTGACATCTCCTCTGTACCTACTCCCCAGCACCTTAAACCCGTGTCCTCTTATGGCAACCATTTCAGCTCTGGGAAAAAGCCTCTGACTATCCACACGATCAATGCCTCTCATCATCTTGTACACCTCTATCAGATCACCTCTCATCCTCCGTTACTCCAAGGAGAAAAGGCCGAGTTCACTCACCCTATTCTCATAAGGCATGCTCCCCAATCCAGGCCACATCCTTGTAAATTTCCTCTGCACCCTTTCTATAGGTTCTTAAATCATGTAAAATTTGAGAAGCGAATTATGGTGAATGAAAAAAAAAGATGGAGGAACTGAATGAGTTTATCATTGATGCACCATCAATAACTCTTGGAGACGTGAGGCGAGATATCGGCTTTTATTGACTGGAAGAAAGAACAAGCAGTAATTGACCACCATACTACATCCTGGAGACTGAGGGCAGGGCTCAGGCCTCAAACGCCTTTATACCGGGGTCTGTGGGAGGAGCCACAGGAGCAGTCAGCCGGGGGGTGGGGGCATGTCCAGACAGGTATATGTAGTTCACCACAATCATCTCTCCGTTACCTCCCACAGATACTGCTTAACCTACTGAGTTCTTCCATCATTTTGTTTGTTTTTCGGATTTCTCAGTCTGTGGTCTCTTGTGTCTTGCATGGTACCGCAGTGGTTGGCACAACCGTTTACAGTACCAGAGACCTGGGTTCAATTCCCGCTGCTGCCTGTAAGGAGTTTGTACATTCTCCCTGTGGGTTTGCTCCCTCTGTTTTGCTCACACAATCCAAAGATGTACAGGTTGGTAGGTTAAATTGCAAATGGTCCCGTGATTGGGCTAGAGTTAAATCAGGAGGGTGGCGTGGCTCGAAGGGCCTATTTTGGGCTGTATCTCAATAAACAAAAATAAATAAATTCGTTATAATGATGGTACGCACACATGCTACATCGGTGGACATTGTCTAAAGTTTACCTCATCCATCAGGAATGAACTTCCTAAGCCTAAAACATTGACTGTTCATTTCCCTCCATAGTTACTGCTTAACCCCCAGCATTTTGTGTGTGTTGCTGAAGTTAGGAACAACTGTTAACACAGAGCAGGTGCTGAGAATATGGAACTCACACTACCAGTGGTAGATCTTTCCTGGAGAATTCTTTTCTTCTTTTTTTTGGAATCTAGGCTTTATTGCCAAGGCCAACCATTGTTGCTCATCCCTAAATATCTTTGAAAAGATGGTGGTGAGCCCCTCTTAGTTATTCTAGTCAAGGTGGACCCACGATGCTGTTACGTAGGACATAGTCCATAACAGCACAGTACAGGCCCTTTGGCCCACAATGTTGTGCCGACCTTTGAGACCAGACTAACTTTTCCCTCTCACATAGCCCTCCATTTTAATTTCATCCAAGTGGCAGTCTAAAATTCTCTTAAATCAGATTCAGATTCAGATTCAAATTCAGTTTATTGTCATTTATAACCACAAATACAATGCAGTTAAAAAATGAGACAACGTTCTCCGGAATGATAACACACAAAAAAAAAACACAAAACAGACCACACAAGAAAAACCACGTAGTGTTTGGTAATCCCCAGTCCAGAGTCCGGAGAGGCTGCTGCGTATCGATATCACGCTACCGTCTTAGCACGTTCCCCGGAAAGGAGCTACAAACCCATCAGACAAACCTAAAGCTACAAGACTTACACAAAACCACATAGTTACATATAGTTATAGTTAACATATAGTTTCAACAGTGCAGGCAATGCCATAATTGAGAAAAGACAAACTGACAAAAACCACATAATTATAACACATAGTTTCAACAGTGCAAAGCAATACCGTAATCTGATAAAGAGATAAATGTCCCAAATGTATCTGCCTCTACCTGACCATGCAGCCATGACTCTGTACTAAAACCATATCTCTGACATCCTCCCCCACTGCATACTTTCCTGCAGTCATTTTAAAATTCAGCCTCCTTGTGCTAGCCTCTCTCACCCTAATCCAGTCCATTAATGCCTCCTGTCACCTTGGGCACCCATATCAAATCACTGCTCACCCTCCTTCGCTCCAAAGTAAAAGGCCCTGGCTCGCTCAGCCTATCTTCACAAGTCATGTTCTCCACCCGAAGCTGCTGCTTCGTGTCCTTAGCTCCCAGCGGAGCAGAGACCATTGAGGATCTCCCGTCTCCATTGTCAATGGTATGTTTGGAGTTCATCAATGTGTCCGCAATCCATTGTGTCCAGATGGGATTGACCCATTCAGCTTCACCAGAGCCCTGTTGGTTAGCCTTACCCATTTCTACTCCAAGCACCACCCCAGTAAGTTCCCTCAGCACCCACTCTAAGGCTTCCCAAAGGCGATGAAAGAACAGCGATAGATTTCCAACTCAGGATTCTGTGAGATTTGGAGATGATGCTGCAGATGGGGCTGTTCCCCCTACATCTGATGCCCTTGTCCTTATTGGCAGGAAGGGGCGCGGGCTTGCGGTACGCTCACAGAATGACAGTAACTACAAGGTGCACCACGTTGCAACTGCTTTGCTCCAGCAATAGACAATAGACAATAGGTGCAAGAGTAGGCCATTCGGCCCTTCGAGCCTGCACCGCCATTCAATCTGATCATGGCTGATCATTCACAATCAGTACCCCGTTCCTGTCTTCTCCCCATACCCCTTGACTCTGCTATCTTTAAGAGCTCTATCTAACTCCTTCTTGAAAGCATCCAGAGAATTGGCCTCCACTGCCTTCTGAGGCAGAGCATTCCATAGATCCACAACTCTCTGGGTGAAAAAGTTTTTCTTTAACTCCATTCTAAATGGCCTATCCCTTATTCTTAAACTGTGGCCTCTGGTTCTGGACTCCCCCAACAGCGGGAACATGTTTCCTGCCTTTAGCATGTCAAATCCCTTAATAATCTTATATGTTTCAATCAGATCCCCTCTCATCCTTCTAAATTCCAGTGTACACAAGCCTAGTCGCTCCAATCTTTCAACATATGACAGTCCCGCCATCCCGGGAATTAACCTCGTGAACTTATGCTGCACTCCCTCAATAGCAAGAATGTCCTTCCTCAAATTTGGAGACCAAAACTGAACACAATACTCCAGGTGTGGTCTCACCAGGGCCCTGTACAGCTGCAGAAGGACCTCTTTGCTCCTATACTCAACTCCCCTTGTTATGAAGGCCAACATGCCATTAGCTTTCTTCACTGCCTGCTGTACCTGCATGCTTACTTTCAGTGACTGATTTACAAGGACACCTAAATCTCATTGTACTTTCCCTTTTCCTAACTTGACACCATTCAGATAGTAATCTGCCTTCCTGTTCTTGCCACCAAAGTGGATAACCTCACATTTATCCACATTAAACTGCATCAGCCATGCATTTGCCCACTCACCCAACCTGTCCAAGTCACCCTGCATTCTGCGAACATCCTCCTCATATTTCACACTGCCACCCAGGGCCAGTCAAGCCCTGGTTGGTTCAAAGCCTCTTTACTCGTTGGAGCTCCACCCTTCCAGGTAAGTGTTCCATCAATGGTTCAAAGTACACTTATTATCAAAGTATGTCTACATTATACAGTCCTGATATTCATCTCCTAACAGGAGTTGTGAAATGAAGGATCCCAAAGGATCACATTAAATCAAGAAAACCCAATGTGTGTGTGGGAGGAGGGAGAGAGGGAGGGAGGGAGAGGGAAAGGGGGAAGGAAAGAGAGAGAGGGAGAAGGGAGTAGGGGATAGAGAGGGAAGAAGGGGAGAGAGAATTTGCAGTTATCAGCAACACAAGCGAACTGCTGGAGGATCTCAGCAGGCCAGGCAGCATCTACGTAAAGAAGTACAGTCAACGTTTCGAGCCGAAACTCTTTGGCAAACAACAACCGCAAGCATCACTCTGAACGGAGGTCCACAAAGAGATCCCATAGTTCAGCCTAGTTCAGTCCCGAGCCAATATGTGGAACAGAGATCTGAACCAGCCCGGCCCTCTCCTCGGGCTCCTGACACCTTGACCTTTTCAATCTGGCCGGGCGCCTAAATCGATGTCCAAACATCGGGTTCAGTCGCCTCGATGCGTCCTGAGAGCCCACCGCCTCAATTGAGCCTGTTCCCGACCCTGCGTTTGCGTCGTGTACATGGCGATGATACCATGTGCTCGTTAGGGGCCCAGCTCTAAGTAAATCAGGACCGAGACCATCCAAGCACAGAGTGCGCAGAACAGTAAATCTCATCGATCAGCTTCCACTAATACAGCGATCAATTTTAGAGATTCAAAAGGACGCAGCATAAATTTTAGCGCTGCGCGTCTTCTCTTTTCGTGCTTTAGGTCATTTTGACCCTCTAGGATCCAGACTGTCCCTTAACTCTCACTTGATAACGCGTCAGTGGAGGTCTGGCGGTGATGTCCTCTCCTGTCCAAATCCGAATCTCTCTCTCATGGTTCGCCGAGCTGGGCGATTAGCGTTCATCGCCAGTCAAGGTGGCACCCACAGTGCGCGGTTGCTGGGAGTGCTCGCGGTTATACAGGACCCCGTTTGCCCGCTACTCCGTTGGTTGACCTTAGAATTCTGTTGGCTCGCGTTTCTTTGGGTGCTACGGGATAATAGATGGCGTCTGTTTCGGTATGTTTGTTTACGGAGTTAACAGAAGAGAGCCGCGCTGCTCGCGTTTGCGCTGTCCCGGTTTACGGCGGGGTCCTGCTTGGTCTTCGCGTACCGAGCTCAGCGGCGGTGGACCACGTCTCCGCTAGCACTGAGGGTGTCCCCTCGACTGGCGTTGAAACGCCTGCATGCTACCTGCCGAGCCCGGCGGACACCGCCATGCCAAACGCCTCAACGCGAGCTGCAAAATGTCACCGCTATCCTGACTCACTTCACGTTGAAACGCGAATCGTGGAATAACTTAAGCAGCTAATGTAAGGAAATCACCAGCATATTAACAGGAACGGTGCATTGAAAGTGGCTGCACCACTTTTGATTGCGGAGGGATTTGACCCCCGGCACCCCGCTTTCTCGGTAACTGTGACACTTCACTCTGCATCCCGTTATTGTTTTACCTGGTCCGACCTCGATGCTCTGTGTAATGATTTGTCCTGCACGCACAGTGTGCAAGACAAACTTCTCACTGAAACTTGAACACAACAATCTAATTCAAAAGAAGATGCGGGAGTGTGAAATGTGAGTGTAACTTCATCTTTACTTTAAGCAAGGCTCGCACATATGTGGTGCTGTAGGCAATTAACGTATTTTTACATATAACCTGCAATTAATTATTTAAACAACCAAGGATGCTTAAGCAAACAACACGTATACACAAGATGACTCAAATATTACTGAAATGTTAAATACACAACACTCCTCCCTGCTTAGCTATCTCCAACTCAATAGAGAACTGCCTCAACTTTAAGCATAATACAGCCATTGTTGGCAGAATCTCAGATGGCGACGAGAGGGCATATGGGAGCGAGATGTACCAGCTAGTGGAGTGGTGTCGCAGCAACAACCTTGCAGTCAACGTCAGTAAAACCAAAGAGCTGATTGTGGACTTCAGGAAGGGTAAGATCAGGGAACATGAACCAATCCTCGTGGAGGGATCAGAAGTGGAGAGAGCGAGCAATTTCAAGTTCCTGGGTGTCAATATCTCTGAGGATCTAACCTGATCCTGACATACTGATGCAGCTATAACGAAGGCAGACGGGGGACTATACTTCATTAGGAGTCTGAGGAGATTTGGTTTGTCACCTAAAACACTTAAACTTCTACAGATGTACTGTGGAGAGCATCCTCACAGGCTGCATCACTGTCTGGTATGGGGAAGGGGGGTTGCCGATGCACAGGATCGAAATAAGCCACAGAAAGTTGTAAACTCAGTTAGCTCCATCACGGGCACTAGCCTCTATGGTATCCAAGACATCTTCGAGGAGCGGTGCCTCAGAAAGGCAGCATCCCTCGTTAAGGATCCCATCACCCAGGACATGCCCTCTTCTCATTGTGACCACCAGGAAGGAGGTACAGAAGCCCGAAGGCAGACGGTCAACGATTCAGGAACAGCTTCTTCCCCTCTGCCATCTGATTTCTGAATGGACATTGAACCCATGAACTCTACACTCTCTTAATTATTCTTGTTTTTGCACTACATGCATTGTACTGCACTGCTGCCGCTAAGTTAACAGATCTCACGGCATATGCCATCAATATTAAGCCTGATTCTGATTATGATATACAGACATCCACAGCAGAGTAAATTTTAACTCGTCCAATCAGGCCCAAATACTTAATTGCTCTGGAGGATCTCTAACTCTTGTTGGATAACGCCTTTCCTGACAAAGGGGGGTTCACTCTGCTTGGCCGGTGAGACTTGCGGCTGTGAGACAACCTCACGTTCCGGGGCCCCCTCCGCGGCGGACGTAGGCGTTGACTCTGAGATCGCAGCAAGTGGCCCCGATCGCGGTAGCCGATCACTCTGCTCTCCCCAACTGATGGATGTGCCACCTCCAGATGATATCTAGACTCAATCTCCGCTGTGTAGGAGATGGGCCCGGTGCCGTCCTTAATCTTTTTGGGTGCCCACTTCTGCTCACCTTTGTAGCCGCTGGCCAGGTCTGACCGTCTGGGAGCGAAGCATTGACCTTCCGTGTCTCAGATGTTTGTCCCATGTCCTCCTTCTAAGATTGGGCTTGAGGAGATCAAAGGGTGAAGACAAGGAATAGCGTGGCTGGTGAGAAGCTGGTGGTGGAGGGCGCTACATTGTGGTAGGCAACGGAGGCAATTAGCGAAGTTCTGATTCATTGTCAGCGCAGTGTGGTGTGTTGCTCACAGTGCGTTCGTTAGACCCTGGATAAACCTTTCCACCAAGCTTCATTTGCCGGCTGGAAAAATATTAGATAGACAAAACTGTACATGCGACATTAGGAAGCCAATTCAAATCCAGCCCATTAAAGCTGAATTTGTGATCGTGGCTCTTGGAAGTCAGATCCAAAATCCAGTTTCTGCTTGGAAAGATTTGGATTGCAACAGCACCTTCAGGGTGTCCAGAAGGCGTTCCAGTCATTGAACAGATACCAAACGCTGGAAAAGGGTAAACAGTCGGCGTTTCGGGCCGAGACCTTTCATCGGGGCTGGAGAGGAAGAGGAGACACCTGAGCAAGAAGGTGGAGGGATGAGGAGGGGGGTAGGAAGAAGCACAAGGTGATGGGTGAAGACGGGGAGGGGGTGCAGGGAAGTCGACTGGTGAAAGAGATAAAGGGCTGGAGAAGTGGGAGCCTGGTAGGAGAGGACAGAAGACCCTCGAAGGAGGGAGGTAATGGGCAGGCAAGGGGATAGGGTGAGAGAGGGAAACAAGAATGGGAACAGTGATGGAGAGGGAGGGTGGGGGCAATTACCCAAAGTTTAAGAAGTTGATGTTCAGAGGGGATATAAGGCATTTCTCCTCCAACCTGAATGTGGCCTCATCGCAGCAGTGGAGGAAGCCATGGGCTGACATGTTGGAATGGGAATGGGAAGTGGGAGATCACAGAAACACAGAAAACCTACAGCACAATACAGGCCCTTTGGCCCACAAAGTCGTGCCGAACACGTCCCTACCTTAGAAATTACTAGGCTTACCCATAGCCCTCTATTCTTCTAAGCTCCATGTATCTATCCAAAAGACTCTTAAAAGACCCTATCGTATCCACCTCCACCACCGATGTCGGCAGCCCATTCCACACACTCACCACCCTCTGAGTAAAAAACTTACCCCTGACATCTCCTCTGTACCTACTCCCCAGCACCTTAAACCTGTGTCCTCTTGTGGCAACCATTTCAGCCCTGAGAAAAAGCCTCTGACTATCCACACGATCAAGGCCTCTCATCATCTTATACACCTCTATCAGGTCACCTCTCATCCTCCGTCGCTCCAAGGAGAAAAGGCCGAGTTCACTCAACCTGTTCTCATAAGGCACGCTCCCCAATCCAGGCAACATCCTTGTAAATCTCCCCTGCACCCTTTCTATGGCTTCCACATCCTTCCTGTAGTGAGGCAACCAGAACTGAGCACAGTACTCCAAGTGGGGTCTGACCAGGGTCCTATAGAGCTGCAACTTGGATGCCTTTGTGTTTAGTTGCAAATGGACATGTTACACTCCCTCGAGCAGCAATGTAGCCAGACAGCCTGCCCAAATAGGGATGTTGTTGGGTCTGAGGGTGCTATATGTGTAAATCCAAGCTGCTGTTGTAAACTCGAGTGACTACGTGACACAGAAAGAACAGTATAGCCTGTGAATTTTGATTGTCACATGTTAAGAGGGCGAAGCTGTCACATGATGCAAAGCAAGAGCTTAAGTAGATGATATGGTTAGTTTGCAAATAGCTCTGGAGGGCAACAAGATGGAAAGAACGAGAGTTCATATCTAAAGTCGGAAAGGAAGGTGTGCAGCCTGGCTCACGTAAAAGGACGTCTGTATCGGTTGCCATCTGCAGCGAGGCCAAAAGTTCCTCGGCCAACTTTAGATCTGAGCCCTAGTGAGAAACCCGATCTTGTAAATAGGTTGCTCATAGGCATGGTTCAAGGGCACATTTCAACCAGAACGCACGGGGTCTATTTCAAGACTCAAGTTGTTTACCAGTGCAATGCTGATCAGGACTGATAAACAAGCCTCACCGTCACCCCACCCACTCCAACGTACAGGCCCTATGCTGTGAGAGCGCGGCGCGGTGGACGCAGTGAAATTGGTGTGTCTGGCAACAGAAACAAGTCACGGGATTGAAAATGAGCAATTAGTAACCGTTACTCACAAAGGACGGGGCTTTTCAATTGGTTCGGATTCCAGAAATACTAGATAGGCTATTAAAAGGAGAGTACTTTAAGCCCTGAACTTTTCTGGAGCAGATGATTTAATCTACTAATTCAAAGCATTTTAGCAAGTTAAATATGTCTGGAGATTTCTGTTAATGGAAGTCAATGGTCTAATTTCCCCATCTGCTGTCCTTTAATGAGTATTGAGGGTGGGGGTGGGAGTCAGAGGGTGGGGGGGGGAAGGTTTCCATTTGGATTTCTGTGGCTATGGAATGCTCTATCATCAAAGCGCTTGCATGATATACGAGCATATCAAAGTTGTCGACACGTCAATGGATGATATAGCAGGGCACAGTTCGTCATGGGGAAACCGATGACAGACTTCGGAAAGTACTTGAAGTTACTTGAAGAGACAATTTGAAACTTAATGAAGTTTTGGAATTTGAAACTGGGGCCTTAGAAATGAATAAAACAAACTATGGAGGCAAAAGACGTGAGCTGGCCACAGTAGACTGGGAAACTGCGATCGGTATGGCAGTAAACAAGCCACGGCTGGCATTTGCAGAATGAATACGTAGCTTACAAGCAATAAATTTCCCTCTAAGGCCAGAAAACAAGAGGAAAAGTGGCCCAGCGTCATCTATCCAGCAGGAATTGAGATGGTATTAGATTAGAGATTTAAGATTCAAGATTCAAGATTGTTTAATGTCATTTTCAGTACTTAAGTGTGAAAGAGAATGAAATAATTGTTACTCCAGATCCAATGCAGCACAAAAATACATAAGATAAAGAACACAATATTAAAAAAACAATGAATATAAATACATAAGATAGCTTTTTATATAGATAGTTATTTTATTTATTGAGATACAGTGTAGAATAGCCCCTTCAAGCCCTGTTGCCTAGTGATCCCCCAATTTAAGCCTAGCTCGATCATAGGACAATTTACAATGACCGATTAACCTACCAACTGGTACGTCTTTGGCCTGTGGGAGGAAACTGGATCACGTGGAGGAAACCCATGCAGTCACGGGGAGAACGTACAAACTCCTTACAGGCAGCGGTGGGATATATGTGTTTTATGGACAGCAGGCCTGTGCATAATGCGACCTTGACAGGAAATGATAAAGTGGTGGTGAACGGGGGTGTGGTGTGGTGGAGTTAGTGGGTGGAGGTGTTGATCAGCCTTACTGCTGGGGGAAAGTAACTGGTTTTCGAGTCTGGTGGTCCGGGCGTAGATGCTACGCGGCCTCTCTGTGGCGCGTGGCCAAGTGGTTAAGGCTTTGGGCCAGCGATCTGAAGGTCACTAGTTCGAGCCTCAGCCGAGGCAGCGTGTGTGTCCTTGAGCAAGGCACTTAACCACACACTGCTCCTGCACGTTTATAGCCCAGTGGCGGCGGTTGGTGCAGTGTGGGCAAGACAAATCAAAACAGTCCGTGAGCAGGGTGGGTGGGTGGGATCCTCCACCATGTTGTTGGCCTTCTTCAGGCACCTTTCTGTATATACAGTATGTCCTTGATGCCAACTCAGCTGGTGCCAGTGATGTATTGTGCAGTTTTGACTACCCGTTGTAGAGCCTTCCGACCACAGCAGTACAGTTTCCATACCAGGCAGTGATGTGGCCCTCTCTCTCTCTCTAACTCTTTCTCTCTCTCTCCCTCTCCCTCTCCCTCTCCCTCTCCCTCTCTCTCTCTCTCTCTCTCTCTCTCTCTCTCTCTCTAAAACAATATGAGTTGAAACATTGCTAAAATTCACCTGCACTCTTCTAAAAGGACCCTCTGATTTCCAGTTCTTGACTCAGCGATCCCTTGTTCTACACGGCACAGAAACGGGCTCATCTTTGCCAACCAAGATATCTGCATTTGGCTAATATCTCTCTAACCCAAGGGGGTTTCCAACCTTGTTCATGCCATGTACCAATATCACTAAGCAAGGTGTCTGTGGGCCCTGCTCGAGACCTTACCAGAATCCCCTCAAAACAAGTGTCTATACCAAATTTTGAACCACAGATCTATTTAGCATGTATAAATAGCCTATCTGACATTAATAAATGGATGATTAATCCTTAATTAATGTTTCAGAGATCTAAAATCCATTTCAATAGAAACGGGTCAAAGTTGACCGGGAGCAGCCTCAATGTACAAAAATCTGTAGCACCTGTTCAAAAGTAAAATTTTTTAAAATATATTAATGTTTGCACATTTTCGGTCACTTTAGGAAAAGTCATCAAATTTTGGCTAAAAAAATGGCATTTAGGGTATTTTTACTGCTGTCAAATGTCAAAACGGGTCAAATTTGACCCAAACAGTATGTAAGAGTTAAACATCATAACTTTACCTTCCTCTATCTCTTTTTCTGGCAGCTCATTCCATATACTCCCCACTCTCTGCGTCAAAAACTGTCCCCGCATGTCCATCGTATCTGGTAAGGACTGTAATGATGCCAACGCTGGAGGATTTGCAAAAAGTCTGAATTCAGCAGCTGATACGGAAAAGGGAAGTGGGATATGCTGGTGAGGAATCTAAAATCAACCTCTGTGAGTTCGGTTGGGTGCGTAACAAGGGAAATAATAACTCGGGTTGGCGTGGGTCACTGCAGACTGGGACAGGGGAAATTATATCAGGTGGACATACTGGAGGCTGTGATAGAACAAAGAACAAATTCCTCGCAATTCTGGACAATGTTTCTCACTCTCTGCATGCCACCTTGGCTGAACAGAGGAGTACTTTTAGTGATAGAAAAAGATAACTGTGCTGCTCCAAAGAGCTCTACATAAGGTCAATCTTACCGGGTAAGTGATGACACCCCCTCACCCCGTCAGATTGTTTGTTATTCTTTCTACTTCTCTTCTGATGTTTGTATATCTGTGCACTTGTAATGCTACTGTGGACACTGTAATTTCCTTTGGGATCAATAAAGTACCTATCTATCCAGCTATTACAAATATTACATCAGGAAATTAAGGAGCTCGTGGAATGAGAGGCAGAAAACCTGCAAGAGTGAGCAGAGAACTGCAGATCTGGAGTGAATAAGCAGTAAAGTGCTTGTGTCGGTGACATTAATGCTTCGACGGTTCCACTTTAATATCAGAGAATGTATACAATATCCAACCTGAAATTCTTACTCTCCACAGACATCCTCGCGACAGAAAAAAAATCCAAAGAATGAATGCCAGAAAAAACTTCAAGAACCACAAAGCTTTCTGCCCTTCCCACGCACAAGCACATCCCTCCTCCAGCATAAAGCATCAGCACTCCCACCTCCAATCAGGCAAATAACAGCAAAGCCCCAAGAGAGGGTCCACCAATTCCAACAATTCAACGTCCCTCAGGCTCTCTCTCTGTCACTAACAAGAGTGAGACTGATATCGCCCCTTTCGTAGCAAGAGGGGGGACAAACATTCCCTGTTGCAATGTTACAGTCACAGTCCAAAGGGTCGCTTTTCATTTCGAGTTCCCCAGCTCGAGAATCGGCAGGAGACTCTCACTCACCATTGGGAGAGAGGGAGAGAGAGAGAGAGAAAGAGAGGGGGAGAGAGAGAAAGAGAGGGGAAAGAGAGAGAGAAAGAGAAAGAGAGAGAGAGGGAGAGACAGTGAGAGGGAGGGGGAGAGAGAGAGAGAGAGGGAGAGAGAGAGTGAAAGAGAGAGAGAGAGAGATCACTGAGTGTAGAGACCTCCAACAGCCTCTCTCGCTGTCCAATGAACTGACTCCCAACTTGAAAGATAATAATTCGACCAGGCAGTGACGGCCTGCGTGCTACCAGAGGTTACTATGGAGATATTGGCTGCAACACCCACAAAACGCTGGAGGGACTCAACTAGCCAGGTAGCATCCATGGAGAGCAATAAACAGCCAATGGCCAAGATATTGACTATCCCGATATTTCTGAAATGGAAAAGGAAAGAGGGAACGGAAAAATCAGCACAGGAAATGCTGCTGCCAAGTTCAAGTGACCTGAGTTAGTACTTGACCTTCAGAGCTTTGCCCTCCCCTCCCCCCCCCCCCCCCCCCCCACCAACTGAGTAATCTCTTTGTTCTTGTGCTCTGGTTTCCTCCCACATTGCTGGTGGGTTAAGTAGTAAACTGCCCCAAGTGTAGTTAGGTGACCCAGGAAATTATAGACCAGTGAGTTGGTGAGTTGATGGAAAAGATCCTGAGAGGCAGGATTTATGAACATTTGGAGAGGTATAATATGATTAGGAATAGTCAGCATGACTTTGTGAAAGGCAGGTCGTGCCTTACGAGCCTGATTGACTAAACACATTGATGAAGGAAGAGCAGTAGATGTAGTGTATATGGATTTCAGCAAGGCATTTGATAAGGTACCCCATGCAAGGCTTATTGAGAAAGTAAGGAGGTATGGGATCAAAGGGGACTTTGCTTTGTGGATCCAGAACTGGCTTGCCCACAGAAGGCAAAGAGTGGTTGTAGACGGGTCATATTCTGCATGGAGGTCGGTCACCAGTGGAGTGCCTCAGGGATCTGTTCTGGGACCCTTAGTCTTAGTGATTTTTATAAATGACCTGGATGAGGAAGTGGAGGGATGGGTTAGTAAGTTTGCTGATGACACAAAGGTTGGAGGTGTTGTGGATAGTGTGGAGGGCTGTCAGAGGTTACAGCAGGACATTGATAGGATGCAAAACTGGGCTGAGAAGTGGCAGATGGAGTTCAACTCAGATAATTGTGAAGTGGTTCATTTTGGTAGGCCAAATATGATGGCAGAATATAGTATAGGGTAAGACTCTTGGCAGTGTGGAGGATCAGAGGGATCTCCAGGTCCAAGTCCATAGGACGCTCAAAGTAGCTGAGCAGGTTGACGCTGTGGTTAAGAAGGCGTACGGTGTATTGGCCTTCATTAATCATGGAATTGAATTTAGGAGCCGAGAGGTAATGTTGCAGCTATATAGGACCCTGGTCAGACCCTACTTGGAGCACTGTGCTCAGTTCTGGTCGCCTCACTACAGAAAGGATGTGGAAGCCATAGAAAGGGTGCAGAGGAGATTTACAAGGACGTAGCCTGGATTGGGGAGCATGCCTTATGAGAATAGGTTGAGTGAACTCGGCCTTTCCTCCTTGGAGCAATGGAGGATGAGAGGTGACCTGATAGAGGTGTACAAGATGATGAGAGGCATTGATCGTGCGGATAGTCAGAGGCTTTTTCCCAGGGCTGAAATGGTTGCCACGAGAGGTCCCAGGTTTAAGGTGCTGGGGAACAGGTACAGAGGAGATGTCAGGGGTAAGTTTTTTACTCAGAGAGTGATGAGTGTGTGGAATGGACTGCCGGCAACGGTGGTGGAGGTGGATATGATTGGGTCTTTTAAGAGACTTTTGGATAGATACATGGAGCTTAGAAGAATAGAGGGCTATGGGTAAGCCTAGTAATTTCTAAGGTAGGGACATGTTTGGCACAACTTTCTGGGCCAAAGGGCTGTATTGTGCTGTAGGGTTTCTATGTTTCTTTCTAAGAATTAGGATGGAGTTTCTAAATAGGTTACAGGCAAATCAGGTAGGATTTACCTTACTCACAGGCAATTTACAATGACCAATTACCATACCAACTGGTACATCTTTGGACTGTGGGAGAAGACCGGAACAAACCCACACAGTCGCAGGGAGAACGTACAAACACTCCTTACAGGCAGCAGCAGGAATTGAACTCAGGTCTCCTGTATTGTGAAGCAGTTGTGCTAACCACTACACTACCGTGCCACCCTAATGGAAGGGGTGTGGAAAATATCCCTAAGTAAAGGGTTTTTGGAGCATGAAATAACCAAGACATTTCAATGCTCTTGAAAAAAAGATGGATAAAGATTTAAAGTGGGCTTTGGGGAGAGAGCATTGTGGTGGAAGTTACTTAGGATTACTCTAGCAAGAAGCCATCGATTGGCTTCCCCTTTAGAGCTCATTTATTTAATTCTTAGATACATTCAGTTACATTAAGTGCAAACGCTTGTGCGCTTTGCTGGAGTTATAACAAGATGTGATCCTTTATAGATGTCCTTTTGGTTTAATCTGTCAATGGTACAATTTGGCTTCAGATTACAAACCGGAGTTCTCATTCTAATTAGTAACAGAATATATCAACGCTTTTTAAAGAAGACACTTACACTGAAATAGCTAATGCATCCTCCTAATTCCTAACACGCTTCCAGATGTAATATGAATTCAGGTTGAAAGTAGCAGTCATTTAAAGAATCACACAATAATCAGAACGTAGATAGATATTTTAAAGCATATTTATTAATCGATAATGACATTGCATCCAAAATTTTTTCAAATGGACTTCTAAGTAGAATTACTCTCATTGTGTCCTCACTAAAAGATAGAGATTACAGGTCTTGTAATGCCATTCAGCCCGTTCAGTGAGAGACTAACCCAATCACCTCCCACTCGCCTGACCGGTGATGAAGGGACCAAGTTAGTACAAAAAAAGCAGAATGTGGTGTTAAAGTGCAGAGCAGGCAGAGAACGAGCACAGGAGCACTTGTAAGGTCAAGTCCATTTTAACACACTCCGGAATCAGTCAATAGTATACAATCTCTCACATGGCACGTTAACAGTGACCTTCAAAGCTTTTTACGAAACCATTCAACAACTGCAACGTATCTGTATTCGCACCCAGTGTAATTAATAGCATAAAAAACACAAATTAGCACACAGGAGGAGGCCATTTTGTCCATCGTTTTTATGCCAGCTTTTTTTTAACGATTGAAGACTTCTATCATCTCCCCAGAGTCTAGTGACTTCAGATGTTTACAGAATGTTTTCCCAGCTACAGGGGTGGGGAGTGACTGCTTCAATTGATTCTTTTTTGGGAGCCAGTTCCTGTTTACTCACTACACCATGGAAGGACA
Source organism: Hemitrygon akajei (assembly GCF_048418815.1). Classification (NCBI taxonomy): domain Eukaryota; kingdom Metazoa; phylum Chordata; class Chondrichthyes; order Myliobatiformes; family Dasyatidae; genus Hemitrygon; species Hemitrygon akajei. Next base: position 29,892,944 of record NC_133148.1, read on the forward strand.
CAGCTCAACCCACTGAGCCCCAGCTGACTCTCAGAAGGGTCGCCCCTTAAGCCTTGATCTTTGTTCGGTTCTCCGTAGCTTTCGCACACTCGCTCTCACACACGCCTGTCAATCCCCGCCACTGCCTGTGAGGAGCTTGTACCTCCAGGTGCTCCGGTTTCCTCCAGGTGAGTCCAGTGACGCACCGGTTGGTAGGTGAGTTTTGTCATTGAAAATTGTCCGGTGATTAGGCTAGGATTAAGTCAGGGGAGAGCTGGGTAGTGTGGTTCAAAGGGCCAGAAGGGCCTCCTCTGTGCTGTATCTCAATAAATACATAAATAAACAAACAAATAAATGAGTGAGTGAATGAATGAATAAATAAATAGACAAATAAATGAATGAATGAATGAATAAATAAATAAATAGACAAATAAATGAGTGAGTGAATGAATGAATAAATAAATAGACAATTAAATGAATGAATGAATAAATGAATAAATAAATAAAACTCCCCTCTGGTTCTTTTACAACTTGCCAGCATAAAGAGGGAGCTTCCAGTAGATGATTAATATTCCAGCATGTCTTTGGGACATGGAAGGAGACCAACGCGCCAACGTCTCCCAGGATCAGATGGGGGGAACCCATCTGGTCACAGGGAGATATGCAATCTCCACACACAAGGTCCGGACTGAACCTGCATCCTTGGGATCGAGAGGCAGTAACACTTGCCACTGTACCGTCAAGCCACCCATGTGTCATGGTGGGAGGCAAATACAAAGAGAAGTACAGCACAGAAACAGGTCCTTCGGCCCATCTAGTCCATGCTGACAGCTTTTGAACTGCCTACTCCCATCGACCTGCACCGGGACCAAAGCCCTCCGTACCCCTACCATCCACTTTCCTGTATAAACTTCTCAAAACTGATGAAATCGAGCTCACATTAGTGCTGGTAGCCCATTCCAACCTCTTACAACCCTCTGAGTGAAGACGTTTCCCCTTAAACTTTTCACCTTTAACCCATGACCTTACCCAACCTCAGTGGGAAAAGCCTGCCTTCATAATCTTGTCTACCTCTTTCAAATCTCCCCTTAGTCTTCTACATTGTAAGAAATAAATTCCAAACCTGTTCAATCTCTCCTTATAACTCGGGTCCTCCAGACCCAGGATTATCCTTGTAAATTTTTGCAGTACCCTTTCAACCTCATGTACATCTTTCCTGTTGGTAGGTAACCAAAGCTGTTTAAGAGAATCTTGGAGAGGCAGATAAATAAATGTTCAAGGAGTGCTGGGATATAGACCTTACATTGGCAGACCGGATTAGTTTAATTAACTGTTCAGTTAGCAGTTTAATTAGTTTGGTACAACATTGTGGGCTGAAGGGACTGTTCTTGAGCTGCTCCTTTCTATATGCTACATCGAGGCAGGATGGATTCAAACTGAATTGAAGGTGGGTTTTTTTCCTCTCAGGGTGCGGGGGGGGGGGGGAGGTGTTGGAATACAATTGTTGAAAGAGGCAGGGTCCTCGACATCTTAGGCTACGTCCACACTACACCGGATAAGTCCGTAACCGAAGCTTTTTCTCTTCGTTTCTGCCCTTCGTCCACACTAAAATGGCGTTTTTGTCCCCACGAAACCGAAGCTTTTCAGAAACGCTGTCCAAGGTGTGTAATCTTGAAAACGCCACTTGGGCAGATCAGTGTGGACCAAAGTAGCAGAATTGAGTCATTCAAACGCTAGATAAACGGCAAAGTTGCCGCCCAATATGCCTAACAGCGCGAGGAAGAATTTTACCGTTTTTTAAAACTTACAGCTCTGTTTTTGTGGCTGTTTGTGAAGAGAAAGAATTCCAGGATGTATATATTGTATACATTCCTCTGACATTAAATGTACCTATTGAGACTTAATGCAATAAGGGGGACAATATAGAGGGATATAGTGGTTAGGTTGATTATGCATCGTAGGAGAGGTCATCTCCAAGAAATTAAACCTTTTGTACAAGCGAGTTAGGATGAATAACATCATGGGACTGGCAAAATGGCTCATCTAAGAACGTGAACAGCTTTGATAGGCCAAATGGTCACTATCAGCAGAAGTAATTACAACTTAGTTCCAGCATGTTTAAATAGTTATCTCCTTACGAATTTCCAATACAAGCAACTCGTACCGCTTGTTACGCCGCGGGCATTTAGGGCAGCAATGAAGGTTCTTCCATCTCTGCTGGTGTTCACGGCTTCCTTTGTCGTGTCAGTAGCTTCCTCTCAGTTTTCCCTACTGTCAGTCATGCAAGACCCAGGTGGAGACTCAGGAACACCGTTCCAGTCAGATGTAGAAGATACTTCATTGCTGTTTCCATAACAGTTTTTTTGACCGGTCAGGGTCGTTAGCCCTGAGCTGAACTCCCCAAACCTGGAGGACCGGTGGACCACTCTTAGTCTGACTTCTACCCTTTGACCTGTTTGGCATGGGTGACCCGACTCCAGCCAATATAACTCTCTGGGTCATTGAGGCACGCAAGCCTCTAACCCCTATGACAAGGCTCTTGGAGGAAAGCAAGCAACTGAACGCTTGAATTTAAGATGTGAAAAATAGCTTTATATGGCACATAGATATTAAAATATCAAAGCATGCAGTGAAATGCATCATTTGTGTTAAACATCAACGTGACCAAGGGAAACATCCTCCAGACGGTTCACAAAACTACTATTTTCACTTCCTTTACATTTTCTTTTTCTTTCAAATGTGGTTCTGCTACTGTTGGTGCATCTGATCTACATTTTGATGGTGTGTTTTTGAACGATCTGGCATTTTTCTGTCTCTGACAGGGTTTTGCAAGGCTTCGAGTGACACGTGCAGCCTGAAGGCCAAGAAGCCTGGGGATGGGGTGAATTGAATTGAATTGACTTTATTACTTACACCCACCTACATGAGGAGTAAAAATCTTTACATTACGTCTCTGTCTAAATGTGAAATGTGCAATTTATAGTAATTTGTAATAAATAGTATGTACAACAGCACAGTCAATATAACATAGAGGTACAATTGTATCAGCGTGAATTAATCAGTCTGATGGCCTGGTGGAAGAAGCTGTCCCAGAACCAGTTGGTCCTGGCTTTTATGCTGCGGTACCATTTCCTGGATGGTAACGGCTGGAACAGTTTGTGGTTGGGGTGACTCAGGTCCCCAATGATCCTTCCGGCTCTTTTTACACACCTGTCTTTGTAAATGTCCTGAATAGTGGGAAGTTCACATCTACAGATGCGCTGGGCTGTCCGCACCACTCTCTACAGAGTCCTGCGATTAAGGGAGGTACAGTTCCCATACCAGGCAGTGATGCAGCCAGTCAGGATGCTCTCAATTGTGCCCCTGTAGAAAGTCCTTAGGATTTGGGGACTCATGCCAAACTTCTTCATCCGTCTGGGGTGAAAGAGGCACTGTTGTGCCTTTTTCACCAACACATGCAGATAATAAACACTGAGCTGAACTGAGTATGCCTGGACTCTTTCATCTTTGTGTTTTATATTCTGTGTTTTAACTCATTTCTTTTTGCTGCCATTTGTGTGATTTGGTTTTTTTTCCGCGTGTGGAGGGGGGTTGATGTTTTTCTTTGAACGGATTCCATGGTTTTTCTTAGTTGCATGGCTGGCTGCGGGGAAGACGAACCGCAGGTTTGCAATACTTTGATAACAAAAGCGCTTTAAATCTTTGATCAACACAATCTGGATATACGCTGGGGGCAGCCCGTAAGTACCATTGTAGCATGCCCATAGCTTACTAACCATAGCACACACATCCTTGGAGCACCTGAGCACCCGGAGGAAACCCACACCATCACAGGGAGAACGTACTAACTCCTTACGGACAGGGACAGGAATTGAACCCCAATCATTGATCGCCACGTGCTGTGATGGCATTTTCAGGCACTTTCTCCTGACACATGTCATTCAGTCAAGACATCATACCACAGAACCATAGAACATTACAGCACAGAAACAGGCCTTTTGGCCCTTCTTGGCTGTGCCAAACCATTTCTCTGCCTAGTCCCACTGACCTGCACGTGGCCCATATCCCTCCCTACCCCTCTCATCCATGTACCTGTCCAAGTTTTTCTCAAATGTTAAAAGTGAGCCCACATTTACAACTTCATCTGACAGCTCATTCCACACTCCCACCACTCTCTGTGTGAAGAAGCCCCCCCCCAATGTTCCCTTTAAACTTTTCCCCCTTCACCCTTAACCCATGTCCTCTGGTTTTTTTCTCCCCTAGCCTCAGTGGAAAAAGCCTGCTTGCATTCACTCTATCTATACCCATCAGAATTTTATACACCTCTATCAAGTCTCCCCTCATTCTTCCACGGTCCAGGGAATAAAGTCCTAACCTATTCAACCTTTCTCTGTAACTCAGTTTCTCAAGTCCCGGCAACATCTTTGTAAACCTTCTCTGCACTCTTTCAACCTTATTAATATCCTTCCTGTAATTCGGTGACCAAAACTGCACACAATACTCCAAGTTGGGCCTCACCAATGCCTTATACAACCTCACCTTAACATTCCAACTCTTATACTTGATACTTTGATTTATAAAGGCCAATGTACCAAAAGCTCTCTTTACTACCCTATCTACCTGTGACGCCACTTTTAGGGAATTTTGTATCTGTATTCCTAGATCCCTCTGTTCTACTGCACTCCTCACTGTCCTACCATTTACCTTGTATGTTCTACCTTGGTTTGTCCTTCCAAAGTGCAATACCTCACACTTGTCTGTATTAAACTCCATCTGCCATTTTTCAGCCCATTTTTCCAGCTGGTCCAGATCCCTCTGCAAGCTTTGAAAACCTTCCTCACTGTCCACTACACCTCCGGTCTGTATCATCAGCAAACTACCCTTGTAGTTTGTTTCAGTGTAATAGCAGTTTTGTCAGATACTTTCTGGGAACCGCGATTCTCTGAAGTTTCCTCCTAGATGTATCAGTGACATCTTATATTGGTGCCGTCTAGATATAGATACTTCTCCACACTTCTTTCTACATCTATCCAACCGCTTCATGCTTTTAAAGTCCTCTCTGATTCCTTTTTGTTCTTACTGACCCTAGCGGTCACCTTATTCACCAAATTGCCATCAGGGAGGGGCTACAAGTCCATCACCACCAGGACCACATGTCATCTCCAAAGCTCCTTTCCTGTAGCTGTCCACTCAGGTGTAAAACCCTAACTATCCCTGCACGGCACCCCATTAAATGGCCTTTCCTTCTTTCCTTGTTCTGTTGATAATTATTAAGTCTGCTCACATGCTCACATTGATTTAAGTTTGATTATTGGCGTTTGTGGATGGGACCGTTCTGCTAATTGTTGATTGCTCCGTGGCTGATTGCACCATTGTGTTGTGAATTGTTGGTTGCTGTTGTACTGCCTGTTAAAGAATAGTCCTGTGTTTTATGCTCGGCACCGAACCACAATCAATCCTGATATGTTTCACACACTGGCCAAAAACTGGTTCTGACTCTGATCTAATTTGGCCACAGTGGCTTGGCCCACATTATATGTTCCTTCTGGTCAGTGATAGGAACTTCGGTAAGCCACGTTCCTTTTGGTCACAATAATTTCCAAAGCTTAAAGCCACAAACAACTGTGGCTCACACAAAATGCTGGAGGAACTCAGCGTCTACAGAAGTGAGTAAGCAGCCTGTTAGGATGCTCTTCATGGTACATCTGTAGAAGTTTTCGAGTGTTTTAGGTGACAAACCCAATCTCCTCAAACTCCGAATGAAATATAGCCGCTGTCTTGTCTTCTTTATAGCAACATTGACGTGTTGGAGTCAGTTAGATCCTCAGAGATATTGATACCCAGGAACTTGAAATTCCTCACTCTCTCATTAAACATTCCCTTTCTGAGTTGCCTACCAACTCATACCAGGATATTTCATCTATCTCGCTTCTCCTATATCCCTTTTTCTCACCTTTAACCTCCCTGAGTATCTCCATACATGTTACTATTGTGTAATTCGAAGTTTCCTCTTTCAGAGAATGCATTAATCTTTGTTTGGCTTCAATGGGCCCCTTCCCACATTTGCCTTCCAGATTTGGCCATGCGAGAGGCACTCTGAGTCTAGAATAGCTAAATTTAGAAGAGAGAGGGACAGAAAGCCTAATAGGACAAAGAAGGTCATGAAGCTGAAAAGAGTGCAGAAAAGTTTCAGAAGCATGTTACCGGGACAGGAAGGTATGAGTTATAAGGAGAGACTGGACGGACTGGGACCTTTTGCCTCTAGAGAGCAGGAATCTGACGGGTGACCTTATAAGACCATAAAACCATAAGATATAGAACCAGAACTTGGCCACTTGGCACATAAAAGCAGCAGGGACACAGATAAGACGAATGGTCACAGCGCGTTCTCCAGGGTAGGGGAGCCTAAAACTAGAGGAAGTAGGTTTAAGGCAAGAAAAGGAAAAACATACTGGGGATGTGAGGGGAAGACTTTTCACTCAGAGGGTGGTGGGTATATGGACTGAGCTTCAAAATGTAGTACAATTACTATGTTTAAAAGTCATTTAGACAGATACATGATATAGAAGTTTTAGAGCAAGGTTTCCTGTAGTGGTAGTTAATAGAGTTATTCCTGTGCTACTCAGTTAGCCAGCCCTACACAGGAGGAGTTCACATACTGCACAAGCAGGGTTATCAATAACGTACAGTTGGATATCCTGGATTTGAGTATTGTGTACAGTTCTGGTCACCAAATTATAGGAAAGATGTCAACAAAATAGAGAGAGTACAGAGGAGATTTACTAGAATGTTACCTGGGTTTCAGCACCTAAGTTACAGGGAAAGGTTGAACAAGTTAGGTCTTCATTCTTTGGAGCGTAGGAGGTTGAGGGGGGACTTGATAGAGGTATTTAAAATTATGAGGGGGAAAGATAGAGTTGACGTGGATAGGCTTTTTCCATTGAGAGTAGGGGAGATTCAAACAAGAGGACATGAGTTGAGAGTTAAGGGGCAAAAGTTTAGGGGTAACACGAGGGGGAACTTCTTTACTGAGAGAGTGGTAGCTCTGTGGAATGAGCTTCTGGTAGAAGTGGTAGAGGCAGGTTCGATATTGTCATTTAAAAAAAATTGGATAGGTATATGGACAGGAAAGGAATGGAGGGTTATGGGCTGAGTGCAGGTCGGTGGGACTAGGTGAGAGTAAGCGTTCGGCATGGACTAGAAGGGCTGAGATGGCCTGTTTCCGTGCTGTAATTGTTATATGGTTACATGCTGGTGTCGTGGTGCGCTGTGCATCATCCCTCAATACCGAGCGCAATGTGGTGTCAGGACTGGGATCTGAACTCCTATGCCATATGCAGTCAGCCGCTCTTACATGAGAGCGTACAATCCTTCAATAACGAGCACAACAGTTCCCAAATTTCTTTCATGCCTTGGACTAATACCACTAAGCAAGTTGGGACCTGCTGGCTTAGAGGGATATGGAGCAGATGTGGGCAAGTGGGACTTGCTCAAGTAGGCATCTTAGTGAGCTGGAGGATGCGTTGGACTGAAGGGGCAATTGGATATGGATCTTAGTAAGGCACTTGATAAGGTTCCCCATAGCAGGCTAATTCTGAAGGTCAGGAGGCATTGGATCCAGGGAAACTTGGCTGCGTCGATAAGAATTTCACTTGTCAATCGAAGGCAGAGGCCGGCAGTATTCTGCCTGGAGGTCTGGGACCAGTGGTGTTCCACAGGGATCTGTTTGGGACTGCTGCTCTTTGTGATTTTGTAAATAAGATAGATGAGGAAGTGGAAGGATGGGTTAGTTCTGTTTCCATAGCTGATTTCCATCTCATCTGCTGAGCGTTCCTAATACTTTTGGCACTTATTTCAGATACGACAGACGACTCAGGTGGCTAAATAGCGAACAGCTTTAACGAGTGTCTTAAAGGGAGAGAGAGTGGTGGTGGGCCGGAGGAATTCATTAAAAAAAAATCCCAGGAGCTTGGAGTCCTGAAGGATGAACGGACAGCTAAAGGAAATTCACTGCAAGACCCTGAGAGCAGCAGGTGCCATAGAAATGTAGAAGGGCACAGATGCAGCACAGCAAGACATACTCTATAATAGTCGGAACGGTCGTGCTCCAGGGCAAAGTTGAAACTAGCCTGAGAATAAGTCCAAGCAGTGGCAGAACTTAATCCGGTTGACTACACTCCTGAGTTATAAGGTACACCTGGATCATCTATCACCGTCAGGACATCCCTCTGAGGACGTTTGGAACTTAGGTCACTCAGCACTGAAACTTCTTGTCATCCATTCCCGCGATGCTGATGTTGAAAACCTAGAGGCCATTTAAAGACATTCACTTTCCGGCTGCCATTTGACGCTTCATACAACAGCGAGACCTCATTAAGTCGCGTATAATTGCCTCTGTCCAGTCTCTCACCGATTTACAAATTTCCACCTTTCCACCCACCCTCACCCCCAGGAGTTGTTCCATCCACATCCATCACCTCTCCCTGATTGAATGCAACAGACTCCTGCAACCATTACGTAAAACTGCAGAGACATGTGACTCCACACTCACACACAGATAGAGACAGATGGACAGACACACTCACACACACTCACACAGAAGCACAGACAAACACACACATACACACACTGACAGACATACAGACACACAAACACACACACAGAGACACACACACACAAACAGACAGACACACATACACATACACCCTCTGACACACACACACACACACACACACATACACTGACAGACACACACACACACACACACACACACACACAGGCACAGGCATACACACACACACACACACACACACACACACACACACAGGCACAGGCATACACACACACATACTCACAGGCGTACTACACAAGGACACATACAACACTCCCTCCCCACACATAGACACACACACACACTTACACACACACAGACACAGACACTGACAGACACACACACACACAGGCACAGGCATACACACACACATACTCACAGGCGTACTACACAAGGGCACATACAACACTCCCTCCCCACACATAGACACACACACACATATACACACACACACACACACACACACACACACACAGACACAGACACATACACTGACAGACACACACACACACAGGCACAGGCATACACACACACATACTCACAGGCGTACTACACAAGGACACATACAACACTCCCTCCCCACACATAGACACACACACACACACGCACACACACACACATACCACACACATGTATGCACACAGACAGAGCAGTCGAACATTAGCAAAGAAAGGGCGAGCTGAGAACATGACTGGGAGCTACTCTGAAACTGCTGATGTGTAGACACTCATTCGGGGAAGAGAGCGCAGCAAGATCCCACAAACAGAGACGAGCCGGGCAGCCAGATAACCCCGGCTTTGCCGTGCCACTTGAGTGACGGGAGTTGTCAGTCCCCGAGCCACAGCCTCTTCACATAACGGCCCGGTCTCCTCGGCCCCGTGCTTGAGCCGGGGTGAGGGCGCTTGAGTGCAAACAAGGTCTCATGCGGCAGACCATGTGTCCAGTCGCCTCTTATTCTGCTGAAGTGTCAGCCTGGGGTTGTGTTATCAAATTCCCTGAAGTGGTGCTTGAATCCACACTCGCACTTCGAGGCCAAAGAGGCGTCACTGAGCCAAGCCAGTATCAATATCTGTGGAACAGAATCCGCCCGCACATTCGAAGTTGTTAGGTGCTAAGCCCCAGCTATCTACTGCTAATGCAGGTATATGACAAAATAAGCTCAGAGGCATGAACTCACTGGCATACAATACTGTCAGGAGTCTTAATATCACACGTGGCAGAACGATTATATTAAAGTACATCTTGTCTGTACCGGTTGGCTCCATAGCTTGGGAGTCAGCACAGGGAGGGAAAATTCATTGACGTAATTTATTTATTGAGGTACAGCGTGGAATAGGAGGCCCTCCCGGCCTTTTGAGCTGGCATTACCACCCCCCCCTCCCGCCCCACCGCATTTAATCCTAACCTAATCACGGGACAATTTACAATGAGCACTTCACCTACCAACCAGCGTGCCTTCGGACTGTGGGGAAAAACTGGAATGCCCGGGTTGTACATGGAGATCGTACAAACCACTTACAGGCGGCGGTGGGAATTGAACCTGGGTCGCCGGTTGTGCCAGCCGCTACCCAGCCCTGCCGCCCTTGAGCTGTAACGTCTCGGATAATGGCGCCGCAAATCAGGGGGGTGGTTTCTGGACTGCAGCTGACCCCGGTGACCTGTTTTAAAAAAAAATGCAGTCACAGTGGTCGAGGAGGGAATGGGACTATAAGATTCTGGAGACAAATAGCTTCGAGATTCAGGTCGGAGATGAGGAGGAACTGCTTTTCCCAGAGAGCGGTGAATCTGTGGAATTCTCTGCCCAATGAAGCAGTAAATATATTTAAATCAAGGTTGGATAGAATTTTGCATAGTAAGGGAATTAAGGGTTGTGGGGAAAAAGGCAGGTAGGTGGAGATGAGTTCTTGGCCAGGTCAGCCATTATTTTGTTGAATTCTGGAGCAGGCTCGATGGGCCAGATGGCCGACTCCTGTTCCTGTTTCTTATGTTCTTATGTTGTTACATCATAGGTTGAATACTGGCTGGGCAAACAGCTCTTCCAACCAGAGGATTTCTGGCTGGATAATCATCTCTCCCCTCAGAGGGCAATACTGGTCAGACAATCTGCTCTACCTCAGAGGAAAACGCTGACTGGACAATCAGCTCTCCCCAGTGGATTTCTGACCGGACAATCAGCTCTTCCCAGTGGATTTCTGACTGGACAATCAGCTCTTCCCAGTGGATTTCTGGCTGGACAATCAGCTCTCCCCAGTGGATTTCTGACTGGACAATCAGCTCTCCCCAGTGGATTTCTGACCGGACAATCAGCTCTCCCCAGTGGATTTCTGACTGGACAATCAGCTCTCCCCAGTGGATTTCTGGCTGGACAATCAACTCTCCCTTCAGAAGACAATACTGACCAGACAATCAGCTCTCCTCTCAGAGGACAATACTGACCGGACATTCTGCTCTACCCCAGAAGATTTCTGGCTGGACAATCAGCTGTCCCCTCAGAGAATTTCTGAATCCCCCTCTATTGGCAGGAAGCTTTCCCCTTCGCACCTTTTATGCAAGGCACCTTCAAGAGTGCATCACTCCCTCAATGCCTCAACAAACCAGCAGTCATAGTGACATGGAGGAGACCATAATATGGCAGCTGCCTATGCCAGAATCTTGTGTTTCTGCTTTGAAATTGTGCCCAGACAACCTGCAGGCAATTTTCTATGCTGCTCAGGTGAGAATCCCCCTCAGAAGGATCACTGGTTTTACATTCAATCCAGTCTGGAGATTAATTTACACTTTCGTAGGAAGGCAGCATTCATCATCACCAAAGTCATGCTCTCTTCTCACTGCTGCCATCAGGTTGAAGGTACAGGAGCCTCAGGACCCGCACCACCAGGTTCAAAGACAGTTACCACCCCTCAACCATCAGGCTCTTGAACAGAAGGCGATAGCCACACTCACTTGCCCATCCATTGAGATATTCCCACAACCAGTGATCTCAGTTTAAGGACTCTTTATCTCATTATTTATTGCTATTTATTTATAGTTGCATTTGCACAGTTTATTGTCTTCCTGGTCTTTCAGTGATCCTGTTATAGTTACTATTCTATAGATTTGCTGAGTATTCCCACAGGAAAATGACTCTCAGGGTTGTATCTGGTGACATGTATGCACTTTGATTAAGCAAAAATTACTTTGAAATTTGAGCTTTAATTCAGGCCATACCTGGAGTCAACATTGCTCCCGGCCCCCTTCAACTTACCGGCAGAGGCGTTAAACTACAATTCTCCGGATGATTATTTGATTCTAACCCTGCCTGATATAGAGTTATGTTGGCAGAGTGTTAAAATCCTTTTTACAGATATCCAGTTGGCTTCATGGAAACTGCTAATGGACCACAGGCCTTTCTTCTCCAATGGCTTCACCTTTTCTTCAGGTCTTAAGCTGGCTGACAGAGGCCTGACTCAGGTTTCTTCAGCCTCTCTGTGATGATTATGACTGACCTGTTGCACCAGAAATATTAAACTACCTTTCCCTCTCCAACATTTTCAGCAGATTTTGTCTGGGTAGTTTCCAACCTGATGGCGTGGACATCAATTTCTCTGGCTTCCAGTAATCACTGTTCCCCCTCAGCCCTCCCCAACACCATTTTTCTTCTTTTTGTTTGGACGTGGAGAGGATATTTCCAGCACTGGGGGAGTCTTGAAGCAGAGGGCACAGCCTCAGAATTGAAGACGTCCATTTAGAATGGCGATCAAGAGGAATTTCTTTTATCTGTAGATTCGAAGTTCAAAGTCCATTTATTACAAAAGTATATATACACCGGTTATATACACAAAAGTATATATACAGTCCTGACGAAGGGTCTTGGCCCAAAACGTCGACAGTGCTTCTCCCTATAGATGCTGCCTGGCCTGCTGTGTTCCACCAGCATTTTGTGTGTGTTGCTTGAATTTCCAGCGTCTGCAGATTTCCTCATGCTTGCTTTTTTATATACACTGGTTATGGCCAGGGGTGGTAATGGGTTTAAGCTCCACTACCTATTAAATGATCCCAATGGCGTGCGTCCCAAGTAGCCTCTGACAACCAAGTCCAGCTCCTGGCCTTCACGTGCGGCTCAGCTACTAAGCCCGGCGGAACCGTTTCTACCGGCAGGAGAAGGGGCAAAGCTGGGTTACTGGTGCCTTAAAGCCAGTCCTTTTGGGCAGAAAGCGCTTGTCAGCCGTGGTTAGCAGCTCATCTAGGAGAGGAAAAGTTGGCTGCCCACTCGTGGGGAAGGCTTCGGGAGTAAACTCTGAGGGGAGAACCCGGAGTTGGAGTCCCTAAGGCAGTCCCACGTTGAACGGCAGAGACTGATACCGGCGACTGCAGCGACGCTGCTGGTACCAAACTGTATCGGTCTCTGCCGTTCCTTTGGGTTCATCAGATGCGTGGAGAGAGGGGGAGTTTGCCGCATGGGCAACAGCTTGCCCTCCATATCGTACTGCCCAGGCTTGCGTATCTAAACAGCGAGGACGCAACATCTGACTGATGGAGGCCTTCATATATACACTATACAGCCTCGAGATTCAGCTCCTTGCGGGCAGCCACAAGACAAGAAACCTAAAAGAACCCATTAAAGAAAAGACCATCGAACAGCCAATGTGCAGAGACAGAGAGAAAAGAACACAAATCGTGCAAACAATGAAGCAAGCAAAAGCATTCAGAATGAAAGTGAGCTGACAGACACGAAGCCTGGAGCAGGCCCGCAGCCTCGTTGCATCGCACGGTGGCGCAAAATTCCGCGGAGCTCGCGGACACGAAGCCCGGAGCAGCTGAAGCAGGCCCGTGATCTCGGTCTTAGCTCAGCGCAGAGCAGCGTAAATGTCGCAGAGCAGCGACCAAACTGGCCCGATCCTTGCCCCTGATCCCAACACCCTGCCCTTTTCAATCCATCCGGCCCGGCGTTTAAATCGTCCGAACATCAGGTCATTCCTCGCTCGGTCCATTGCCACAGACGGCTGTGGAGGCCAAGTCAGTGGGTATATTTAAACTGGACGTTAATAGGCACTTGTTTGGAAAGGGTCTCAAAGCTTATGGGGAGAAGGCAGGGGAATGGGGTTGCGAGGGAAGATAAGTCAGCCATTATCAAATGGCAGGGTAGAATTGATGGACTGAATGGCCTAATTCTGCTTCTATGTCTGTTGGTCTTGTCCACTCCAGGTGCTATTCAAATAATAGGGCGGCATGGTAATGTAGTGGTTAGCACAACGCTTTACAGTGCAGGTGACCCGGGTTCAATTCCTGCCCCTGCCGGTAAGGAGTTTGTATGTTCTCCCCGTGACCTCCCACAGTCCAAAGACCTACTGGTTGGCAGGTTAACTGGTCGTTGTAAATTGTCCCGTGATTAGGCTCGCGTTAAATCAGCAGATTGCTGGGCGGTGTGGCTCTAAGGATGGGAATGACATACTCCACATGGTTTGTCAATAATCAATAATTAATAAACAATAAACCATCTCTCAGATGCTTCCAACGTTCTTCTATCAAGATATTAGTATTCTACATGGTACTCCAGGCACAGTATCACCAGTGCCCTGCATAACTCAACCATAATCTTCCTCCTCAGTATTCAACTTTCCTACCAATAAACAACATTCTGGTAACTTTCATAATTCCCTGCTACACAAACATTGTGTAAAGTTCTGTGTACAGTTTTGAACACCCTGTTATATATCACCCTGAGGTGGGGTGGAGATATGTCTCTACACCAAAGGAGGTGTGAGGTGCTCCTTCCCTCCGCTAGGCTGCAGGTCACCCTTGAGCAAGGTGTGGCACCTGCTCAGCCCCTGATCAGGGTCACGTGAAACCACTGAAGCAGGTGGCGGATGGCCGAATTAGCCCTGCAGACAATCTCTGAGGAGTGTCGATAATGGCTGGGGTCACCAGTCTTGCAAAGACACTGCCCAGAAGAAGGCAATGGCAAACCTTCCCTGCAGAAAATTTGCCCAGAACAATCACGGTCGGGGAAAGACTGTGATCGCCCACGTCATGTGACATAGCACTTAAAGAACGAACAAATGATACACGAAGGACGTCGTCAAACTGCGATACTCGTGTGGGGTATAGCTGTTTGCAAGCTGGCTGCACTGAATTAACAATTACTTCGAAAAGAAGGCAGCTCTGATGAGCTGTGGAAGCATCTCAACGCTAACTACAAAAATGCGCAATGGCCTTCCATCCCTCATACAAAATGTGTGTGTGAAATCTTTCAACAACTCCCTGTGGCATTTCCAGTGCGGAACTTTGCAAACGCAGAGAGGGTTCAGAATCAGATTTAATATCGCTGACATGCATTAAGTCGTGAAATTTGTCGTTTTGCGGCAGCAGGACAGTGCAACGCACAAAATACACTTTAAAGTATGATTAGGAATATAAATTAAAATGTTAAATTCAGTGGGTAGTGATAAAAGGGAGCAAAAATTAGTGAACACACAAAACGTTGGAGGAGCTCAGCAGGTCAGGCAGAGGAGTAAACAGTTGACGTTTTGGGCCAAGGCTCTTCTTCACGACTGGAAAGGAAGGGGGAAGATGCTGGAAAGAGAGAGTGGGGGGAAAGGAAGGAGGACGTGCCAGAAGGAGACAGGTGAAAAATAGTGGGTTTGGTTCATGGTCAGTTCAGAAATCTGATGACAGAGAGGAAGAAGTTGTTCCTAATACATTGAGTGTGTTTCTTCAGGCTCTTGAACCTTCTCCTTGATGGTAGCAATAGGAAGAGGGCATGTCCTGGGCGGTGGGGGACCTTGATCATGGATACCACATTTCTGAAGATGTCCTCAATGCTTGGGTGCTAATGTCCATAATAGAGCTGATTGAGTTTACAGCCCACTGAAGGGTTTCGGCCTGAGACGTCGACTGTTCACTCTTTTCCAAAGATGCTGCCCGGCCTGCTGAGTCCCTCCAGCATTTTGTGTGTGTGTGACTGGTACAACCCTCTGCAGCTTTTTCCGATCCTGTGCAGTCACCCCTCCGTTCCAGACGGTGATGCAACCGGTTAGAACGCTAACCTCACGGTAGATCTGCAGAAACAGTCTCTGAATCTGTCGATTCAATTGTCGATGGGCTGACATGCGCTCAATGGCTATTTTATTAGGTACACCTGTTTGTTAATCCAATCAGCCAATCATGTGACAGCAACTCAATGTATAAAAGCACGCAGACGTGGTCAAGAGGTTCAGTTCTTGTTCAGACCGAGTATCAGGACAGGGGAGAAATGTGATCTAAGTGACTTTGACAGTGGAATGATTGTTGGTGCCAGATGGAGGTTTAGGTATCACAGAAAGTGCTGATCTCTTGAGATATTCATGTACAACTGTCTCTAGAGTTTACAGAGAAAGGTGCAAAAATCAAAAAAAAATCCAATAAGTAATATTAGCAATGCCTTGTTAATGAGGGAGATTCCAGTGGACAGGAAGATGACCGTTACTCAAATAACCACACATTATAACAGTGGAGCTATTTTGTGCGATTTTGATCAGTGCGGGCTGGCTTTGCGGCCTGCAATCAACAAACGACACGACGCTAAATTGAACTGAACTAGACTAAACAGGCCTAGACTGTTTCATGGACTCTGTGGTTTGACGTTTAATACTCTGTGTGCCGTTCGCTCGATTTTGCCATTTGCATGACTTGTTTCTTATTTTGCACATCGGGGGTTTGATGCTTTTCTTAATAGACAATAGGTGTAGGAGTAGGCCATTTGGCCCTTCGAGCCTGCACCGCCATTCAATGTGATCATGGCTGATCATCCACAATCAGTACCCCATTCCTGCCTTCTCCCCATATCCTTTGACTCCACTATCTTTAAGAGCTCTATCTCTTTCTTGAAAGCATCCAGAGAATTGGCCTCCACTGCCTTCTGAGGCAGAGCATTCCAGAGATCCACAACTCTCTGGGTGAAAAAGTTTTTTCTCAGCTCCGTTCTAAATGGCCTACCCCTTATTCTTAAACTGTGGCCTCTGGTTCTGGACTCCCCCAACATCGGGAACATGTTTCCTGCCTCTAGCGTGTCCAATCCCTTAATAATCTTATATGTTTCCATCAGATCCCCTCTCATCCTTCTAAATTCCAGTGTATACAAGCCCAGTCGCTCCAGTCTTTCAACATATGACAGTCCCGCCATCCCGGGAATTAACTTTGAATGGGTTCCATGGTGTTTCTTTGTTTCGTGGCTGTCTGTGGAGAAGATGAATCTCGGAGTTGTACTCTGCATACCTACTTCGAATCTTCGGCTTGCGGAAGAGCATCCCTGAACACACAACGCGTGGAACCATGAAGAGGATGAGCTACAGCAGCAGAAGACCACACCAGGTTCACTGGTTGCGCCCAATAAAGTGGCCACTGAACGTTTGGCATGAATGGGAAAAAAAAATCAGAGTTGGACTCCAGCAAAGCCAAGTGGACGAGCTACATCCGCTTGGTTTTGAGGGGAGGATAGTAACGAATGCCGAGCTGTAGTCAATAAAGAATATCCAGGTGTAAGCACCTTTGCTGTCCAGATGTTCCAGGGTTGAGTGAACCAAGTTGCTCCTCAGACAGGAGTTGATGTATTTCATCACAGAACACACATCACAGTGGATGTAAGTGCTACTGGATGATAGTCATTGAGGCAGGGTACCACGTTCTTTTTAGACACCAGTAAAACTGAAGCCTGCTTGAAACAGGTGGGTACCTCAGACTACCGAGATATCGAGGACACTCCAGATTGAAGGGGTTGCTATAGACTCATTGGTCAAATACCTTCCCTCTATGCCTTAAGCATACATATGTAACACTTTTCTAATAAGAAAAGTGCTAGAAATACTTAGCAGGTCAAACAGCGTCTACAGTGACCTACTGAGGTCAACAGAGCACCTCAGGTTGAACTGCCTTCATCAAAACACATAATGTAAGGTCTGTTGTTGATGTAACTTGGGGCAGTCTATATCGGAACAGAGATTTCCAGTGGCCCAGTTTTCAAGCACTTAAGGATTCTCATAAATTTCTGTGCCTGAATGGTTTCTAACCATAGCAACACACACAAAACAAAAACATAGACACATAGAAAACCTACAGCACAATACAGGCCCTTCGGGTTGTGCCAAACATGTCCCAACCTTAGAAATTACTAGGCTTACCTATAGCCCTCTATTTTACTAAGCTCCATGTACCTATCTAAAAGCCTCTTAAAAGACCCTATCATATCCGCCTCCACCACCGTTGCCGGCAGCCCATTCCACGCACTCACCACTCTCTGAGTAAAAAACTTACCCCTGACATCTCCCCTGTACCTACTCCCCAGCACCTTAAACCTGTGTCCTCTTGTGGCAACAATTTCAGCCCTGGGTAAAAGCCTCTGACTATCCACACGATCAATGCCTCTCATCATCTTGTACACCTCTATCAGGTCACCTCTCATCCTCCTTCACTCCAAGGAGAAAAGGCCAAGTTCACTCAACCTATTCTCATAAAGCACGCTCCCCAATCCAGGCAACATCCTTGTAAATCTCCTCTGCACCCTGTCTATGGTTTCCACATCCTTCCTGTAGTGAGACGACCAGTACTGAGCACAGTACTCCAAGTGGGGTCTGACCAGGGTCCTATATAGCTGCAACATTACCTCTCGGCTCCTAAATTCAATTCCATGATTAATGAAGGCCAATACACCGTACGCCTTCTTAACCACAGCGTCAACCTACTTTGAGCGTCCTATGGACTCGGACCCCAAGATCCCTCTGATCCTCCACACTGTCAAGAGTCTTACCATTAATACTATATTCTGCCATCATATTTGACCTACCAAAATGAACCACCTCACACTTATCTGGGCTGAACTCCATCTGCCACTTCTCAGTCCAGTTTTGCATCCTATCAACGTCCCGCTGTAACCTCTGACAGCCCTCCACACTACCCACAACACCTCCATGCTGGAGGAACTCTGTGGAAAAGAGTAAAGAGTCGATGTTTCAGGCAGAGACCATTCTTCAGGACTGAGAGTGAAGGGGTGAGATCCCTGGATTAAAAGTTGGGGGTAGGGGAAGGAGGCTGGCTGGAAGGTGATAGGTGAAGCCAGCTGGGTGGAAAGGTCAAGGGCTGGAAAGGAAGAATCTGATAGGAGAGGAGGGTGGATCATAGGAGGAAGGGAAGGAGGAGGGGAAGTAATAAGCAGGTGAGAAGAGGTAAAAGGTCAGAGTGGGGAATAGAGGTGGGGGGAGCATTTTTTGCTCACTGGAGGGAGAAATCGATATTCATGCCAACAGGTTGGAGGGGACCCAGATGGAACATACAGTGTTGCTGTTCCTTCCTGAGTCTGGTCTATTCTTGGCACAAGAGGAGGCCATGGACTGACACGTCGGAATGGGGGTGGGGATCGGAATTAAAATGCTTCTACCCACTGCCGATGTGTCACTCCCTCGCCATCAATCATCTCCCTGATGACTGACGTTTCAATGAATGCACTGCGCAAGGAGAGGGGACAATTGGCAGCCGGCTGCGCGTGAGCATTTCTCCCATTTGCCCCCTCGCTCGCGCCCGTTACGAAGTGAAACCCTCGGCGGGTCAGCTTTTGCTGAGGCAGACTCGGGGCTGGGGCAAGGCTTCCGCGGATGCCCGGTTGCCCCCCCTGCAATTTCAGAGGATCGCATCGAAGCTGAGGTGCCTGACTGATGTCTCCACCATGTTCTCAGAGTGTCTAGAAGTAATGATGTAACTACAGAAATTAATATCTTCCTTCTGCCTCCTGGCAGCTGGTAGGGAACAGCTGAAATTACAGAACACCTCCATACGTCACTCAGCAGATTCCCCAGGGGTTTAACCAGAGCTTGTCTGATGAGCTTTAATCTACTGACTAGGGACCTAAGCAACTTAGGGAAGGGAGTAGTCTAACTTGCAGGAAAGAGTGGGAGGAATGGGAATCAAGGGATTCTCTCCTGTCACATTGACCTTAAGAACTAAATGGCTTCATTCTATGTGTTAAAATTTAAAAACATACAAATAAGAACCAGGAACAAAAGTAGGCCATTGGGCCCCTCAAACTTGCTCTGTCATTCAATAAGATCATGGCTGATCTGACCCTGGAGTCAGCTCCTCTGCCCGCCTTTTCCTCGTGACCTTTAATTTCCCTACAATGCAGAAGTCTATTTAATGAAGTATCATCTGCTTCTTTCCTGGGCAGAGAATTCCACAGATTCACGAAGACCATAAGACCAGAAGACAGAGGAGCAGAATTAGGCCATTTGGCCCACCGAGTCTGTTCCGCCATTTTGTCATGGCTGATCTAATTTCCCCCTCAGCCCCAATCGCCTGCCTTCTCCCCGTATCCCTTCATGCCCTGACCAATCAAGAATCGATCAACCTCTGCCTTAAATATACCCAATGTCGGCCTCCACAGCAACAAATTCCTCAGATTCACCACCGTCTGGGTAAAGAAATTCCTCCTCCTCTCCGTTCTAAAAGGATGACCTTCTATTCTGAGGCTGCGGCCTCTGGAGACATCCTCTCCACATCCGCTCTATCGAGGCCTTTCAACATTCGATAGGTTTCAATGAGAACTACCCTCATTATTCTGAATTCCAGTGAGTAGAGGCCCAGAGCCCTTGAATGGTCCTCACACTACGCTATCAAGCTGCTCCCTGGAATAAACAGTTTCTCCTTATCTCCATCCTAAATCTACCCCCCCCCCCCAGTTCTATGTCCCCTAGTTCTAGTCTCAGTTACCAATGGAAACAATTTTCCTGTCTGTATCTAATATATTTTCCCTCATAATTTTATATGTTTCTGCAAGATAAGAAACATAGAAACATAGAAAAATTACGGCACAATACAGGCCCTTCGGCCCAAAATACTGGCCAAACCCTAGGTGATTTAGAAATTACCTAGGGTTGCCCATTGCCCTCTATTTTTCTAAGCTTCATGTACCTATCCAGGAGTCTCTTAAAATACCATATCATATCTGCCTCCACCACCATCACCGGCAGCCCATTCCATGCACTCACCACTCTCTGTGTAAAAACAACTTACCTCTGACATCTCCTCTGTACCTACTTCCAAGCACTTGAAAACTGTGCCCTCTTGTGTTAGTCATTTCAGCCTCTGACTATCCACACGATCAATGCCTCAAGATATCCTCCCATTTTTTTGAATTCCAGTGGGTATAGTCCCAGGCAGCTCAATTTCCTCATAGGCTAACCTTCTCTTCTCTAGAATCAACCAGTGAAACTCCTCTGCACTGCTACTAAAGCCAGTATATCTTTCTTCAAGTAAGGAGACCAGAAATGCACACAAATCTACAGGTGAGGCCACACCCTGTGCAGTTTCAGCAAAATCTTCTTGCTCTTAAATTCCATCCCTCCAGCACTGAAGGCCAACATTGGAGGCAGGATACTTGGTAGTGTGGAGGAGCAGAGGGATCTGGGGGTACATGTCCACAGATCCCTGAAAGTTGCCTCGCAGGTAGACAGGGTAGTTAAGAAAATTATGGAGTGTTAGCTTTCATAAGTCGAGGGATAGAGTTTAAGAGTTGCGGGGTAATGATGCAGCTCTATAAAACTCTGGTTAGGCCACACTTGGAGTACTGTGTCCAGTTCTGGTTGCCTCACTATAGGAAGGATGTGGAAGCATTGGGAAGGGTACAGAGGAGATTTACCAGGATGCTGCCTGGTTTAGAGAGTGTGGATTATGATCGGAGATTAAGGGAGCTAGGGCTTTACTCTCTGGAGAGGAAACATGATAGAGGTATACAAGATATTAAGAGGAATAGACAGAGTGGACAGCCAGTGCCTCTTCCCCAGGGCACCACTGCTCAGTACAAGAGGACATGGCTTTAAGGTAAGGGGAGGGAAGTTCAAGGGGGATATTAGAGGAAGGTTTTTCACTCAGAGAGTGGTTGGTGCGTGGAATGCACTGCCTGAGTCAGTGGTGGAGGCAGATACACTAGTGAAGTTTAAGAGACTACTAGACATGAGGAATTTAAGGTGGAGGGTTATATGGGAGGCAGGGTTTGAGAATCAGCACAACATTGTGGGCCAAAGGGCCTGTACTGTGCTGCATTGTTCTATGTTCTATTCCATTTGCCTTCTTGATCACCTGTTGCACCTGCAAACCAACTTTGCGATCCATGCACAAGCACTTTCAAGTTCTGCACAAGAGCATGCTGTGATCTTTCACCATTTAATCTAATATTTTTCCTTCCAATTGAATGACCTTGCAGTTTCCAATTTCGTACTCCACCTGTCAGACCCTTGCCCACTCGCTTAACCTATCTATATCTTTCTGCAGACTCGCCACATCCTCTGCACAATTTGCTTTTCCACTCAATTGAAATGTTTCAAATTAATATCAGAGAATGTATACAGTATACAACCTGAAATTCATACTCTTCACAGATGCCCACAAATCAAGAAGCCTCATAGAGTGAATAATAGAAACGTTAGAACCTCGAAGGCCATCCCCCCCCCGCCCCCCACACCTCCCATCACACAATTTAGTGTATAACACTCTGAATGTACTCAGCAGATCGGGCAGCATCCGTGGAGACGAGCGGTCAACGTTTCGGGCCGAGACCCTTCGGCAGGACCCGGCCTGAAATGTTGACTGCTCGTTTCCACGGATGCTGCCCAACCTGCTGAGTCCCTCCAGTGTGTCGTACGTGTTGATTTGACCCCAGCGTCTGCAGTGTACTTTGTGTTTATACAATTTAGTGTGACTCTGCTGGCCCCTCAATTCTGCTCTGTCATTCAATCCACAATGAACTCCAGCTTTGGCTTTGCCTCTCCTTCACTTTCCTCCCTGGTTCGTTCCCCTCAACCCTCGATTTTTCCCCGGTACCCCAAGGCACCTATCTGCCCCGGCCCTGAATGCAGCTCACAGATCTAGATCCACAACCCTCTCAGTGTTGAAATTCTTCCTCATTTGAGTATCAAATAGGTAACTTCTTACTCTCTGAATACATCACCTCGTTCCCACAAGAAGAGAAATATAATCTCAACATTCTTCCTGTGGAGCCCCCCACAGAATTTTATACGTCTCAACAAATCTTTTGTACAGCGAGAACGGACTCATTCTTCTAACAGAACCGTGCCAATTTTCTTCCGCCTGCAGAGCTGTAACCTTCCGTGATTGAGAACAATTTGAGAACACATTGCATCAAGAGTGATCTTCCACAGTCAATGGGATAAGGAGACCGACATACGAGTTGAACATGGCCAATGTAAAAGCTGAAGAGCTGCTTCGAAGTAACAAGTGCAATCAATCCTAGAAATCTCTTGATCTCCGAGGTCAACTTCATATTACAGTAGTGACATTGCAGGATTTTTGTTAGGTCACAGTGTAACGGGATACAGGACCAGGCTGTGTAAATGGAGCTGATTAGCCCTGATCTAATGACTTGAGTAAGAGGCTCCAGGGCCCATAGCTGTTAGTTTTTTCACTTCTTTTCTTTCACAGGAGGCGGCAGTTAACAATCAACAGCATTGAAGGATCTGGAGTCACCTATAGAGACGGGGGGGGGGGGGGGGGGGGGAGTAAAGGTGCAGGTTTTTCCCGCCACTTCATAGCCAGACGGGCTTTTACAGCAGTCCGCAGTTCTTGTACTTTCTTAGATTGTCATTTTTTTCTTTAAATCACTGTTTAGTTTAGTTGAGACACTGAGGCTTGGGCCTGGGCCTGGGCCTGAGAGCGTATTGAGGCAGCGGGGCCTGGGCCTGTGAGCATATCATGGTGGCAGAGCCCGCGTCCGAGAGTGAGGAATGACTCGAGGCTTAGCCAGTTTAAGTGCCAGGCTGAATTGGAAGGGTGGGGTTCGGGCCAAACCGTGGCAGTAGAGCCTGGGCCTGAGACTGCATCAAAGCAGCAGGGCTTGGGCCAAGAGTGAGAAATGACCTGAGGTTCGGCCGACTTAAGCGCTAGGCTGAATTGGAAAGATTGGGTACAGGCCAAATGGAAGTGGCAGGGCCCAGGTCTGGGAGCACTGAACGTCCCAAGATTTGTCCGACTTAAACGCCAGGCCAGATTGAAAAAGTCAGGGTGACAGGGCCGGAGGTGAGTGACAGTGTTCAACTCACTACTCCAAGAGACTTACTCATCTCTGTGCTGAACTGAGGCTGCGGCCTGCAACCAATAGGCTGCGGGACAGACTGGGACTGGATTCATGGCTGTGGACTCACTTTCGTGAACTTCAATTCTGAATGCTATTTGCTTACTTTTATTGTTTGCGTGATTTTTTTATTTTCTGCTCACTGGGTGTTCAACAGTCTTTTTAACGGGTTCTATTAGGATTCTTTGTTTTGTGACTGACTGTTAAGGAGACAAATCTCAAGGTTGTATATAGTATACATACTTGGATACTAAACGTGCTTTGAACTTTGATTTCCCCAATGAACTTGTATCACAGCTCTCACTGCTCGTCAAATAACTTAACCCTCTGCATTACCATACCCTTCTCTTCATCAGTTAAGGCTTTGGTCATCATTGGCATTTATCATTCGCAAAGAGTCCTTCTTCTATGAGCAGAGATTTCTAGGTATGAAATACATAGTTCTCTCAAATGCCCCTCTCCCCTAATTCTGCCTTAAACACTCCCACCTCCAACCTGTTTCCTCTTTCCAAAATCATCATCCCTTGCCAATGAAACCAGAGGTCTGGATGCCATCATGCAAGAGTCCAACCAAATTAGGAGAACATTTGCTGATCATGTTATGTGTGTTTGTAGTAGAGACAAGCTACCCCTTGTACTTTGTTAAAATCTGCCTCTAACAGCTCTGGATCGTCACCCGTCTGGGTGGGGCAATATTCTCTCAGTGGCTTTGCATTCTCATCTCGGCCTGATATGTCAACTGCTTATTCCATAGATGCTGCCTGGCCTGCTGAGTTCCTCCAGCATTTTGCGCGTGTTGGTCTGAATTTCCAGCATCTGCAGAATCTCGTGTTTATAGAATCCCATCCTGCTTTGCTCCTCCTCTCTCTCAAAAGGTTCCTCCACCCCTGAGAGATTATCGTTCTGTACTTGGCTTTATTCCCCCATTGTTAAATCACTCCAATATGGCATGGCCCTAAGTTCTTATAATCCTAAACCACCTCTCAAACCCTCATTTCTCCTTTTAAACACTTAATGAGACCATCTTCCCTAATTGAACTTTTGGCCCTCTGCCCTAAATCCTACAATAGGTGTTGGATTCAGCCCAGTGCATCACAAGAAAATCCCTCCCAACTATTGAGCACATCTACATGAAACGTTGTCATGAGAAAGCAGCCTCCATCATCAGGGGCCCCCATCACCCAGGCCGGGCTCTTTTCTCGCTGCTGCCATCAGGTAGAAAGTACAAGAGGCTCAGGACTCACAGCAACAGGTTCAAGAACAGTTACTACCCCTCAACCATCAGGCTCAATTTGAATGATTATGCAGAAAGTTTGAAGTTAGTAACTCATCTCCTTCTACCTTAGGCCACAAACTTACCAATCACCCCTGATGATTTATTAACTTCAAACTTTCTGCATAATCACTCGAAGAGTTGAACTGTACGTGCATGTAACGAGAGTTGTATAACTCATCTCCTTCTACCTTAGGCCACGAACTTATCATCACCCATCTGTGGACATTTCCTGGAGGTCCAAGATCCGTATGCTCCACGACCGCTGGACTAAGTGTGTAAATGTAGGAGGGGACTATGTTGAAAAATAAATGTGCTAGGTTTTCTAAAATTGACTCCTTCTACCTTAGGCCATGAACTTATCAATCACCCCTCGTATATGTACTCTGATAATAATTTTTGCTTTGTACTTTGAACTTTCAAATTAATATCTCCTTGTGTTGTGTGGGGGCACTGCTGAGAAGCATTGAAGATGTGATATCAACACATCACATGTTTAGAATTCTTCATTCCTGAGCCATCATTGCACATATTGTGCAGCCTTAGATGCTCCCTGGAAATCCAATGGGATGCTCACTTATTGACTTAGAGTTGTACAACATAGAGGCAGGCCCATTGCCCATCAACACCTCACTAACCAACAAGTATCTGTTTACAGTAAACCAAATTATTTTTATTTGAACCTCACAGTACTTCAGCACAGAAACAGACCCTGTGGTCCATCTAGACCATACTGGCCTGATCTTCTGCCTGCACCCAGACCTCATCCCTCCAAACTTCTCCTCCCCACATTCCCAACAACTCCCCCAGCCCCAGATTCTACCACTCACCTACGTTCTAGGGGCATCTTACAGTGGTTGATTAATTTACTGTTTCCCTTATCCTGGGGATATGTAGGGAACCCATGAGTTTGCAGGGAGAACGTGCAAACTCCACATGGATGATGAGTAAGAGTCTGCTGGTCCTCGAGTCGGGGGGAACCTGAATAAGTAATGCTACAGATTGTAATGTTGAAACAGTGAGCTGTTGGCCTCCCCTCTCATTTGTTGTAGGACTAATATCTCTCTCTCGAGAGCCTGTCTGAGATATCAGATGAACTGTAGTCTTGCATGAACTCTAGGTCATGGTCTTTGGGGGCTTTGCTATTGCTTGCCTGGTGGGGGGGGGGGGGGGCAGGATGGCTTTTGCTGCTGCAAGTGGGGGAGGGTGAAGAGGGGTCTTTGGGGGTTCTAACATTTCTGCCATTCATTCATTGGGGCTTTTCTTCTGTTTCATGGATGTCTGTGAAGAGTAAGAATTTCATGTTGTATATTGTATACATTGATTGTGTGTTGGCGCGTGGCCAAGTGGATAAGGCGTTGGTCTAGTGATCTGAAGGTCGCTAGTTCGAGCCTTGGCTGAGGCTGCGTGTGTGTCCTTGAGCGAGGCACTTAACCACACATTGCTCTGCGACGACACCGGTGCCAAGCTGTGTGGGTCCTAATGCCCTTCCCTTGGTCAACATTGGTGGCGTGGAGAGGGGAGACTTGCAGCAGGGGAGTTGGGCAACTGCCGGTCTTCCACAAAAAAAGTAACTTTGCCCTGAAAGCTTTCCAAGGTGCAAATAATAATGCAAAAGGTTCCAAGACTAACGGATGCCTACACACTACCACGCATTCTCTGATATTAAATTGAATTATTAAACCATTGACAGCACCCAAGGTCGAAATTGAACCTGGGTCACAGGGACTGTGAGGCAACATTAATACGTGCTGCACAAGGGTACTGCCCATATCTCAGGTTTGCTGACGCTGGCTATGCTCTGATTTTGGCCCCTTTCCAAGCATCCAGGTTATTTTCCTTCATGAATGATTCCAATCTCTTTCCTGGTGTGGCCCCCCCCCCCCCCCCCACCATCCTACACCCCTCGGATGCTGAGTTCCTCTTTAATCCTCAAGTTCCTGGCCGCCAACATCTCTGAGAATCTATCCTGGATCGAACATATCGATGCAGTTACAAACAAGGCACGGGAGGAGTTACATTTCATTAGGATTTTGAGGAGAACTGGTACGTCACCTGCAAATCTCTGAGATGTACCGCAGACAGCATTCTAACTGCCCGCATCGCTGTCTGCTATTGGGGGCTGGGGGCACTATCCAGGATCGAAGCAAGCCTCCCCAGCACCGAGGTTATCGTTAAGGAACGGTGCTGCAAGAAGTTGGCATCTACCATTAAGGATCCCCATCTCCCAGGACGTGCTCTGTTCTGATTGCTACCATCAGAGAGGAGGTACAGGAGCCTGAAGAGACACATTCAATGATTTATAGAATTTAAGAAACCTATAGCACATTACAGGCCCTTCGGCCCACTATGTTGTGCTGACCATGATTCAGGAACAGCTTCGTCACCTCTGCCATTGATTTCTAACTGGACATTCACCTCATGAACACTACCTCACTACTTTTTGTCTCTTTTTACACTTCTAAGTTTTAAAATAAACACACACACACACATTTATTTACATTCATACTTCTTTCTGTAACTGACATTTTAATTATTATGTATTGCAATGTACCGCTGCTACGTGGCACCAAGTTTCACAACATATGCCAATGATATTAAACCTGATTCCGATTCTGATGATGCTCCATCTTATCACTATCAAAGACCTCAAACTTGGTGGCACAGCGGGTATGGCGACTGGCACAACTTATGGACTTGGGTTCGACCCCAACCTTGGGTCCTGTCTGGGTGGTTTGAGCCTGTTCCCCACCCCACCCCCGTGGCATAAGATTTTCCACATTGCAGTCTGTTTCTTCACACGTTCCTTAGTCACACTCACTCATTAATTGTCCACTGTTAATTATCCCACTCCCCCAATAGGGTAAGAGAGCTGCAAAATAATCCAAAGGGGAATTGAAGAGATAGGAGGAGTGCAGCAAAATAGGGAGAGTGGAAATGGGGCTGATGGGAGTTCTCCCTTGGGGTACAGCATGGGGTTGATGGGCTAAATGGCTTCCTTGTACTAAAAAGAGAGGTTGCTGGAGATACCTAGCAGGTCAGGTAGCACCTGCAGAGAGAGAAACAGAGTCAACAGCTCAAGCCTCAGAGCTGATGAAGATCTGCACCGTCGACTCTTTGTTTCTCCCTCTACGGACGCTGCCTGCCCTGCTGAATACGCCACGCATCTTCTGGTTTATTTCAGATTCCAGCGTCTGCAGTACTTTGCTTTTCCAGAACTAAGCGGTTGTGGCTACAGGGGTATAATTTTCCGAGTTGAGAGATCACAAACGTGCAAAGGTGTGCAGGTTGGTAGGTTGACTGGACAAAGCAAATTGCCTGCGGTCTGCAGCTGAGAGGGGAGAACTGATGGGACTGTGGGAAGAAGTAAGCTGGATTAGTTTAGGATTGAAGTACATAGGTGGTGGTTGTAATCTTAGCGCCCATTTTCTGTTTGACAGTGATAGACGATGACAACTCAGTCATCTCCATGCATCGTGGGCATCTTCAAGAAGCAATGTCTCAAAGAGGCAGCATCCATCATTTAGGACTCCTATCACCCAGGTCATGCCTTGTTCTCATTGCTACCATCAGGAAGGAGGTACAGGAGCCTGAAGGCACACACTCAACAATTCAGGAACAGCTTCTTCCCCACTACCATCAGATTTCTAAATGGACATTGAAATCCATGAACACTACTTTTTTGTACTACTTATTTAACTATTTAATATATCTATTTATTTATCTCTGTCTCTCTCTCTCTCTATATATATATATATATCCGTACTTACTTCTATGGTTCCTTGAGATTGTTATGGCCGGGGGTGGTAACGGGGTTGAGCTCCCACTACGTATTAATGGCGTGCACCTCAAACAGCCTCTGACAACCAAGTCCAACTCCTGGGCTTCACATGTGGCTTATCTACTAAGCCCAGCGGAACCGATTCCACTGACAGGAGAAGGAGAAAAGGCGGGTTACCGGCGCTTTAAAGCCAGTCGCTTTGGGCAGACGGGGTTCGTCAGCCGTGGTTGGCAGCTCATCTAGGAGAAGGAAATCTCCGATCTCAAACCTCTGCTGCCTTGCGGCTATACCCACTTGTGGGGGAAGGCTTCGGGAGTAAACCCCGAGGGAAAAATCCGGAGCTGGAGTCCCTACGTTGAGTTCAACGCTGACTGGCAATTCCTGGTGCCAAACTGTATCTGTCTCTGCCGTTCCTTTGGATTTGTCAGTTGCGTGGAGAGGGGGAGCTTGCTACATGGGCAACAGCTTGCTCTCCATATCGCACTGCCCAAGTTTGCGTATCTAGACAGCTAGGACGCAACATCCATGATTGACCCTGACCGACGGAGGCCTATGTAATTCATAGTTTTTATCATTACGTATTACACTGTACTGCTGCCACAAAATAAACAAATTTCACGACATATGCCAGTGATGTTGAACCTGGTTCTAATTCAAATTCTGATGGTGATGGATTATCTCACCACACTAAAGGTAGGAGGTTTAAACTGAAAATGACAGGATTTGAAGAGATGACAGATTTTAAATTCTGTGATGCAGCCGTATTACATCGATCCATAACCCGAGATTTAAAAAGGAAATAAAATGTTAATTTTCCTTTATATTTCAACAACAGCAATTTACATTGCAATGGTCCACGTTCTAATCTACTCCAGGCTAAACTCTCATTCAGTGTGATTTCACCAACGTGCTCACAGTCTTGTTTATAGGCCAGCTCCCCGTTTCAATAATTTGCATTTACACAGCAATCTTAATGAAGTGAAATCTCCCAAGGTGATTTACAGAAACGATTATCAGCCCTAAATGTTCGCTCCTCCAAACACCAGTGCATGGTATCTGACAGAATGAATTGCAGTTACCCAGCCCGCTCTGGGATACTCAGTTACTGAGGCTATTCCGACAGTATCTTGCAAACCCATGATCTGCCCTTCCAGTGAGAAGAAAGGCAGAAGGCAGAGTAAAACGTCCACAGGTTCTTACCAGCCCCACAAACTGGTTAGCTTGTTTTCTGGCTGGGTGACGGGGTGGAGGAATGTCGCCCTCAGAGGGGGTGTAAGGTGCTCCCTCCCTCCGCTAGCCTGCAGGTCACCCTTAGGCAAGGCGCAGCACCTGCTTAGCCTCCGATCAAGGTCACATGAAGCCATGGGAGCAGGTGGTGGATGGTCGTACAAGCAGCCGGTACAGATCACAAGTCCTGGTTATGTGACCACTGACTCCAGGCAGACAATCTCTGCAGAGTATTGATAATGGCTGGGGTCACCCGTCTTGTAAAGACACTGCCCCGAAGAAGGCCGTGGTAAACCACTTCTGTAGAAAAATGTGCCAAGAACAATCATGGTCACGGAAAGACCATGATCACCCACGTCATACGACACGGCACATAATGATGATGTCATATGATACGGCGCATAATGATGATGATGATGTTTTCTGGCAAAAGTTTACTTGGTAAGTGGAAGGCCTTCAAAAGTGAAATTTTGAGAGTACAGACTTCGTATATTCCTGTCAGAATAAAAGGCAAAGATGGCGGGAGTAGGGAACCTTGTTTTTTTGAGAGATATTGAGGTCCTTGTTACAAAGGAAGGCAGGAACAAACGAGGTATCTCGAGTATAAATGGAAGAGAACACTTAAACCATAAGACATAGGAGCAGAGTTAGGCCGTTCAGCCCATCGAGTAAGCTCCACTTTTCCATCATGGCTGATCCCAGGTCCTACTTAACCCTATATACCTGCCTTCTTGCCATACCCTGTGATTCCCTGACCAGTCAGGAAACCATCAACGTCTGCCTTAAATATACCCACGGGCTTGGCCTCACCACAATCTGTGACAGAGCGTTCCACAGATTCACTACTCTTTGACTAAAATAATCCTCCTTACCTCTCTTCCAAAAGGTTGCCCCTTAATTTTGAAGCTGTGCTCTCTAGCTCCGGATACCCCCACCGTAGGAAACATCCTCTCCACAACTGCCTTACCTAGTCCTTTCCACACACTGTAGATTTCAGTGAGATCCCCCCACAGATTCCAATGAGTACAGGCCCAAAGCTGCCAATATGTTTACCCCTTCATTCCCGGAATCACCCTTGTGAATCTCTTCTGGGCTCTCTCCAGTGACAACACGTCCTTAAGAAAGACATCAGGTGGGCAAAAAGAAGGCATGAGGTTGCTTTGGCAGACAAGTTGAAGGAGAATCCCAAGGGATTCTGCAGATACATTAAGAACAAGAGGATAGCAAGGGACAAAATTGTCCCTCTGGAAGATCAGAGAGGTAATCTATGCATGGAGCCAAAAGAGATGGGGGAAGATGTTAAATGGATTTTTCGCATTTGTATTTACCCGGAAGACAGACACAGAGTCCATAGATGTGAGGCAAAGCAACAGCAGGGAAGAGGTGTTGGATGTCTTGAAGCAAATTAAATTAAATCCCCAGGACCTGACAAGGTGTTTCCTCTGACCCTGTGGGAGGCAAGAGCAGAAATCCCAGGGGCCCTAGCAGAGATATTTAAAATCTCCTTAGCTATGGGTGAGGTGCCGCTGATGTTGTTCTGCTGTTTAAGAAAGGCTCTAAGAATAAGCCAGGAAATTATAGGCCAGTGAGCCTGAGATCAGTAGTGGCAAAGCTATGGGAAGGTCTTCTAAGGAACCAGGTACCTAAATATTTGGATAGATGGACTGATAATGGATCTTCAACATGGCTTTGTACGTAGTAGGTCCTGTCTAACCATTCTTGTAGAGTCTTTTGAGGAATTTACCAGGAAAGTTGATGCAGATTAGGCAGTAGATGTTGTCTACATAGCAAGGCCCTTGACAAGGTCCCACATGGGAGGCTGGTCAAGAAGGGTCAGTCACATGGCGTTCAAGATGAGGTAGTAAATTGGATTAGACATTGGCTTTGTGGGAGAAGCCAGAGCATGGTAGTAGATGGTTGCCTCTCTGACTGGAGGCCTAAGACTACTGGTGTGCCACATGGATCTGTGCTGGGTCTGTTGTTCTTTGTCATCTATATCAATAACCTGGATGACAATGTGGTTAATTAGATCAGTGAATTTGTGGATGACACCAAGACTGGGGCATAGTAGCCAGCGAGGAAGACTGTCAAAGCTTGTATGTATTGAGCACAGGAGTTGGAATGTTATGCCAAAATTGCGTAAGATGTTGACGAGGCCCAAATTGGAATATTGTATGCATTCTGGTCTCATAACTACAGGAAAGATGTAAGTGTGGTGAACTAGATATACCTGTCTGGACTGCTCCTGTGGCTCCTCCCACAGACCCCTGTATAAAGGCAATTGAGGCCTGAGCCCGGCCTCATTCTCCAGGATGTAGTGTTGTTCATTCTTCCAGTCAATAAAAGCCGATATCTCGCTTCTTACATCTCAGAGTGAGTTATTGATGGTGCATCAGTAAGTAAGATCGAAAGAATGCAGAGAAGATTCACAAGAATGTTACCAGGACTTGAGGACCTGAGTTATGGGAAAAGACTGAATAGGTTAGGACTTTATTCCCTAGAACTTAGAAGACTGAGGGGAAATTTGATAGAGATACTTATAGATAGGGTAAATGCAGGCAGGCTTTTTCCAGTGAGGCTGAGCAAGACAAGAACTAGAGGTCGTGGGTTAACGCTGAAAGGTGAAAGGGTTAAAGAGGAACTTCTTCACTCAGAGGGTGGTGGGAGTGTGGAATGAACTGCCAGTCCAAGCGGTGGATGTGGGGCCGATTTCAACATTTAAGAGAAATTTGGAGAGGTACATGAATGAGAGAGGTATGAAGGACTATAGCCTGGGTGCAGGTCGATGGGATGGGGCAAATTAATAGTTTATCACAGGCTGGATGGGCCGTAGAATATGCTTCTGTGCCGTAGTGGTCTATGACTCTATGTTTCTAAGCTTCTCATCACTCTAAGCTGTACTCCACTGTATATCGATAGAACTTTCCAGGTCCTTGGTCCTTACCAAAGATCTGGAAATTTCTACTGAAGTGCAGTGGAGTAGATTGTGACTGTTGTTTCACAGCCTGGTGCGTAGGCTCCAATGCACTGGATCGGAAGAGGTTACAGAGAGTAATGGACTCAGCTGGTCCTATTATGGGTACAACTCTACCCACCAGCAAGGGCATGTTCAGGAGCTAGATCCTCAAGAAGGGTGGATCCATTACGAAGGACCCTTAACTTTCAGGGCATGCCCCCTTCTCATTACTACCATCAGGGAGGAGGTACAGGAGCCTGAAGACCTGCAGTCTACAATCCTGGAACAACTTGTGCCTCACTGCCATCAGATTTCCGAATGATCTGTGAAACCATGAACAATGCCTCCATTTTATTTGCACGACTTGTAATTGCGGCTGCGAGGGAAAATGGATCAGCCTTGGTGAAATGGTGGCGTAGACTCAATGGTCCAAATCGGCTAATTCTGCTCCTGTACCTCATGGTCTTGTGGCCTTATGGTAATTTCCAGTAATTTTATGCCTTTGCCCTGCACTGTTCCCAGACAACAATACATTTCACATCATATATGACAGTGGTAATGACCCGATTCTGTTTCTATTTCTGATCCTTGGGGCTGAATCTGGGAAAACCCTGTTCATCAGTGTTTGGTATCCCATTTCCCAATAGTTCAAAAGAAAACACACCATCTCAGGGGCCCTTATGGATGGACCTTAAGTGCTTGCCCATATCCTGAAAAAAAATGGACGTCCAGTCACATAAAATAGGTAATGTAAAACTCGGCCAAAATGGTGGTTTGCAAGGAGGATCTTAAAGATGAGAGAGACAAAAAGATGGACTTTCAGAACTTAGATAGCTGGAGTTATCTCTGCCAACATTGAGATGAAGAAGATGAGGGAAAGGGTAGAGCTGATGCTGAGAAACATCCTAGGAAGTGCTGGGCCACATCATCAGTGATGTAACCCGGGACCATCAGGTGTTTTGGGTCTTCCAACACCAGGCACTCTCTCCCAGGTGACCCACCAGGGTTGATCAGGACCTGGCTTGATCCCAGCAGCACTGGTCCATGGGTGACACCCCTATCCACGGGTAGCATCTATGGAAAAAAGTAAAACAGTCAACATCTCAGTCCGAAACATTGACCATTTGCTCGTTTCCATAGACACTGGCCTGCTGAGCTCCTCCAGCAGTTCTGTGTTGGTGCCTGGATTTCCAGCATCTGCAGATCTTTTCCATCATCACCGAGGCTGTCTGGGATTAGCTGGAGAGAGGGAAGCGAGCGAGACAACCAAAGTCTGCAGAGGAACTGCGGCAAGTTCTCCAAGTAGCCTGGAACAACCTACCAGCCGACTTTCCTATAAAACTACACCACTGTGTATTTAAGGCAGAAGGAATTAGTGTAGTTAGGTGGGATTAGTTTATTTAAGTGTTTAATTACTAATTTAAATAGTTTGGCACAACATTGTGGGCCAAAAGGCCAGTTCCTCTTCTGTATTGTTCTGTGTAACAGAAGACGGCGGACGAGAGTAACGCGGCTGTAACAGGACAATGAGAGGTGACACGGGAGTTACGTAAGTACAGAGGTACACTCCCGAGTTACAAGTCCGACCAAGTATCGGTTTCAGATAATAAGGTATATCGAGGCCTTTGATGTACTATACAGTAACAAGTGGCAAGGAGTGTTACATATCATTCAACACAATCTGTGTCAGATCTTTGTTAAACTGCTGATGAACTCGGGTCTTCCAGGCGGTGCTGGCCTAATTGTGAATATGTGAATGAGAGCAAGGTCGGCTGCTGAACCTTTTCCACTCCCACTTTCTCACCGAAACTGGGCAGAAAAGCTCCCCAGCGTTACCTTAAAGAAAGGGAGCAGGAAAAATCCTAGGCCAATATCTACCCCCCGGCCGGTGTCACTAAATTTGGATCACCTTGCATTTATTCCTCCAAGAGGACCACAAACTTGTCGTAGGTCAGAAGCTCGCGTGCCTCAGTGACCTGAAGAGCTGTGTCGGCTGGAGTCAGGGCTTTGTGCTTGGTCGGGTTACCCACGCCAAACAGGTCAAAGGGCATAGGCCAGACTACGAGAGGTCCACCAGTCCTCCAGGTTCGGGGGTTCAGCTCAGGGCTAACAACCCCGACTGATAAAACAAAATCATTACGGAAACAGCAATGAAGAATCCTTCTCCATCTGAGCGCAATGTTATTCCTGAGTCTCTACCCGGGACAGTAGCGAAAGCCGAGAGGAAGCTACCGACATGACAAAGGAAGCCCTGAGCATCGTCAGAGATGAAGGACCTTCATTGCTGCCCTAGACGCCAGTGGCGTAACGGGCAGTAAGTAAGTTGCATCTATTACCATGCCGGTTGTGGGATCTTGCTCTGCAATACCCTCACTTCCTGCGTTGCAGCGGTGACGAGGCTCCTACCGTTCTCCCGAAACCAAAGCCGCGGAGACGGAAGCGGGTTGACGGCCTCAGCTGATGCTCATCTCCCTCGATCGCTGCCTTATCGGCAGCCTGCATCCAACTTTTCATAACTTAATTTCAGACTCCCCCCCCCGGTGTACCTCATTGCTCACCGAAGCATCCCGAAGGTGCCATAGAAATGAAAGTCTTTTATTGCTGAGTTCTTATTGATTTTATCCCAGTCCGGCTAATTTCTGCTACATAGGTGTTTTCCCCCAATAAATAATTCCCATTTTCCCCCTAAAGCAGGGGTTCCCAACCATTTTATGTCATGGACCAAGGGGTTGGTAGACCTCAGGTTGGGAATACCTGCTCTAAAGTCAAGTCAAGTCAACTTTTATTGTCATTTCAACCATAACTGCTGGTACAGGGGTGCATAGTAAAAATGAAACTGTTTTCAGGACTATGGTTTACATGACACAGTACAAACAACTAGACTGAACTACGTAGTAACAAAAAAGCAGTGGGAAGTGGGAATGATGGATGTTGGATACACAAATCTGTTATCTCCCTATAGATGCTGCCTGGCCTGCTGTGTTCTACCAGCATTTTGTGTGAGTTGTTGTTTGAATTTCCAGCATCTGCAGATTTCCTCGTGTTTGATCTCCTGCTTGTTCGTCTTTTCCTAAGTCCATCACTCCTATTGGGGTGCAGACCATCAACAGCAGTTCGCTTGAGTTCTTTGTCTCAGGCCAGCCTTTGAAGCCCAGGTGCTTGGAAGTAAGTACAGAGGAGACGTCAGGGGTAAATTTTTTTTATGCAGAGAGTAGTGAGTGCGTGGAATGGGCTGCTGGTGACGGTGGTGGAGGGGGATACAATAGGGTCTTTTAAGAGACTCCTGGACAGGGATATGGAGCTCAGAAAAATAGAGGGCTATGGGTAACCCTAGGTAACTTCCCAGGTAATGACATGTTCAGCACAGCTTTGTGGCCTGAAGGACTTGTATTGTGCTGTAGGTTTTCTATGTTTCTATCTATTGTTTTTCTAAGCGAAGATCCGTTGGAACTTCTGTTGGCGTTTCTGCAACTCTGGGTTTTTACGGGACGGGGTTGCTAGCCCCATGCCCAACCTCCTCCTCCTGCAGCCCGGCTGGGGTCCATCGCTGGTGGACTTGCCTCACGTCCTCCCACATGCAGTTTTAAATCCCAAAGTGGCAACTGGATTACAAGGCCGGAGGTATTCATAGCTGAGCTGCCGTATTTAAGATTCATCTGAGCCAACTATTTGGATCTAATCTCACTAGACCTCACATTACGTGAACCGGCTCCGCCAGACAGCAGCCCAGCAACTGCGGGTGGCAGTAACCTGGTCCACAAAGTTTCGAGTTCTGTTGGCTGCCCTGCGTACCTCGTTGCACATTGAAACATCCCAGCGGTGCTATAGAAATGAAGGTCTTTTATTGTCTTGTTCTTAATTTTATCTCAGTCTGGCTAATCTGTTCCCACAAGATTAAAATTTTTCCTCCCATCATCAACACCATTTGAGTTCTCACCAGTAACTGGAACTTCCTGTGCTGTGAATAGGTGCAGTATCGAGGAAACGGTAGAGAGCAGATTGCTCGCCCTGCTTAAATGATCGGAGAGCCACTCGCCTCTGTTTGTTATTCTCCCACAGGATTTTACACCGAATTGCTAGGATGAACCTTGAAATCCATGAGCTTCTGACAGACAGGAACCAGCCCAATTACTGACACGTGCACCAAATAATCACACCAGGAGCTTCCAGCTGCAAGCCCATCTGGGGCAAAACGAGGAAACGTGGCCGTCCAGTTCTCTGTGTCTGCAGTTGAATTGGATAATTTTCATTTCTCATCCTCAGTGGAGCCAGCTAACCAGTAATTAAGACCTCGAGGTGGCCAAGAAAACCACAGCTCACCTAGAGCTTCGTCTCTGGACTTTTCAGAATTAGAATCATGCTTAACATCACAGGCATATGTCAGGAAATTTGTTAACTTTGCAGCAGCAGTACACAATAAATGTAGAAAAAACTGAATTACAGTCATTACTGAATATACATATGCATATTAAACAGTTAAGCTAAAATGCCGTGCAAAGAAAAAACACAGAAATAAAAAAAGCGAGGTGGTGTTCACGGGTTCAATGTCCATTCAGAAATTGGATGGTGGAGGGGAAGAAGCTGTACCTGCGTCCCTCTTTCCTGACGGTAACAATGAGAAGAATTTGGGCTGCTCCCCAGCCCGCCTCCACCAATAACTGTAACGATGAGAACTCACCCAACTGGAGATGAAGAATCCCTCTCTAAATCTTTCTCCCTCCGTACCTCTCCTCTCTTCCTTCAGACAGGCTAAGCCCTGCTGTCACACCTACTGTCAACACCTGCTTGATAACGCAACTGTGAACTGCCCTGAAAATGTTCGAGGTTCTTTATAAATGCACGACTTCGGTATAACTCTGCTGTAAAGTCGAACTTCAGATGGTCATTGTTGTAGCACTCAGCAACAACAAAAAGCACGGGATAGGTTCCTTCCCAAAGTTCAAAGTTCAAGGAAAATTTATTATCAAACTATATACATGTCACCATATACATTAACCTTAGATTCATTTCTTGCGGGCATACTCAATAGTTCCAAAATAGAATAATAACCATAACAGAATCAACGAAAGACTTGGGCATTCAAGCTGTGTGCAAAAGACATCAGACTGTGCAGATACAAAAAGAAAGATATATTAACAGTACAATAGGATCTTTTAAAAGACTCTTAGATAGGTACGTGGAGCTTAGAAAAATAGAGGCCTATGCGGTAGGGTAATTCTAGGCAGTTTCTGGAGTAGGGTACACGGTCGGCACAAGATTGTGGGCCGAAGGGCCTGTAATGTGCTGTAGATTTCTATGTTGTATTAACTATAAATATCTCAAAGATCAGAAAATCTGCAGATGCTAGAAATCCAAAGCAACACACACAAAATGCTGAAGGAACTCAGCAGGCCGGGCAGCATCTGTGGAAAAGAGTAAACAGTCGACGTTACGGGCCGAGTCCCTTCATTACGACACCAATAAATATTGAGAACATGAGGCGAAAAGTCCTTAATAGTGTCTTCATAGGCTGAGGGAGCAAGTGAAATTGAGAGAACTTAACCCCTTTGGTTCAAGAGCCTGATGGTTGAGGGGTAGTAACTGTTCATGAACCTGGCTCTGTGAGTCCTGAGGCTCTTGTACCTTCTCCCTGATGGCAGCAGCAAGAAGAGAGAATAGCCTGGGTGGAAGGAGTAGTATATGTTGAAACTCTGATTTGATTTGGCAAAAAAAAAAGAGATCTAAGCCTGGATGTTCATTCGAGCTACCAATCTGAAGTTACATTCGGATCTCATTATATCCTCCCCTTCACTCCTTTGCCCTCCCCAACCCCGTAGCACTTGCCAGCCTGGTACTGATTGATGGGACACAGCACCGTTCTATTATTGCAGTCAGCTGGCTTCTCCCAGTGAAACAATCCTGCTTAATAAGCTGGACACAGGACTGTCAAGGCCAGCTGGCCGACTGTGCCCTCTCACGTCTGCGCGTTGCACTGCAGGTGGCTGGGATGGGGCAGTGGGCGAGGGGGGAGGGCGGTGGAGAAGGGATCTAACGTCCCCGGTGGCCGGAAGGGTCCCGGCGATAGCTTCAGTTCCGTTCCCGCTCGTCGCAGAGGACAAGTGTTTCCGCTCAGGTCGCGGGGAAGGAGGCCGAGAGTGGAGCATTACCTCCCTGGAATAAGAAGCAGGAGGCCCCCTCAAGGCGCAAGGATGTCATGAATCCAGCATTGAGCATATCTCCAAGGAGTGAGGCCTCAAGAAAGCAGCAGGCAGCAAAGGACGTTCCGCCTCCCCACCACGCTCTCTTCTCACTGCTTCTGGGATGCTGGTCTCAGCTCCTCTCCTGTGCCGTCGGTCCATCACCACCAGGTTCAGGAACAGTTATTAGAAACATAGGAAACCTACAGCACAGTACAGGCCCTTCAGCCCACAAAGCAGTGCTGAATATGTCCTTACCTTAGAACTACCTAGGCTTACCCATAGCCCTCCATTTTTCTAAGCTCCATGTACACATCCAGGAGTCTCTTAAAAGATCCTACCGTTTCTGCCTCCACCACCATCACCAGCAGCCCATTCCACACACTCACCACTCTCTGCAACAAAAACTTACTCCTGACATCTCCTCTGCACCTACTTCCAAGCACCTTAAAACTGTGCCCACTCATGCTAGCCACTTCAGCCTGAGGAAAAAGCCTCTGACTATCCACACGATCAATGCCTCTCATCATCTTGTACACCTCTATCAGGTCACCTCTCATCTTCCGTCGCTCCAAGGAGAAAAGGCTGAGTTCACTCAACCTATTTTCATAAGGCATGCTCCCCAATCCAGGCAACATCCTTGTAAATCTCCTCTGCACCTTTTCTATGGTTTCCACGTCCTTCATGTAGTGAGGTGACCAGAACTGAGCACAGTACTCCAAGTGGGGTCTGATTAGGGTCCGAGACACCTGCAACATTATCTCTAGGCTCTTAAACTCAATCCCATGATTGATGAAGGCCAATACACCATATGCCTTCTTAACCACAGAGTCAACCTGCGCAGCAGCTTTGAGTGTCCTGTGGACTCGGACCCCAAGATCCCTCTGATCCTCCACACTACCAGGAGTCTTACAATTAATGCTATATTCTGCCATCATATTTGACCTACCAAAATGAACCACCTCACACTTAATCTGGGTTGAACTCCATCTGCCACTTCTCAGCCCAGTTTTGCATCCTATCGATGTCCCGCTGTAACCTCTGACAGCCCTCCACACTATCCACAACACCCCCAACTTTTGTGTCATCAGTAAATTTACTAACCCATCCCTTCACTTCCTCCTCCAAGTCATTTATAAAAACCAGGTTATTACCCTTCAACCACCCAGGTTCTGAACCAGCGCAGATAACATCACTCACCTCTACGCTGGACTGAATCCACAAGCTATGGACTCACCTTCAAGGACTCTACAACTCACGTTTTCAATATTATTTATTACTTTTTTCTATATTTCATGTTGTCTTCTTTTACACATTGGTTGTTTGTCGGTCTTTGTTTATGTGTTTTTTACCATTGATTCCATCGTATTTCTATCTTTCTACTGTGAATGCCCACAAGGAAATGAATCTCAGGGTTGTACATGGTGACAAATCAGAATCAGGTTTATTATCACCGGCACGTGTTGTGAAATTTGTTAACTTAGCAGCAGCAGTTCAATGTGATACATGAAATAGAAGTGAAAAAAGTAAAAATAAATAAATAACAGTATATGTATATTGAATAGATTAAAAATAGCGCAAAAACAGAAATAATATATACTAACAAAGTGAGGTAGTGTTCACAGGTTCAATGTCCATTTAGGAATCGGATGGCAGAGGGGAAGAAGCTGTTCCTGAATTGGTGAGTGTGTGCCTTCAGGCTTCTGTACCTCCTCCCTGATGGTAACAGTGAGAAAAGGACACGCCCTGGGTGCTGGAGGTCCTTAATAATGGACGCTGCCTTTCTGAGACACTGCTCCTTGAAGATGTCTTGGGTAGTTTATAGGCTAGTACCCCAGATAGAGCCGGCCAAATTTACAACCCTCTGCAGCTTCTTTCGGCCTGTGCAGTAGCCCCAATGCCAGACAGTGATGCAGCCTGTCGGAATGCTCTACATGGTACACCTACAGAAATTCAAATACTTTGAACTTTGATCTTTGCTGGTCTCACCTCCTCTTCTGTGCCAGTTCTCTATGACTGGCAACCACCTTGATTTCCCAAATATTAAACTTTCTGTTTATTCCCCTCTAAAGGTTCTGCTTGACTTGCTGAGTTCCTCCAGCATTTTGTGTGTGTCACTCAAGTTTTCCAGCATTTGCAGAATCTCCTAAAATCACCTGCCTGTACCTTTAATACACCAGCCTCCACCCACCCTCAGGGGCAAAGG
This sequence comes from Hemitrygon akajei, assembly GCF_048418815.1. Classification (NCBI taxonomy): domain Eukaryota; kingdom Metazoa; phylum Chordata; class Chondrichthyes; order Myliobatiformes; family Dasyatidae; genus Hemitrygon; species Hemitrygon akajei. The sequence continues at coordinate 29,934,241 of NC_133148.1, forward strand.
ATTCCAGAGGTTCAGCCTGCCTCTGAAAGAAGAAATTTCTACACACCTTAGTTTTAAATGACAAGCTATTTAATGACAGCACAGCCTAGTATGGAAACGCCAGTGCCCTTGAATGGAAAATCCTACAATAAGCTGTAGATACAACCCAATGTATCAGAGTTATTGAGCACCTCTACATGAAGCGGTGTGCCGAACCGTGGTGTAGCAGCATGAGCACCAGACCGAGTGGTCCGCGGTTTGAATCCGGCCGGCTCCTTGCCCGCTTTCCATCCGTGCTGGGTTGAGCACTGAGCTAGCAACTCGGCCTCGTAACAACACAGACAGCATTGTAAAGAAATGGCAAGGTTGCTGCCCGATGCACCACAAGGCGTGGAGAGGAATAACAAAACACTTGAAGGGGTATCACAGAAAAGCAGCATCCATCATCAGGGACTACCATCACCCAGGACATGTTCTCTTCTCGCTGCTGCCACCAGGAAGAAGGTACAGGAGCCTCAGGACTCGCACCACCAGGTTCAGGAACAGTTATTACCTCTCAACCGTCAGGATCTTAAACCAAGAGTTAACTTCACTTGCCCCATCATTGAACTGTTCCCACAAGCAATGGACTCACTTTCAAGGACTCTTCATCTTATGTTCCCAATAGTTACTGCTTATTTATTTATTATTATCAATCCTTTCTTTTTGTATTTGCATAGTGTTTTGACTCTTGCAAAACTGGTTGAATGCCCAAATTGGATTGGTCGTTCATTGATTCTATTACAGTTACTTTTCTATTATGAACTTATTGAGTATGCTCTTGTTCTTCTATTTCATCCTCATCATTACATGCCATGTTGTATGACATCATCATTATGTGCCCTGTCATATGACATAGGCGATCATGGTCTTCTATCTGTCCCTATCCATGACCATGATTGTCCTTGGCAATTTTTTTTCCACGGAAGTAGTTTGCCATTGCCTTCTTCTGGGCAGTGTCTTTACAAGATGGCTGACCCCAGCCATTATCAATACTCTTCAGAGATTGTCTGCCTGGCGTCAGTGGTCCCATAACCAGGTCTTGTGATCTGCACCGGCTGCTCATACGACCATCCGCCATCTGCCCCCATGGCTTCACCTGACCCTGATCGGGGGCTAAGTAGGTGCTACACCTTGCCCAAGGGTGACCTACAGGCCAGCGGAGGGAAGGAGCGCCTTACACCCCCTTTGATAGAGACGCATCTCCACCCTGCCACCACTGTACCTTGCCTCTAATAAGCCAATTACCAGCTTTAGGCCAAGCTAAACTTGGGCACATCCGATTAGCTCACTGTGCTATTCGGCATGGATGATCTGGTACCCATGCTGTATGACTCAATAAGTTTATGACCAATTGCAATATCTCCTCCTCCAAGAGGACCACAACCCTGCTGAAGGGCTTGGAGGCTTGATCTGAAGAGCTATGCTGGCTGGAGTCAGGGCTTTATGCTTTGGCTCTCACGCCAAAACAGGTCAAAGGGCAGAGGCCAGGCTAAGAGTGGTCCACCGGTCCTCCAGGTTCAGGGGCTCAGCTCAGGGCCAACGACCCTGACTGGCAAAAAAAGCAAAATTGTTACGTAGACAGCAATAAAGAATCCTTCAACTTCTGAGTGCAACAATGTTCCTGAGTTTCCACCCGGGACTTGCATGACTGACGTTACTGAAAACTGAGAGGAAGCTACTAACATGATAAAGGAAGACCTGAGAAGGAGGATTTTCACTGCTGCCCGAAATACCAGCAGCGTAATGGGCAGTAAGCAACATCTTCTAGAATTTATTGACCTTTTATTGACAGTCTTGAGAAACAAGGGCTGAGAAAAGTGAAAAAATCATTTCCTTCCAAGTTTAACATCTTAATACTGTTGGAGCAGAAGACCAAGACCTTCAGATAAGCTGTTAAACTGACAGCCCTGCCACCCACTCAGAAATGGAGATGATTCTGCATGATTATTTCGAACGGTATTTCAAGTACCTTGGCCAACATTCATGCTTGCGAGCAGCAGCCCAGCTAAGTACAAATGAATTAACTGATCTCATCTACTAATTGCAAAAGCTTCCCCTGCAAAGTTAGCAGTCACTTCAACAAAATCTCTTTGTTGACAGCAGTGGACTCCGGAATGCTCGGAGAGAGTGAAAGGGAAAGTAATAAATTCAAACCTCCCCCCCCTCTCGTGAACTGCGTGGCTCCAGCACTGCCCAGAACACGTCCAATGGACAGATCGCATTTCACTGCTGAAATCCACTGGCATGATATTCAAGACTCTCGGCACCGTCCAGCCTTTTGATTGGCAGCGTGGCACCTCTCTACACATTCACACCCTGCACCACGAGCACGCCAGTGGGCCGTGTGCGCCATCTACAAGGTTGACCGCAGTCACCCGCTGAGGCCCATCCGACAGCAGCTCCCAGACCGGTGGCCTCTGCCGCCAAGAAGTCCAGGGAGCAGCAGGTACATCTGAATAGAAAGACGTCACCTTGGAACAGAGACGAGGAGGCATTTCTGTAGAATCCATCACTGGTGAGGCCAATTATTTGGGAATATTTAAAAGGGAGGCTGTTCATCATTGTCTGCTGCGCTGTATGATGTGGATGTTGGTGGCCTTTCTGTGAAATGGTGAGGGACAAGTCCTTTAGCTCATTAGGTGGAGGGAGAAGGAGAATTTACAGAAATGAGGAGGAACTTCTTTAGCCAGAGGCAGCTAAATATTGCCAACGAGAATTTTTAAAGCGGAGGTTGATAGTTTCTTCATTAGTCAGGGTGACAAAGCTTAGGGGAGGGAGAAGGAGAGTGGGGTTGAGAGAGGTCATAGAAAGGCGGAGCAAACTCAATAGGGTGAATGGTCCAATTCTGCTCCTATGTCTTATAGAAACACCACAACTATAAGGTCCCCCCTCCAAGTCATACATGGAAGCATTATCACTGTTCCTTCAGTGTTCGTTCATTATGTGCCGTGTCATATGACATCATCATTATGAGCTGTGTCATAGGACGTGGGCAATCATAGTCCTTCTTCTGGGCAGTGTCTTTACAAGGCAGGTGATCCTAGCCATTATCAATACTCTTCAGAGATTGTCTGCCTGGTGTCAGTGGTCACATAAACAGGACTTGTGATCTGCACCGGCTGCTCGTACGACCATCCACCACCTGCTCCCATGGTTTTACGTGACCCTGATCGGGGGGTCTAAGCAGGTGCTACACCTTGCCCGAGGGTGACCTTCAGGCTAGCGGAGGAAAGGAGCACCTTACAACTCCTTTGGTGGAGATGTATCTCTACCCCGCCACACACCCTTCATTATTATTGGATCTAAATCCTGAAACTCCCTCCTCAACAGAGTCTTCACCAGAAATGCAATGCTTCAAGAACGTGGCTCAGCCACACCATCATCATCATGTGCCGTGTTGTATGACATCATCATTATGTGCCATGTTGTATGACATAGGCTATCATGGTCTCATGGCCATTATTGTTCTTGGCAAATTTTCCTAGAGAAGGGTAATTGGGGATGCAAAACAAAACGCAGTCCTTGTCAGAGTTAGCCACATCTTGGAAGAATTAATAGAAAATCTTTTAGTGTGAACTGAATCTGCAATAAGCGCTAATGGAGATGGACAAATATTGGATTGGAAATTATCCAGAAGCATCGGGGAGAAGACAGAGAGCAGGGAGGGGGAAGCCATCTTCTTCAGAGAGCTAGCAGAGCTGCAGCAGGCCGAAGAACCTCCTGTGCTGTCAACTCTCCTTTCTTAGAGATACATTTGCACTTGCAGAAATCATGTTCTGATGCAATGAACGCGTAGCATTGTCTGCACTATCGGGGACTCCGTTTTGAGGGGTTCCTCACAGTGAGAAATGAGGGATGTAACAAGTGTGAGGGAAATTAGAAAAAGACAGGGAGGACTGCTTTCTTCTATTGCTGTCCACAGATTTATTAACTGAGGGGTGTTCCTCCATTGGAGGCATGTAGAGAAGGTTAATTTTGGTTTCTGAGTGTTTGAAGTCTCCTCCACAGCGAGTGCAGTGGAAACGGGATGTCTGAAGATGCTCACAGGTGGACTGAAGGGAAGTCAAGGGGACAGGCAGGAATGTAGAGCAGTGGCCAAAACTGGATCAGTCTGTGCCGAGAGGCCTAGGCGAGCATGGAGAATCCAAGACTAGACTCGAGACGTGGTTTCGAGAATGAGAGGAGAGCAGAGTTTTTGACTGGATGCTGGAGGAGAATCAAAACAAGACAGAGATCCAAAAACACAATCACAGACTGAACTAAAGTTGAGCGGACGATTGAGTTCAAGTGCTCTTTGAGTATTAAAATCCTTTTCTTTTTGATGGGAATTACATTATTGTTTTGGTAGTAGGCATTATACTTTTTTAATATATATTTACAGCTCTGTGGGGTTGAACGCTCCGATTATTTATTTATTTTTAAACACATTGTAATGGTTGGCCTGGAGTTTTGTAGTGGGAGGGTGGGGAGGATACTAACTTTATATGTTTTTATTTTGGGTGCTGTTTCCTTATTGCTATGAATTATATATTTGATATGTTTATTTTGCACTGTATTAATCTTCATTCTGTTGTTGATTTTTTTTGCTTGTAGTTGTTTTGTAGAAACGCATAAAAAATTAATAAAAAGAGTACTAAAATCATGGTGCCAAAAAATGGCTGCCAATTTTAGGAGAGGGGGCCTGGGTCTTTAGAGGGGCTTTGCCAGCTATCCAGACTCCAGAGAATTGGAGCATCTAAACCCCTGGAGCTGGTGCGGTCGGGTGCGTACTATAACACAGCCATGATCTGATGCAATGGCAGAACAGGGTGAGTCCAGCTGTTTTGTATATTTAATTCACCCAAAGTTGTTTTTTAACTCATTTTATTGGGGATGTGGGCATTTTTGACACAGCCAGCATTTACTGCCTAACCCTAATTGCCCTCAAGAAGCTGGTGGCCAAGTCAAGACTATTGCCATTTAACTATATGCATGTATACTGTCAAATGAGACAACGTTTCTTCAGACCAGGGTGCAAAGCACAGTGCGTAGGCCTCCGTTAGTCTCGCTTGACCATTAAGTTTTTTTTAAATGGGCAAGGTTTTTTTTTAAATGGGAGACCGGCAGTTGCCCAAGCTGCAAGTCTCCCCTCTCCACACCACCGATGTTGTCCAAGGGAAGGGCACTAGGACCCACACAGCTTGGCACTGGTGTTGTCGCAGAGCAATGTGTGGTTAAGTGCCTCGCTCAAGGACACACACACAGCCTCAGCCAAGGCTCGAACTAGCGACCTTCAGATAACTAGACGAACACCTTAACCACTTGGCCACGCGCCGACTCATAACACACAATAACTTATGAAAGTAAGGATAAAACCTGCAGATGAATCTCACATAAATAACAAACTGAAGGGCATAAATTAAATATTGTAAGGTACAGAACAGATTAACTGGTGACACTTGGAGTGCGATGCGGCAGGGAGTTCAGAAGCCTAACAGCCTGAGGGAAGAAGCTGTTCCCATTCCTGATCGTTCTTGACTTTATACATCGGAATCTCCTGCCTGATGGTAGAAAGACAGAGGATGCTGGATGGATGGGTGGGATCCTTAATAATACTAAGAGCCCTGCGTACACAGCGTTTCTGATAAATGTCCCCGATGGATGGTGGAGGGACCCCTATGATCCTCTCGGCCATTCTCACAGACTTCTGGTCCGATGCTCGACTGCTCCCCTTCCAGATGGAGATGCAGCTTGTCAGGACGCTCTCAATGCTGCTCCTGTAAAAGATGGTGGGCGAGAACCTCGCTTGCCTCAATCTTCTTCGGAAGTGAAGGCACTGCTGTGCCGTCTTGTTCAGGGAGGTGATATTAAGGAGAGGTCAACTCCTAAGAACTTGGTGCATTTAACTCTTTCTATGGAGGAGCCGTGTATTTGCAGAGGGGTATTATGTTCTTCGACCACTGTAGTCTTTACGACATATAGACCACTATTCGGTGACTGACGTGCCCTGTACAAAATGTCAGAAGGTAAATCACTCGCAACAACTGCTAACCAGCTCCCTTACGCACAGTGTTGATGTGTCATACAACACACAGAGGAGCTGGAGGAACTCAGCGGGTCAGGCATCTATGGAGGGAAGCGGACAGTCAAATATTTCAGGTCACGACCCTTCACCTGGGGTCATAAGTGTCACGTACAGAGAGGTTTTAAATCCACAGTGCAGGAGGGCCAGTGCACGATAGCAAAGTGGTTAGCATACCGCTTCACAGTAACAGCGACCTGGGTTTAATTCTCGCTGCTGCCTGTAAGGAGTTTGTACCTTCTGCTCATGACCATATGGGTCTCCTCCGGGTGCTCTGGTTTCCTCCCATAGTCCAAAGATGTAATTGGTCACTGTAAAGGCTGATTTATACTTCTGTGTCAAATGAACGCCGTAGGTACGGCGTAGCCGCGTAACCTATGCTGTACCCTACGCCCTACCCTGATGCACACCTCTCCAAAAATGTAACTGTGCGTCGCGGCGACGCAGACCGCAGCAACTGGTCCGCTTTTCCTCCTGTCTGTAGGCATACTGTGCGTACACTGAAGCAAAATAAACGGTTGGAGACGATGAACCAAATCATCAAATCTACCTGCCGACATCCGAAAATATTTGAAATGCATTTCCTCGTCCGTGTCTCTCAGTGGCCGGACAGGCACAGAAAATTCACCCTCCTTCTGCCTCAATCCGTTCAATGGTCGTACACACCATCTCCTCCGACGTCTTCTCTCTTATCTGCATTGCAGTAATTTCAATAAAGGTAACCCTTGTTCAACATTTATTAGCTCCAACTCCAATATGACGCGCTCAGTCGCCATTGTTTGAAGTACACAAAGAAACTCTATACAGTGGCGTAGAAACCCCACCGCCAACTGTACTTGTATTTGTGAAGTGTTGTATTGTAAATACATTAGCTGTCATTGTATGTACGGGGAGGGCAGGTGAGGGGAGGTTTGTTTAGGGGTAAGATACAAAAGCAAAATGGAGGAAAATGTACTCTATTATGTATTCTACATTGTGCCGTTCCTTCAATAAAATATATTATAAACAAGTCTACAGACTACAGTGAGTTTTGGCGGCGAATTGCAGAGCAACGCAGACACACCAACACACAGGTATAAATGCTCACAACGGCACAGGCCACTTACGAAGGCTATGGTGTAGACTACTATACAGAAGTATAAATCAGCCTTAACTTGTCCTGTGATTGGACTAGGATTAATTCGGGGGATTGCTGGGCTGAAAGGGCCTATTCTGTACTGTATCTCATTAAATAAAAATAAATTAATTGAATGTTAAGGTATCAAGTTCAGTTTTCTCTTATTGGAGATGGCCATTCCCTTGCTTTGTGTTGTATACCTGCCACTTGTCATATCAACCCATTACTCAAGAGGTTCTGTAAGTACTGCAAATTATGTTGCCGAGTGTTTTTCTGCGTGGACGTGGACTGTTTTGTTTCCTGAGGGGTTGCAAATTGAGTTGACCAATCACCAGCAACGCTCTCGCTTCTGACCATGCCAACGGAAGGGAGGTCATTCGTGAAGGAACACATCCCCACTGCTGCCTGAGAGGGGTTTGTACGTTCTCCCCGCGATCGCCTGGGTTTCCTCCGGACGCTCTGATTTCCTCCCAAAGTCCAAAGGACGTACCGGTTGGGAGGTTAATTGGTCATTGCTGATTGTCCCGTGATTTGGCCAGAGCAGACATCCCACCCTGCAAAAACTCATCTCAAGGAGGTAGCACCCCTGCACCCCGGTTGACCTCCAAGAGTGTATGTAATACTTCAGTTAGTGATTTTGTCTAATCTGTATACCAAGTTGGGTATATGCAGAAAATGTGACATTAAAATATGTATTTATATTATCATGGAGTCATCTTTTTATTCTATCACAACTTTAAGCAAGTCTACAGGGAGTTCGGCCTCATCACGTAGGGTATCAATAGAGCAGCTCCTTAGCAGCTATCCAGCTAGTTTAAATAACGTTAGCTATGCTAACAAATGACACCTGTTAAACTCACCTCAACATGTCTTTAACATTTTAACCCACCGTGGGCAATAGAAAAGTCACTGTTGTAAACAGTGCAGCGAGCAACACTGTCATTATTTTTGGGGTCGACTGTAGAGCCCGCCCACAGAGAAAACTGATAGGTCTACTTAGCACGAAGAGAGACCAATCAGGATGCTCCCTCTCGCCCTCGCTCTTCCTCTCAAAAAAAAAAATCGATTTCCGGGATATTATATATAATTTGCGGGCGTCAGGGAGCCGCTATCAATATGCGGGAGACTGCCAGAACTTCCGGGAGAGGTGGGATGTCTGCTAGGGTGAAATCGGTGGTTGCTAGGCAACCTGGCTCGAAGGGCCAGAGCGGCCTTTTTCATGCTGTATCTCAATAAATAAACCAATCAATATTCTGGAGGAAATCAGCAAGTCAGGCAGCATCTATTGAGAGGGATAAACAGTTGACATCTTGGGTTGAGACCCTTCATTGGGAGTGGAAAGGGCTGGTGGTGGGGGGTGGGGTGTGCCAGAATAAAAAGGTGGGGGAAGGGACGGAATACAGGTTGTCAGGTGACAGGTGAAATCAGGTGAGGGGGTAAGGTGGGGGAGGGGAAGGAATACACGTTGTCAGGTGACAGGTGAAATCAGGTGAGGGGAGAGGTGGGGGAGGGGTGTGGAAGGTGATAAGTGGAAGAGGTGAAGGTCACACAAATAAGGAATCTCTGACAGGAGAGGACATTAAACCATAGAAGAAAGGGAAAAGAGGAAGGGCACCAGAGGGAGGTGATGGGCAGGTGAGGGGAAGAGGAGAGTCGAGAGGGGAGCCAGAATCGGGAATGGAAGAAGAGCTCCAAGAGCAAATCTTATTGAATGGTTGAGCAGGCTTCAGAAGTTCAAAGTAAATTTATTATCAGAGTAAAAGTATGTGTCCATTTACTACCCTGTGATTAATTTTTGTGCAGGCATTTGCAGGAAAGAAATACAATAAAACTTATGAGCATAACAATGGATGTGCAAAAGAAGACAAATTGTGTAATATTTTTAAAAAGTAAGTAAATAATACTGAGAACAAATACTGCAGAGTCCTTGAAAGAGAGTCTTTCATTTGTGGAATTAGTTCAGTGTTGGGGTGAGGGAAGTTACCCACGCTGGTTCGGGAGCCTGATGGTTGAAGGGTAATAACTGTCCCTGAGCCTAGTGGCATGGACCAAATTCTGCTGTACTTCCTGCCTGATGGTAGTGGTGAGAAGAGAGTTTGGCCTGGATGGTGGGGGCCCTTGATGATGGATGCTGCTTTCCTGCGGAAGCACTCCTCGTAGGTGTGCTCAGTGACGGGGAGGGCTTTGCCTGCGGTGAGCTATGCCGCATTCACTGCAGCCTTCCATTCCTGGGCACGGATGCTTCCATACCAGACCGTGATACAACCAGTCAGGACACTCTCCATTGTGCATCTATAAAAGTTTGTCAAAGTTTTAGATGACGTGCCAAATCTACGCAAACTTCTAAGAAAGTCGAGGCGCTGCCGTGCCTTCTTTCTGGAGACGGTTCCAGGACAGATCCTCTGATATGGTAATGCCAAGGAATTTAAAATGACTGACCTCTGGTTCTCCACTGAGGACTGACTGGGAGTTCTCCTGCACCTGCCCTTCCTCTCATCTTGGGAATCCAGTCCTTTAGAATAAAGCCACGGGAAGATGGCTCTGACGAAACCCAGGTTTTGCATCAGCGAGCAAGCTCTTGCTGAGTAAGTTGTACAGTTCAAAGTTTACGGTAATGGCACAAGTGCGTGTGTGCAGAGGTACAATGAAAAACTTAACTTGCATCATAGGTAAATCAGAAATAAAACACAAATTATACAAAGAGCTCAATTTAAACAATACAAAGCCCATTACAGTGAAAAGTGATCAAAGTAGGCACAGCAACTTCAATCGTTCATGAATGAACCGTTGAAGGGAAGTAGCTGTTCTAAAACTTGGCGTGGGACTTCAAGCTCCCAACACTTTGCTTCATTGGCTGTTAACTGCTTTGGGATATCCTTAGGAGGATGTGAAAATGGCTTTATATATGCAAGCTCTTATTGACATTGCTTTTAAAACCCGGAATGAAGTACCAAGTTGGTAAACTGTTTATGGAGATTTACATTTCACCCGTAGGAAAGTAGGATCCCAACTTTAACAAAACCCAACATCTCTTTCTGCAAAAAACCTCATTCTTTGTGTCATAGTTGTGTGGTTGGCTGTGAAGAAATGACGAATTTGCAACGTTCGTTTGAGCTGGGGGGGTTTCCGTAGCATTTGTTCAACCCCAATTAACACATCACAATCATATTTTTACTTTTATTTAGCTCGGTGAGCAATTCTGCATTCATGAGCCAGAAATTTATGGTGTAAATTTGCCTTTAATTCTTTTCGAACCAGAATAAAGGCAGTTTACTATTGATTATAAATCTTCACAGCAGTCCTGAACTATCAGAATTGTTTCTACAAACTCACAGAATGTTCTCTGCAGTGTGAAACGTTTGCCAGTTCTTGCATTCCCTATCAACTAGTGTCCCATTCCCATGGAAACACACAGTCCAAACTATTCAGGGTAAGAGTTTTGACTTGTTTTCAAAACTTTAAGCACTTTGATTTGTAAATGCAACTTGTGGTGTGATTTTTTTTCCTCCTGCCTGCAGTTTTGGGCCCTTCCAAAGTTACAAGGGATTGGTCAATAGAATCTGGAAATGAAAGGTGCAAAGAACCCATGGAAGAGAGAAAGAAAATCACAAAGCATTTAAAGTTGTGCTTTAATTTTCTCTGGACACTTTTGTTGTTTGCATTGAATGGTGGCTTGGCTGACAGGCACAACTCATCCAACCAATCACGAAGAACCGTCTTGCCATCCAATTAACATAGGAAGGCGGGACTGCACAGTGATGGGCCAATGGCAGCAGCATGAAGGGAGGATGATGCCTAATCGGAATTGGCAACGCTGACGGTGGCATCTTTCTATAACCTCAACCATATTGTCTCTTGTCAGTCAATAAGAGGAATTTTGGCCAAATGAATTGGTCAACACACACAAAATGCCGGATTATAACTATTGATTATAAATCTTCACAGCGGTCCTGAACTATCAGCATTTTGTGTGCATTGCAGCTGTATTTACAGTGTATTGTTATTGGTTTATTATTGTCAGATATATCGAGATACAGTGAGAGGCTTCTCTTGCAGACTGTTCATTCAGGTCAAATCATTACACTATACTTTGAAGTAGAACAGGGCAAAACAATAATAATGCAAAAAAAAAGTACAGAAGTTATTGGAAAAAAAAGTGCACAGAATCTAAATGATAAAGATTATGACAAGGTAGACTGTGAGGTCAAGAATTCACTTGATCCTACAAGAGGTCCGATCATTAGTCTTACGTCAGTGGGTCATATGCGCACTGCTCCTGGGAAACGTCGTCTCATTCTGCCCTGCAGAGCTGATGTACGGTTAAGAATGACCATAAAGTTTTTGAATCTTGAATCTTGAATCTAGAAGCTGGCCCTGATTTTCTCGGAGTGTGCTTTCAGGCTATTGCATCTTCTGCAGGATGGTGGAGGGGAGACGAAAGAATGTCTGAGGTGGTTGGGGCCTCCGATCATGCTGGCATTTTGCTGAGGCAACGACAGGTGTAGAAAGAGTTGGTAAAGGGGAGGTAGGTTCCGGTGACGTGCTGGACTGCGTCCACAATTCTGCAGTTTCTTGCGGCCTTGTACGGAGCAGTTACCATACCAAGCCGTTACGCATTCGCGGGGAGAGATGACAATAATCATGCCATTTGCGAAAGGAGGGCATGGTAATTCCGAGGTCTGAATCCACTGGACTTCAGGAAGAGTGAGACCAGGGAACACAGAGGGATCAGAAGTGGAGAGAGTAAGCAGTGTCAGGTTCCTGGGTGTCAAGATCTCTGATGGACTAACCTGGTCCCAACGTACTGATGCGGCTATAAAGAGGGCAAGACAGCCGTTACATTTCATTAGGAGTTTCAGGAGATTTTGAATTCATCAAAAACTTCTACAGGTGTACCATGGAGAGCATTCTGACTGGTTGCAATATCATCTGGTGTGGTGGGGGGTGGTGCTACTACACAGGATCGAAGTAAGTTACAGAAAGTTGTAAAATTCTATCGTGGGTACTTGCCTCCGTAGTATCCAAGACATCTTCAAGAAACGATGCTTCAGGAAGGCGGTGTCCACCATTAATGACCCCCACCACTCAGGACATGCCCTCTTCTCATTGCTACCATCGGGAAGGAGGTACAGAAGCCTGAAGGCACACACTCAGCGATTCAGGAATGGCTTCTTCCCCTCTGCCATCAGGAAGGAGGTACAGAAGCCTGAAGGCACACACTCAGCGATTCAGGAATGGCTTCTTCCCCTCTGCCATCCAATTACTAAATGGACATTGAACCAATGAACACTATCTCACTACTTCTTTATTTCTGTTTTTGCACTACTTACTGTAACTTAACTATTTAAAATACACATACATACTTCCTGTAATTCAGTTTTCTTCCTATATTTATCATGTATTGCATTGTACTGCTGCCACAAAGTTAACAAATTTCATGACACATGCCAATGATATTAAACCTGATTCTGACATGCAGATATTCCCCTGCTCAGGGGTCTTGGCTTCTTCAGGGTAGAGGTGGATTTGAGGTTTCTCCAGGCTTTGGTGTCTAGAAACAGGGGTCACCCTCTCAAAATCAAGAAGTCGGACATTCAGGATAGAAATGAGAAGAAATCTCTTCACTAGGTTAACGTTTGGACTTCTCGACCCGAGTGGAACATATAGGCTCAGTCACAGAATCCATTCAAGATGTCTACATTTTTTAATCTCTCTCTCTCCCCCTCCCCCTCTTGTCTTGGGTCTTGGACAAGCTTTACTCAACCCGGTTGGAGGATTGGACTGTCTAGTTCACGCTATGATGTGTTTGATGTATTTCTGGTTTCCGGTCGCTCCTTTTTTGTTGCTATTTTGTGTGCTTTTGATTGAGGCCGCTGGCTCTGTGGACTGCAGTCAACCAACGACACAGTGTTAGATTGAACTGAACTGAGGTGAAGCAAATATTCCTGTACTCTTTCGATGACTTTATGGATTGAAATTTTCTGTGTTTTTCATTTATTTTTTTGCCATTTGCGCAATTTGTTCTTTTTTTGCGTGTTGGGGGTTTGATTTTTTTTCCTTTGCAGGGGGTTCATGGTTTGTTTCATGGCTGTCTGTGGGAAGACGAATCTCAGGGTTGTGTAGCACATTCATACTTTAATAATAAATGTACTTTGAATCTTTGATTTTGGAAGCAATAGGGGATTAGGAGTCAGAGCTGCCTAGTATAGATGAGGAAAAGAGACTTGCATTGTTGAGGCAATGAAGTAAAATAATTAGCTGACCAAATTTACATAGAACCTAACATATTTCAGGCAACTTAAAGCACTTATCAAACAATAAAAATAATTTAAATGAGGTCCTTGAGACAGGAAATACAGCAATTCATTTCCACTGTGCAAATTCTCCCAAAGAACATAGAACATAGAATAGTGCAGCACATTACAGGCCCTTCAGCCCACAATGTTATGCTAACTCTCAAACCCTGCCTCCCATATAACCCCCCACCTTAAACTCCTCCATATACCTGTCTAGTAGTCTCTTAAGCTTCACTAGTGTATCTGCCTCCACCACTGACTCAGGCAGTGCATTCCACGCACCGACCACTCTCTGAGTAAAAAACCTTCCTCTAATATCCCCCTTGAACTTCCCACCCCTTACCTTAAAGCCATGTCCTCTTGTATTGAGCAGTTGTGCCCTGGGGAAGAGGCGCTGGCTGTCCACTCTGTCTATTCCTCTTAATATCTTGTACACCTCTATCATGTCTCCTCTCATCCTCCTTCTCTCCAAAGAGTAAAGCCCTAGCTCCCTTAATCTCTGATCATAATCCATACTCTCTAAACCAGGCAGCATCCCGGTAAATCTCCTCTGTACCCTTTCCAATGCTTCCACATCCTTCCTATAGTGAGGCGACCAGAACTGGACACAGTACTCCAAGTGTGGCCTAACCAGAGTTTTATAGAGCTGCATCATTACATCGCGACTCTTAAACTCTATCCCTCAACTTATGAAAGCTAACAGAGAATGCATCTCTGGATGCATTCAAGAGAGAGTTAGATAGAGCTCATAGATAGTGGGGTCAAGGGATTTGGGGAGAGGGCAGGAACGGGGTACTGATTGTGTATGATCAGCCATGATCACAGTGAATGGCGGTGCTGGCTAGAAGGGCCGAATAGCCTACTCCTGCACCTACTGTCTATTGTCTACCCCATAAGCTTTCTTAACTACCCTATCTAACTGTGAGGCAATTTTCAGGGATCTGTGGACATGTACCCCCAGATCCCTCTGCTCCTCCACACTACCAAGCATCCTGCCATTTACTTTGTACTCTGCCTTGGAGTTTGTCCTTCCAAAGTGTACCACCTCACACTTCTCCGGGTTGAACTCCATCTGCCACTTCTCAGCCCACTTCTGCATCCTATCAATGTCTCTCTGCAATCTTCGACAGTCCTCTACACTATCTACAACACCACCAAAGAGTAATAGGAAAATCACATCAATATGCTGATTGACGGTACAGCCATTGGCCCAGGAGTCCAGGGAAAGCTGCCTTCACTGTCACAATGTGCACTGGCAATATCAGAATCCCAGTGCAGAGCAAAGACAAACTCTGATGTAGAGATATTGACATGAGAATTCCAAAAGAATGTTGGTGGCTCAACTGCGTGACATTCGCAAAACTAGGACCCCACGATTAGTATTACTCGGGCGTCCACTTAAATACAACACGTAACATGGAATCCCTGAGCCTACCAAAATAAATAAACAAGTCTAAACAGAAGACATCGGGAGACTCCATTACAAAGTGTGAGTTGTTTGAGAAAAACACAAGGAACTCCAAACAATTAATGACTCATTAAACAATTAACCAATTCAGGTACCCTTAAAACCTCAGAGCCTAATGCTCTCTGGTGCCCCCAGAGGCCCAAAGAGCTCATTACAGTTTACATCCAAGCCAAAGAGTAGGTAGAGGTTTTAATGACTCATCCTCAACAGCACTGTCTGCTGTGCAGCATTTCCTCAGTCCTGCACCAAAGCATCAACTCAGGTTTGCACACACAAAATTTTGGAGGAATAAGGACTTTGTGATATGGTGCAACTCAAACTACCTGCGTCTCAATATCACCAAGACCAAGGAGATGGTGGTGGACTTTAGGAGATCTAGGCCTCATATGGAGCCAGTGATCATTAATGGAGAATGTGTGGAGCAGGTTAAGACCTACAAGTATCTGGGAGTACAGTTAGACGAGAAGCTAGACTGGACTGCCAACACAGATGCCTTGTGCAGGAAGGCACAGAGTCGACTGTACTTCCTTAGAAGGTTGGCGTCATTCAATGTCTGTAGTGAGATGCTGAAGATGTTCTATAGGTCAGTTGTGGAGAGCGCCCTCTTCTTTGTGGTGGCGTGTTGGGGAGGAAGCATTAAGAAGAGGGACGCCTCATGTCTTAATAAGCTGGTAAGGAAGGCGGGCTCTGTCGTGGGCAAAGTACTGGAGAGTTTAACATCGGTAGCTGAGCGAAGGGCGCTGAGTAGGCTACGGTCAATTATGGAAAACTCTGAACATCCTCTACATAGCACCATCCAGAGACAGAGAAGCAGTTTCAGCGACAGGTTACTATCGATGCAATGCTCCTCAGACAGGATGAAGAGGTCAATACTCCCCAATGCCATTAGGCTTTACAATTCAACCGCCAGGACTTAAGAACTTTTTAAAAGCTATTATTAATGTTTTTTGAGATAGTGATTTAGATGCATATTATATTTTTTACTGAGTTAAGTATTGTATGTAATTAGTTTGCTACAACAAGTGTATGGGACATTGGAAAAAAAGTTGAATTTCCCCATGGGGATGAATAAAGTATCTATCTATCAATCAATGTTTTAGGCCAACATCCTTCATCACAGCTTCATCAGTGCTCAGTCCACTGCTGTTCACTCTGCTGACCCACGACTGTGCTGCAACACACAGCTCAAACCGCATCAAGTTTGCCGATGACACGACCGTGGTGGGTCTCATCAGCAAGAACGACGAGTCAGCTTACAGAGAGGAGTTGCCGCGGCTAACAGACTGGTGCAGAGCCAACAACATATCTCTGAATGTGAGCAAAACAAAAGAGATGGTTGTTGACTTCAGGAGGGCACGGAGCGACCACTCCCCGCTGAACATCGACGGCTCCTCGGTAGAGATCGTTAAGAGCACCAAATTCCTTGGTGTTCACCTGACGGAGAATCTCACCTGGTCCCTCAACACCAGCTCCATAGCAACAAAAGCGCAGCAGCATCTCTACTTTCTGCGAAGGCTGAGGAAAGTCCATCTCCCACCCCCCATCCTCATCACATTCTACAGGGGTTGTATTGAGAGCATCCTGAGCAGCTGCACCACTGCCTGGTTCGGAAATTGCACCATCTCGGATCGCAAGACCCTGCAGCGGATAGTGAGGTCAGCTGAGAAGATCATCAGGGTCTCTCTTCCCGCCATCACGGACATTTGCACTACACGCTGCATCCGCAAAGCAAACAGCTTTATGAAGGACCCCACGCACCCCTCATACAAACTCTTCTCCCTCCTGCCATCTGGGAAAAGGCTCCGAAGCATTCGGGCTCTCACGACCAGACTGTGCAACAGTTTCTTCCCCCAAGCTATCAGACTCCTCAATACCCAGAGCCTGGACTGACACCTTGCCCTACTGTCCTGTTTATTATTTATTGTAATGCCTGCACTGTTTTTGTGCACTTTATACAGTCCTGTGTAGGTCTGTAGTCTAGTGCAATTTTTTTCTGTTTTTTTAAAAAAACGTAATTTAGTCTAGTTTTTGTACTGTGTCACGTAACACCATGGTCCTGAAAAACATTGTCTCATTTTTACTATGTACTGTACCAGCAGTTATGGTCGAAATGACAATAAAAGTGACTTGACTTGACAGAACTGGAAAGGAAGGGGGAAAGTTCGGTTTCCTGCAGAAAAGATATAAGCAAGGTTGAAAGAGTACAGAGAAAATTTACAAGAATGTTGCTGGGTCCGGCGTTATAAGAAAAAATTGTGTAGGTTAGTGCTGTATTCTTTAGAACATAGAGGTTTGAGAGGAGATTTGATAAAGGTATACAAAATTAAGAGGGTTATAGATAGGGTAAATGCAAGCAGGCTTTTTCCACTGAGATTGGGTGGGACTACAACCAGAGGTCATGGGTTAAGGGTGAAAGGTGAGAGGTTTAAGGAGAACATGAGGGAAAACTTCTTCACTCAGAGGGTCGTGAGAATATGTAACGAGCTGCCAGCACAAGTGATGCATGTGAGCTCGATTTCAACACTTAAGAGAAGTTTGGATAGGTACATGGACAGTAGGGGAATGGATGGTTACGATCTCGGTGCAGGTCAATGGGAGAATGCAGTTTAAATAATTTTGGCATCGACTAGATGGGCAGAAGGGCCTGATTCTGTATTCTGATTCTGTATACTTCTTTATGACTCTATGACTGTATGATGTTTCCAGGCAACTCTGCCTGAACGGAAAGGCAGAAACTGCAACTGAGCTGATTAATCAGGTCATTCTAACCCGGCATCCGGAGGCTGAAAATTGCCCACAGTCCCCTTAAAGCACAGCAGTGAACCTTTTGTGTTTTTGCAACAATTTATGAAACCAACCATTTCTTTCTGAGCAACACACACAAAATGCTGGTGGAACGCAGCAGGCCAGGCGACATCTATAGGGAGAAGCGCTGTTGATGTTTCGGGCCGAGACCCTTCATCAGCACCTGAAACGTCGACTGTACTTCTCCCTATAGATGCTGCCTGGCCTGCTGCGTTCCACCAGCATTTTGTGTGTGTTGCTTGAATTTCCAGCATCTGCAGATTTCCTCATGATTTCTTTCCGAGTACAAGAAAATCTGCAGATGCTGGAAATCCAGAGCAACACATACAAGATGTTGCAGGAACTCAGCAGTCCAGGCAGCATCTATGGAAAAGAGTAAACAGTTAATGTTTTGGGCCAAGACCCATCTTCAACACTGGAAAAGAAGGGGGAGGAGTCAGACTAAGAAGGTGGGGGAAGGGAAGGAAGAAGTACAAGGAGGGAGGTGAGGGATAAAACCCAGAGAGGGGGGAGCGCTGAAGTAAGATATGAGAAGTCGACTAGTGAAAGAAATAAGGGACTAATCAATTCAAGTCAGGTTTATTGTCAATTCCACCATAAACTGCTGGTACAGTACACAGTAAAAATGAAACAACGTTCCTCCAGGACCCTGGTGCTACATAAAACACAAAACTACAGCCTTGTGAGACAGCACAAGGCTACACTAGACTACGTAAACCAACATAAAAACTGTACTAAACTACAAACCTGCACAGGACTACATAAAGTGCACAAAACAGTGCGGGGAAGTACAATAATTAATAAATAAGACAATAGGCACAGTAGAGGACAAATTACAATATCATAATAAATGATGTAGATATCAGTCTAGACTCTGAGTATTGAGAAGTCTGACGGCTTGGGGGGAGAAACTGTTGCACAGTCTGGTCGTGAGAGCACGAATGCTTCAGTACCTTTTGCCAGACGGCAGGAGGGAGAAGAGTTTGTATGAGGGGCGTGTGGGGTCCTTCACAATGCTGTTTGCTTTGTGGATGCAGCGTGTGGTGTAAAAGTCTGTAATGGCGGGAAGAGAGACCCTGATGATCTTCTCAGCTGACCACACTGTCCGCTGCGGGGTCTTGCAGGGTCAAGGTGAAATCTGATAGGAGAGGACAGAAGGCCATGGAAGATAGTGAAGGGGAGGAGCACCAGAGGGAGGTGATGCGCAGGCAAGGAGAAAAGGTGTTAGAGGGAGAAAGGAATCGGGAATGGTGAAGGGGATGGGGAGGCAATTACCAGGTTCGAGAAATTAATGTTCATGCCATCAGGTTGGCAGAATATAGGATGTCGCTCCTCCAACCTGAGTGTGGTCTCATTGTGGCAGTCGAGGAGGCCTTGGACTGGCATGTCGGAATGGGAATGGGAAGTAGAACTGAAATGGGTGGCTACTGGAAAATCCTACTTTATGTGTTGGTCGGAGCGAAGGTGCTGAACGAAGCGAACCCCTAATTTATGTAAGGTCTCACCGTATACAGGGGGCCGCACTGGTAGCACTGGATACAGTAGATGACCGTAACAGACTCATAGGTGAAATATCGCCTCACCGGGCAGGGCTGCTTGGGGCCCTTAATGATAGTTTCTATGCATTGTCAAATATTCAAATTTAAAATACTGCAACTAAGAATTGCAGGACCAATATTTAGATCCCTGGGGTGTATGGGGTGCCAATGGAGGGGTACTAACTCTGATGAAGGGGCTTTCTGTGTCAGTCCTGGGCTGCTCACCTGTCTTTGGCCACAACTGGATGCTCAGCTCTCACCTGCAGCTCCAAGTAGCTGTTTGCACGCGACCGCGGCCACATCCCCCCGGTAGGCCGCTTTGACAAGCGGGCTAAATCAGGTGAGGGTGGCCGGTGGGCCTCATATCCTGCTGAGGTAGGGACGTGCCCGTCCTGCCGTGCGAGGTCAGCCGCAGCGATCTGGGGCGGGTGACACCAACAGTGAGATCCAGCGGCCAGGATCACTTCGAGGAGAGCATCGTGAGTGGCGAGCTACAGAAGACGTCATGGTCACCCACTGCAACCAAGGAAGACCCTAGTGGCAGCAACCCTACTGGACCCACACTTCCGAGGACAATCCCTGGAGCAATGCCTCTCCACTTTAAAGACTCTCTCGCACGGGTTCAGAATTGTCATTGTCGGGTATGTCGGACAACTAACAATATAGACCTTCTACTGTTGACTGGGGAGACAGATCACCACACTACCTAACAAACCGCTTAGTTCCACGGGTAACTAGATGCTGTGGTAACTGAGAAGAGGGCATATACCATGCTTTCACTCATTGGGACAATGGCCTCCTCGACAGCCACGATGAGGCCACACTCAGGTTGGAGGAGCAACACCTTATATTCCATCTGGGTAGCCTCCAACCTGATGGCATGAATATCGATTTCTCAAACTCCCTGTAATTGCACTCCCCCGACCCCTCTCCCTCACCACTCCCCATTCCCCTCTCAGACCTTATCTCTTTACCTGCCCATCACCTCTCTTTGGTGCTCCTCCCCCTTCACTTTCTTCCACACCTTTCTCTCCTCTTCAATTAGAGCCCCCCTTCTCCAGCCCTTTATCTCTTTCACCAATTGAGTTCACAGCTCTTTACTTCAGCCCTCCCCTCTTCCGATTTCACCCATCACCTCCTACCTTGTACTTCTTCCACCCTCCCCCGCCTTCTCATCTCTTTTTCCAGTCCTGATGAAGAGTCTCAGCATGAAACGTCGACTCTTCACTCTTTTCCATAGATGCTTCCTGGTCTGCTGAGATCCTCCAGCATTTTTTGTGTATTATTACGTACAATGCGCGTGGCCAAGTGGATAAGGTGTTGGTCTAGTGATCTGAAGGTCGCTAGTTCGAGCCTCAGCTAAGGCAGCGTGTTGTGTCCTTGAGCAAGGCGCTTAACTACACATTGCTCTGTGACGACACCGGTGCCAAGCTGTATCAGCCCTTGCCCTTCCCTTGGACAACATCGGTGGCGTGGAGAGGGGAGACTTGCAGCATGGGAAACTGCCAGTCTCCCATACAACCCTGCCCAGGCCTGCGCCCTGGAAACTTTCCAAGGCGCAAATCCATGGTCTCTCGAGACTAACAGAGGCCTATGTACAAGAATTGAGGTGGCATGTTACAAAAAGGTAGTGAATCTGCACTTGGGGCATTCAGAGCGATTCTGATTGCAATACTATAAGAAGGATATGATTAGGCTGGAGAGAATGCAACACACATTCACAAGGATGTTGCTTGGATGGGAGGGCTCAAGTTATAATGGGAGAGACAAGATAAGTTGGGAGTATTTTCTCTGCAGCAAAGGAAAATGAGAGATGACCTTTCTTCCATGGTATTCTGTCCTCTCCTATCAGGTTCCCCCTTCTCCGGCCCTTTTGTCTCTTCAACCAATTGACCTCCCAGCTCTTTACTTCGCCCCTCCTCCTCTCCCGATTTTACCTATCACCTACCACCTTGTACCTCTTCCTCTCCCTCCCCCCACATTCTTACTCTAACTTCTTATCTCTTTTTTTCCAGTCCTGATGAAGGGTCTCAGCCTGAAACATCGACTGTTTACTCTTTTCCATAGACGCTGCCTGGCCTGCTGAGTTCCTCCAGCATTTTGTGCGTATTACTTGGATTTTCTCTTGTTCGTGATGAGAGAAGCCCTTATAGATGACAGAACTGTGCAGAAGTCTAAGGCACATATAATCACAGTCCTTTTATTCCAAGGTGCGGGAAACTAAGTCTAGAGGACATCGGCTTAAAGTGGAGGGAAAAGATTTATACAAGGCTTGGGGGGTAAGGTTTTCCACACTGAGGAGGTGGATATTTGGAATGAGCTGCCGGAGGTAAGGAAAGATGTAAATAAGGTTGAAAGAGTACAGAGAAAATACAGAAGCACTGGAGGATCTGAGTTATAAGGAAAGATTGAGTAGGTTAGGACTTTATTCCCTAGAATGTAGAGCACTGAGGGATGATTTGATGGAGGTATTCAAAATTATGAGGGATATAGACATAGAGGTCAAGGGTGAAAGGTGAAAAGTTTAAGGGGAACATGAGGGAATCTCTTCACTCCGAGGGTGGTGAGAGTGGGGGACGAGCTGCCAGCACAAGTGGTGCATGCGAGCGCGATTTCAATGCTTAGGAGAAGTTTGGATGGGTACATAGATGGTAGAGACATGGAGGGCTTTGGTCCTGGTGCAGGTGGATGGGAGCAGGCAGTTTAGATGGTTCCAGCATGGACTAGATGGGCTGAAGAGCCTGTTTCAGTGCTGTACCTTGAGGTGATGGTAGAGTTGAGTACAGTTACAAATGTAAGCAAGACTTTTGGACGAGCACGTTGAATAGAAAGAGCATGAAGACGTTTGGGCCAAATAGGACGAACTCGGTTAAGTACCTAGGTCGTCTTGGTTGACCGCAAACATAGGAGATTCTGCAGCATATCACACAGAACGTGCAGGAGGATCTCACAGGCCAGCCAGTATCTGGAGAGGAATGAAGAGCCACCATTTCGGCCGAGACCCTTCATCAGGATTCACCCAGTCCTCATGACCTCAGCCCAGAACATCCTCTCCCTAGACGCTGCCTGACCTTCTGAGTTTATTTATTTATTTGGCACTACAGCACAGAACAAGCCCATCCAGTCCTTCAAGCTGTGCCACCCATCAACCCCCAAGAGCCCACGATTAACCCTAACCTAACCATGGGATGACTTACAATGACCAATTAGCTTACTAACTGGTTCGTCCTTGGACTGCGGGAGGAAACTGGAGCACCTGGGGGGAAAAGAAACCGCGCGTCCGTGCTCAAAGTGCTGGAGGAGCTCAGCGGGCCAGGCAGCATCAATGGAAAAACAGAACACGGAACCTAAAAATCTATAGCACAATACAGGCCCTTCAGCCCACAATGTTGTGCCGACCATGTTACCCACTCTAGTAACTGCCTAGAATTTCCTTAGCGCATAGTCCTCCAGTTTTCTAAGCTCCATGCACCTATCTAAGAGGCTCTTAAAAGACCCTATCATATTTGCTTCCTCCACCACCGCTGGCAGTGCATTCCACACACCCACCATGTGAAAAACCTACCCCTGAATTTCCTTCGGTACCCATTTCCAAGCACCTTAAAACTATACACCTCGCGTTAGCCATCTCAGCCCTGGGAAAAAGCCTCTGGCATTCCACACGATCAATGCCTCTGATTATCTTATACACCTCAATCAGGACACCTCTCATTCTCTGTCGCTCCAAGGAGAAAAGGCCAAGTTCACTCAACCTATTCGCATAAGGCACACTCCCCAATCCAGGCAACATCCTCATAAATCTCCTCTGCACCCTTTCTATGGCTTCCACATCCTTCCTGTAGTGAGGCGACCAGAACTGAGCACAGTACTCCAAGTGGGGTCTGACCAGGGTCCTATACAGCTGCAACATTACCTCTCAGCTCTTGAACTCAATCCGTCGGTTGGTGAAGGCCAACACACCAGACGCCTTCTTAACAACACCGTCAACCTGCGCATCAACTATGGACACAGACCCGGAGATCTCTCTGATCCTCCACACTGCCAATATTATATAATGTTATATTATATTCTGTCTCCAAATTGTAAAAAAGACTAAACAGTCGTCGTTCCAGGCCGAGACCTTTCATCAGGCCCTGGATTCTGTGCGTGTGCTGCTCTGGGTTCCCAGCCTCTGCAGATTTTCTCGTGTTTGTGAGGACCCAAGCGTTCCGTGGGGAGGACGGACAGTCTCCTCACAGAGGAAAACTCCCCCAGCGTTTTGTACGTGTGTGCCACTCTCGGCTTGGGCTGAAGGACCTGCATCCATGCCACACAACTCTATGGCTGGATACGCACGCTCCCATATCACAGGAATACTTTGGATCGTGGTCAATTATATTTTGCCCTTGAAGAGCATTAGGTATTGATTTCTCCTTATTATGTTGGTAGGACATCAGCTTCGCACCTCACTCTGTGCGAGCTTCTAATGTGCCTAAATGTTTGTCGAGCAGAACATTTCACCTTATTATAGGAGAAACTTTTAACTTTTTATTGGAGGCTGTAACCTCAAGCATGACGAGTCAGCAAGTTAGTACACCCTAGAGTGTCAGCCTGGATTATAAACTCCAGCACTGGCAGGGAGCCCGAGTGCACATTCGTCTGGCACAGGGCCAAGTGTGCTGTCAGCTGAGATGAACACATCCCCTGCAATGTGGGGTTTATTGTTTTAGGGTCAGGCTCTTCAGTTCTACTGAGGCTAGACTTTCGATTGCAGTCAGACTTTCAGCTCCGATCGCTGCATGTCGAAACGCTTCCTCAGGAACACAGGCAAGAACTGGTGTTTCCATTGAAAAGGCTCTTTCTCTTCCCTCAGGACCCTGCTTCCATTACACTGCCTCGCTGAACTAGCTGCAAGAGGACGGCAGATCGCAGCCATCTCAATACCCCATGTGTTTTTCCACTTGCTGATGGGGGGGGTAGGCGCCAGTAAAACCGCGCCAGCACGCGTCGCTCAGGGTGGCACACCTAGCCGAGGGGCTGCCTTGTAAGCTCCAGCGACCCGAGTGGGTTCTACCCTGACCGTGGGGGGCCCTCTGTGTGGAGTTTGCATGTTCGCCCTGCAGCCGTGCGAGTTTCCTCCCACTTCCCGAAGAGCTGCGGGTCGACGTATGTTGCCCCTAGTCTGGTGGGGGAGGGGTGGGTTGCGAATCTTGGGTGTTGAGGGGAATGTGGAAAGTGTAGAGTCAGATTAGTGTATATGGGTGCTTGAAGATTGGCAGAGACTAAATGGGCTGAAGGGCCTGTTTCGAAGTGCATATGGGTGCTTGAGGGTTTGCAGGGATCGATGGGCTGAAGGGCATGTTTCTGTGTGGTTTGCCTCCACCGTTCAAGAAATCACATGGTGCAGTAGGAGGCCCTTAAGCCCACTGAGTCCCTGCTGACATTGATTACCCCTGTATCATCATCATTCACGTTATGCGCCATGTCGTGTTGGCATGGGTGATCATGGTCTCTCCACGACCGTGATCGCTCTTAGTAAATTTTTTCCCAACAGAAGTAGTTCGCCATTGTCTCCTTCCATGCAGTAACTTTACAAGATGGGTGACCCCAACCATTATCAATACTCTTCAGAGATTGTCTGCCTGGCGTCTGGTCGCATAACCAGGACTTGGTGATCTACACCGGTTGCTCATACGACTGTCCACCACCTGCTCCCATGGCTTCACATGACCCTCATTGGTGGGGTTGGGGGAGCTAAGTAGGTGCTACACCTTGCCCAGGGAAGTCCTGCAGGCTAGTAGACTGAAGGAGCACCTTACACCTCCTTGCTTATGAATCCCATTTACCAGAACCTGGTCCATAGACCAAGTGCTCATCTGGTTATTTTTTCAAAATGCGATGAGTTCCTCCCTCCCCCACTTTCTCAGGCAGTGCATTCCAGATTGCATCCATCTTCTGGCAGAAATATTCTTCCTCAGATTACTCTGAAACCTCGTACTCCTTACCTCAAACCTATGTCCTCTGCTTATTGACTCCTCTGCTAAGGGGAAACATTTACAAGTATCTATCCTTTCTATGCCCCTCACGGTTTTGCATCCCTCTGTCATTTTCCTCCTTAGCCTCCTCCACTCCAAGGGAACCAAACTCGGCCCATTCATTTATTTCCAAAGCATCTATGCTGTACACAACTCTGAGATTCATCTTCTCCAGATAGCCACGAAACAAAGAAAGCCGTGGAAGAGAAACAGCAAACCCACCCTCCCAGACAAAAAAAGAATGGTAACGTGATCATCAACCCCCCCCCCCCCCCACCACACAGAAAAAACAGCGAGAAAGAGCAGGCGAAAACACAGAATATTAAAAACCATAAGACTGAAAAAGTCCTCAGTTCATAGTCTAAATCCATAAAAGGAGCACCTCGGTAGCATCCTCCAACGTCATTGACAGAGCAGGACACCACTCAAACGGGCAACACGGCGGTGGGCGGCCACAGTCTCCTCCTCCGGCAGCTGAGGCCTCCCATCAGCGCTCAATAGGCAAGCTGTCGGCACTGAATCCTCACTTTCCTCCTGCATTCACCTCGACACTTCAATCGGCAAAATGGTGTCCAGATTCAACCTGAGCCCTGTCACAAAGTTTCTTCGCCTCGAAGCCGTGACTCTGTCTCTCTCCCTAACTGAGTGACCTCATCTCAGAGAAAACAGTGACTCTCGTCTGTGCCCTTGCCAGAGCCATCATGACCTTCCTGGGCGGTAGTAATCACAACTGCATAGAAGTCCAAACGTAGTCTCTCCTTGAGTTATAAGGAGGGACTGGATAGGCTAGGGCTACTTTCCCTGGAGTGAAGGAGGATGAGGGATGGCCTTGCAGAGGCTTTTGATTCTTGAGGGGCACGGATAGGGTGGATGGCCACGTGGTGAAAGGTCTCGGCCCAAAACGTCGACTGTTCGTATCCCTCCAAAGATGCTGCCTGAACTGATGAGTTCCTTCAGCATTGCTCTTAAAACTATGAAAGAAGTGACACAGGGCCTGGAATGATCACAAATCCTGGATAACCACCAGCAAGGTCATCATAGGAACACAGAAAACCTACAGCACAACACAGACCCTTCGGCCCACAAAGTTGTGCCGAACATGTCCTTACCTTAGAAATTACTAGGGTTACCCATAGAAAAGACCCTATCGTATCTGCCTCCACCATCGTTGCCGGCAGCCCATTCCATGCAGTCACCACCCTCTGAGTAAAAAACTTACCCCTGACATCTCCTCTGTACCTACTCCCCAGCACCTTAAACCTGTGTCCTCTTATGGCAACCATTTCAGCCCTGGGAAAAAGTCTCTGACTATCCACACGATCAATGCCCCTCATCATCTTATATAACCTCTATCAGGTCACCTCTCATCCTCCGTCGCTCCAAAGAGAAAAGGCCGAGTTCACTCAACCTATTTTCATAAGGCATGCTCCCCAATTCAGACAACATCCTTGTAAATTTCCTCTGCACCCTTTCTATGGCTTCCACATTCTTCCTGTAGTGAGGCGACCAGAACTGAGCACAGTACTCCAAGTGGGGTCTGACCAGGGTCCTATATAGCTGCAACGTTACCTCTCGGCTCCTAAACTCAATCCCATAATTGATGAAGGCCAATACACCATACGGCTTCTTAACCACAGAGTTAACCTGCGCAGCTGTTTTGAGCATCCTATGGACTCAGACCCCAAGATCCCTCTGATCCTTCACACTGCCAAGAGTCTTACCATTAATACTATATTCTGCCATCATATTTGACGTACCAAAATTAACCACTTCACACTTATCTGGGTTGAACTCCATCTGCCACTTCTCAGCCCAGTTTTGCATCCGATCAATGTCCCACTGTATCCTCTGACAGCCCTCCACACTATCCACAACACCCCCAAACTTTGTGTCATCAGCAAACTTACTAACCCATCCCTCCACTCCAACCAAGGGCAATGGTTCTCCAGTGGGAGAAGGTGCTCAGCAGTACCATGAGATCATTTGCCAATGGCTATGCCCATGGGTGTTTTATCTGACATTTCACATGAAGGGATGCACTCAGAGCAGCAAAGTACCCCATTGGCGTTCACCGGGAATTTCAGCCCAACGCACGGCAGCCACTGGGCCACAATGAGCAGGAGGCAATTTACCTACTAAGGGTGTGCATTGAAATAAATGCCCTTCCATTTACGCTGCGATGAGGAGCAAGTATGGCCTTCATTCTGGCCAAGTATGGTTTCCATCCAATTCCGGGCTGACACCATCTCGGAAGATCTATTCTGGGCCCAACATATTGATGCAATCATGAAAACGACCAAGCCAGTGACTGGGCTTCTTTATGAGTCTGGGGAAATCTGACATTTCACTAAAGACTAGGATATTTTTAGAGATGTAGGGTTGGAGCTTTCCAGCGGACTGCATCACTGCCTGGCGCAGAGGTTCCAACGTGCCGGATTGAAAAAAGATGCAGAAGGACATTGACCCAGCCAGCTCCATTAAGGGCACAAGCCTCCCCAACCATTGAGAACCACTTCACGTGGCAGTGCCTCAAGATTAGGCGACACGCGTCATCGAGGACACCCGCGAACCGGAAAGTGCCTTCTCCTCATTATGGTCATCAGGAAGGAGTTACAGGAGCCCGATGGCCCACACTCCATGTTTTAGAAACAGTTTCCTCCCCTCTGCCATTGAATGGTCCATGAACTCTACCTCGCTAATCCACTTTTGCAGTATCTATTATGTCTTTCGCTGAACTGCTGCAACAAGACAATACATTTCAGCGCCACCCACCAGCCTCTTGCTCGCTGCTGCTGGAGAAGGCACCTGCGTGTGGTGGTGTCTTGCTCTCTGCGTCCGAGTAATTTTTCTCTCCCTGGATGCTGTCAGTCGATGATGCCGGAGACGGTTTAATCAACGCCGATTGTCGATTTGGACTCTAATTTGGGTCTAGGCTGTGTTCTAGTTCGGGTCTTTCTGTCCTGTTACTATCTTTGGGCGACTTTTGAATCCAGGCAGCCAGCAGATAATGAATGGTGAGCCAAAACGTACCAAAATATGCCTTTTGATTTTGTGTTTTATATTCTGTGGTTTCGCTCTTTTTTTGTTGCTGCTTGTGTGATTGTTTTTGTGCGGGGCAGGGTAGATTGGCTCCATGGGCCCTCCTTGTTTCGTGGCTGTCTGTGGGGAAGACAGATTTCAGGGTTGCACACTGCATACATACTTGGATAAATGAATGCACTTTGAACTTCGGTAATAAATCTGATTGCGATCCTGAGGAAGGGATAGATCACCCTCTCCCCAGGGAGGTTGAACAGGTGCTTGAAACCCTACAACTCCTACCCCCCGCCCCCCAGGACTAATGATCTTCCTGGAGTTACACAGGAGTACAAACGGAACTAGGATGCGTGGGAGAACAAGCTGACACATTGTTCAGTGTGACATGTGATTCATGTCCAGTCAATTGCTTCTTTGGGGGGAGAGGGCAGAAGGGAATTCCTTGAGGTTGAAAGAATGAATTTGAATACCTTAGCAATGCACGTACAGTTTGTTGTGGCATACGGGCGGGCAACACCATGGCACAGTGGTTAGTGTTGCTGTCTCGCAGCTCCAGGGTCAAGGTTCAATTCCAGCCTGAGGCGTAGTCTGCGTGGAGTATGCACATTCAGTACTGGTTGATTGGCCACCGAGTGAGTAGTCAAGCCCTCTAAGAAGGCCACAACCTTGTCGTAGGGTTTGGAGGCTTGTGTGCCTCAATGACCCGGAAAGCTACGTAGGCTGGAGTCAGGGCCTTGTGCTTTGGCTCTTGGTAGGGTCACCCATGCCAAACAGGTCAAAGGATAGAGGTCAAGTTCGGGGGTTCAACTGGTTAAAAAAATCTGCTACAGAAATCCTTCTACATCTGTGAGCAATGTTATGGACCTCCAGAGAGAGAGAGGGCCTTCATTGCTGCCCTATATGCCAGTAGCATAACAGGCAGTACCCAGGCAAGTGCCAAGGGATATGGATGTATATATCACAGAGAGCTAGGGCACAGCTGGTGAGAATGCTTTATTGGAATGGGCATGGACTTGATAGGCCAAATGGATGGTATCGTTTGCAATTGATGAGTCTGATGCTTCCAATATCTGGTGTTTCTAAACATTTTTAGGGAGATTGTGAAATTGTCAAGGAGAGGGAAAATTGAGCCGGGCCAATTGGAAAAGTCACTTTTTGTTGTCATTTTGACCATAACTGCTGGTACAGTGCACAGTAAAAATGAGACAACATTTTTCAGGACCATGATGCTACAGGAAACAATACAAAAACTAGACTGAACTATGTAAAAACAACACAGGAAAAAAAAACTACACTAGACTACAGACCTACCCAGGACTGCATAAAGTGCACAAAACAGTGCAGGCATTACAATAAATAATCAGGATAGTAGGGCAGTAAGGTGTCAGTCCAGGTTCTGGGTGTTGAGGAGTCTGATAGCTCGGGGGAAGAAACTGTTACATGGTCTGGTGGTGAGAGCCTGAATGCTTCGGTACCTTTTCCCAGATGGCAGGAGGGA
Organism: Hemitrygon akajei; assembly: GCF_048418815.1. NCBI lineage: Eukaryota > Metazoa > Chordata > Chondrichthyes > Myliobatiformes > Dasyatidae > Hemitrygon > Hemitrygon akajei. The sequence goes on from NC_133148.1 coordinate 29,964,095, forward strand.
GAAGAGTTTGTATGAGGGGTGCGTGGGGTCCTTCACAATGTTGTTCTAGTCATAGATTCTCATAAAACGTGGAATCAGGCCCTTTGGCCCAACTCCTCCATGCTGACCGATCTGCTTACCTGAGCTTGTTGCACTAGCCTTGCCCATTTCCCTCCGTGCCCTACTGAACCGGACTGAAAAGGGTTCTTCCTGACGTTCTTGGAGTCCAAATGCCTGACGGGTTCTGGGAGAGTCCTTGAGTCTGGCTCTAAGCTTGGGCCGGCATTTTCATGGTAAAAGACCAGCTCCTGCTGCCCGACACCTACCCAGGGTCAAGGCCACCTGAAACTGACGCAACCGAAACACCAGTTGGCGCTTCTCTCCCCACGCGTGCTGCTCGGCCTGTTGGACATTTCCCACCGTACACTACTTTAGTTTTTAAATGTCCACCATCCACAGGGGATTATTGTGGAAGTAGGGCGAGACAAAGTCGCGTTCATCCCTCCTGTGAAAGAAAGGCCCGCGCCGGATGATGATTACGAAAAAATAAGATGCGCGGGAGTACCGCTCGGAAGAAACTCTAATCGGGTCCCTGATTACTGTGAATGGCACCAGGCCGAGGGGCTGTCGTACCGACACGACAACCTATGCCCCAAGTACAACAGTTTATGTGCCCCTCCCAAAAAAAAACTCCTTAATCATTTTAACCAACCAGACAACTCCCTCCGCAGTCCTCGCCCTACTCCGCACAAGGTGTTTTCAATCAGAAGAATAAAACAATACGTTTAGGAAACTTAATGCGCCAATATGCAATAACTTACGCGGAGGCGCAGACCAGACGCTTAAAAATGTGCATTTAAATGCGACATATCGATTTGTTATTATATTGGTGTGTTATTGCTACCACATCGTTCACGAAGCCAAATGCAAACCGCAGTATCTGGAAACGACCCCCTTCTGACTCGTTTTAATGTTGCATTGAACGCTTGCCGACTGCAGCTCAAATCCTGACCCAAATCTCCCTCCTTTCAAATCAGGGATACAAAGTTGAGCCGGATGCTCCTTGACTGCCACTGCGTGTTTGATCCCTGTACAGCCAATACGTTGATTGCCTCATGATTGCCCGGTTTCCCCCCACCACCCCCTTCTCTAGGATTCAGTGGCAGCTACTGAACCTCCATGTTTGTGTGAGAAAGAGAGAGAAATATATATGTATGTACACGCACTTACCCATATATGTATATCCAGCGCACGCACGCACGCATTCATTAAAAGTATACACGGCTGTGTGTGTGTGTGTTTGTGAGAGTGTACGATGGCACGAGTTTGCTTCTTTTTCAAAGAAACGTGCGCGTGTAAAAATGTGTGAGAATGTAATAATCCGGTCGCGTATGCGAAAATGCGAGTTTGAAAATGTGCGTGGACGTAGATGAGAGAGCGTTCGGCCAAAAACTTTTGTGTGAGAGGGGGAGGAGGGTGTGTTCCCGATGGCCAAAGGAATTTAGACAGAGCTCCCAGATATTATTCCGAAAACACGACCGTTTCCAATATATTTACCATATTAGCCTTTGAAGCAGAATACATATTCTACCTGACAAAATCAGTGATCTGGAAAATAACACATTTACAAATAATCTTGTAGCAGGAATTAAAATAAACCACCATTGGAGAGATCGAATTTCTACCAATGTCTCTCTCCCGCCAAGATAAATTCCTCGACTGTAATATTTGCAATTGAATTTCTCAATCCCTTTCAAACGTTACTATTATTGCCCAAGAGCGTTAAAAATCGAGGTAATCCGCAAGATTTCGAATTCCAAAAGAAAATTCCCAGCATCTCATTTAATTGAGTTATCTCGCGCACTTCTTTCAATGACCGGTAAATACTTTAAAATAACTCGAGCTATAGTTTTCATAAAATTAGTGAGTAATAATATAAATTATTCAGGGTTAGCGTACGAGAGCTGAAACGGGCTACATACCGAGCGCCACGATTGCATCCTAGTCGAATGTTTGAGAGGACATCGAACTCAAAATTGCAACACGGGCGAGCAGGGCACCGGCGGACACTTTTCTGCAGGTGGGCTTCACCTAGAGTTTCAGAAAATCGAAACGGCGCGATTCCAGCCCCCTTCAATGCTGAGCTGTTTGTTATGTTTACACTTGGAGCAATATCTTTAGATTAATGTTACATCACAACACGGCAGATGCAAACGGCTGTTAGATTTATAAATCCCCCCTCCCTCCACCGCTGCCTATCTCTGAATGCCCCGCTTGTCCGTTCGATGCACTCCCTCTCTATATATCCAGCTCACACCCATAACTGATCCCCCCAAGTAGGACTTACTTACAAACTTTTATAAAATTACCATGAACGGAAAGCAGCATCGATTAATTAATTGTGTATTTGTGTCACTTTTTAATTGAAATAAATGGCATATTTTAACGCCCCTGGCAACTGCCGCGCCAAATTACGCATTCAGCACTTCAGCTGAAACTATTAAGGAGCTAATCTTCGTTCAGTTTGTTCTTGCATCTACTTGTCTTCAGGTGCGCGGTACTGATCGTTAGAAGGACGCAGAGTTTTCCATCGTAAAATATTTATCAGCAGTAATGTTAACTAATATTACTCAGCATCTGTGTCTGGGGAGTGACCGCCCGCGCCTAAAGTGGCCCGCGATTGTCAGATAACCCTTAATCTCATGATGTCCCGGGATGCTTAACAGAAGACGGGGACTGCCAGTCTCCCGACATACGCCAATATTTAATTAAAATCTGCGTGCGCTTGTTGACCCACAATTTTAATTATTGTATTTTTTTTTCATGGTTCACGTTGCCCCCCCGATGATGCTCGCGAACAAACGAGAAGCTTGGCGGGTGCCGACGGGTTGCGATGTCCTCTCTTGGCGAGCAGGCCGAGCGAAGAATCGGCGGGCCCGCTACAGAACCCGGCAAATTTAAAACAAAAGCCGCGGTTTTATGTTCCACTGTCAGAGTCAACGAACTGGGGAGTCGGGCATATAAAAGTCTAATTTGGTTAAAAATAAAACAGTTTTTTTTAAATTTACTTTGTCCCCCGATCTGTGTTGTGTCTGTTATCGCCGTCTTAAAGCAAGCAGTTCCCCTAACATATACACAGTCTTATACAATTAAAATAAAGATTAATAAAACTACGTATAAATGCACTGCTCCAGTCATTTATTTGTGTGTGTATATATATATACATATATATATATAAATTCCGCCTCCTCTCTTTACGTACATTTATACAAAATATATGCCAATATAAAATAAATAGAAATTTAAAGATAGATTAACGCATACATCGGTATTTAGACAAATATAAATATATTTACTCAAACTGTATTCAGGTAGTTAGACATAACACGGATACAGAGACAAGCGTTTGTATCGTGCAGGGTTCAGCTATTTCCCTATATTTGTTCGGTGCGCGAATCACAATGTGCTCGGGAATGGTTGGAGAGGGACTGCGCCCGACCCCTGCACATGCCCGACTCCAGGAGCAAGATGTCTTTCGCTCCCCTGCGCATTTCTGGCATCGAAATAAACATGGAGGTCAGTGAAGAAACGGGGTGCTCAGAAAACCTGAGTGAATTGGGATTGCCGCTGTTTCCGTTGCCGGCTGAGAGAATAGTGACGGTCTATTTCCCGTATTTGAAAGTGCTCCCGAAGTAACCTTGAACGGAATGCCTGGTCGACTTTCGATGAACCCGCAGTTAAATTGTACCTGCAAATGTGGTTAGGGTTGGATTCTACAGTGTTTTAATATAGTTAAAAAGTTAATTAGGAACAGCGCTTAAGTAACTATCGCCTTAATTTATCGTTGGATTGGGACTAAATCATGAAGTCCATCATTTACAGCTGATCTTGAATTGAATTCGTTGGATGATTTTTTTTCTCTCTCTCTCCCTAGACAAATGTGCTGACTACACATTTATTCTTACAAGTTTAATGTTTGAACGGTTCGGACTGGTTTTGAATGCGTGCGGAGTTGCCGCTTGAACATAGACGCGCATCTCTTGTCTACTACCCCCACCCCACCACCACACCCAGCCTCCCTCCCCCACCATCACCCCCCGGGAGTCAGCTGCAGGTCATCGCCCGGTTGAGGCACTCATGTGCCGCCTGGAAAGGTGATGGATCGCCGCTGTTGATCTAAAAAAAAAACAGACAAAAGGACAAACTGCGTTACTTTCCCCGGGCCATGTCCCCTCTCCAGAGCATTAGGCGAGGGCCGAGTCCTTTAACAAGCAAGACATCTCCCAGTTAATCACTCCTGTAAGACGAAGAGACTTTTGTGTTTGTGTAGAGAAAGCTTTCTGACATTTTGTCTTAAATTTTAAAAATATCTAATATATTTAATTGAAAATGCAAAACAAACAGCCGAGGGGAGAAAATGTTATTTTTTTGCGTTATTGGGGAGGGGCCGGCTTTAAATGGTTAACTCGTTCGATCTCACTTAGTAATCAGCGCATTCTTAACCATTAACTCCTCCCCGCCCTTTGCATCCTTGAACTGTATTAGTAACTATAAATGCAGAAAGCGCAGTTCACTGAACAAAACGGGGGTCCTTCAGAATAAATATGTTATTCTCAGGTTTGTAATCCCCAGTGGATAGTAACTTTTTAACAAAAATGCCCACAGCCATGCAGAACACCAGCTAGTTATGGAGCATTTTCTGGAAACGGAGGGGGAATTAGGGGCAGAATAGACCAAGGGGTTAATTTGAACCCGGGCGAGGGGATTTCGCGCTATTTTTAAAAAAAAATTACGGGTGGAGGTTGCGGAGTTAGACTGGAGAGTCGAGATTCGCCCCCCACCTCCTCAAAAGATAACATTAAGGAACTGGCCTTGCTCTCAAGCCGAAATGTAATTCGCATTGTCGCGCGATTGTTGAAACAATCGGGCAATGGAAGGAGCGGCCCGTGGAACTGGAAATGAGGCACGCAAATCTATTGAAGCGAGTTTTTGATCTGGCTGGATTTTTTAAAAAAGCGGGGGCTAATGGGGAAAGTAAGTTGATATTGAAGTAAAATGTATCAAGCGCGAGGTTAGAGGAGAAAGGAGACGAAACTCCTGCGAGTTTATTAATCCCAGCAACAATAACACACACAAAATGCTGGAGGAACGCAGGAGGCCAGGCAGCGTCCGTGGAAATAGAGTGAACAGTCGACGTTTCGGGCCGAGACCCTTCATCAGGACCGGAAAAGGACGGGGAGCAGGAAGATACGAAAGGGGATAGAAATAAAAGAAGAGTCGTTGAATGAATTCAAACTTTGTGAACTTTGCCCCATTCGAGGCTAATTTCTCACTCCAAGTTGCTAATCAAAATACTAAAAAAAAGCTAGGCGGGTTCTTTTTCCTTCAGAATTTCGCCGCTATGAGAGCAGTGTGAGTTTCTGAGCTATTCCGAACTGTAGCGTGGCACAGGCGTGAACTGTCCGGTCGAATTGTGTCCTCCTTGCAATTTGCGCTACACGGGCAACGCTCCCAACAGAACCCGCAATGCAAATCAAAGCAAACAGTTAGGGGAGGGGCGGGACTGTAAGAATTGACGGAGAAAATGTGCAGATGCTGGAAATTGGGAATACTGTACCGTTAATTTAATCGAGCCACCGCATAATCTCCAAGAGAGGAATATAGTCAGAAACTGGGTGATGGGTGAATTAGACACGTCTCTCGCCTGATGTTGAATATCTTCCCTTTACTTGATTCGATTCTTTTAACTTTGGAAGTGCATTTGGAAAATTGCACCGTCTTAGTTTTCCAAGCAGACTAGGAGAGACATTTCAACTCTGGGTGGGGGGGGGGGGCGCGGTTACAGTCAAATTGGAGGGGATTACACCCAAATGAGACGAAATTATGTTGATTTTAAATAGTATGTATTAAGAAAATTAACTATTGCACAAAGAAGGGCGGGGTAATATCCCCTTAGCTGGGCTGCTAGAGTGGCAGAATTAACCGCTGGCATTTATTTCTTTACCTGGTCTGTTTATTTAAAAATACATTTAGTGTCAGGTTTGGTTTACAAAAACAAGCAATGCCGAAGACAAATGAGGCGTCATTAAAGCTTTTCTACACAAATACACAAGGAACACAAGGACTGGGGGAGGCCGCGGAGACAGTATTTGTTATTTCTGCGGAAATCACTTCGTTACAATCCGCGCAGAGGGAAATTCCGAGGCTCTGTTTTGGAAGGGCCTTGTACCCGTCAGTGTGTCAGGCGCGATCTGCTGAAGAGAAAATTGCGATGTGGAGCCAGGTCTTTCTCTTCCCCCTTTCCTTTAAATAAATAGATGGATTGTTCAGGAGGCGGGAGAAAGATTCACTGCGGAGACTGTTAGCACCCCCCCCCCCCCAACGCACAGCGACCGAGACACGGGAAGCAAGAAGCAAATCCGAAACGCTGGATAAACAGGGGTCCGTCTCCACAAGGATTTAAGTAATGTGTAGTTCTTCCGCCCTATCCACCTCTTTTCTAGATTTTGTGTTGCGTTCAGAACTAAGTTTATGCAATTAGAAAGACAGACAGACAGATAGATATGCAGATTTATATATAGTTATGCAGACATTATTTACATACATATATATAGAGAGAGAGAGGTGGTGGGGGAGGGGGAGAGAGATGTAGATAGAATTTTAAAAACAGATCAACACATGTTTTGTATTCATTTATTTGGGAACCACAACTGAAACCTACATACTGTAACATTGTTCGAAACATTTCCCACTGACTCATTAATACACAGGAAAGCTAGAAACAAGAATATCAGATCCCGACTTGATACGATTGCAAGGGCAGATATGAACGGGTGGAGTGTGTGTGTGTGTGAGTGAGTGAGTGAGAAACGGAGTGGAGCAGGGAAACGGGTTCGGCAGAGGTCGATACAGAATTCGCCAGAGGAGCCAGCAGAAGGGAAGGGGGCAGATATATAAAGGACGGAGAGCGAAGAGGTCGCTCCCACCGCAGCATTCGCCGCATGGGTGCAATCTGTAACTTCGCCCACTTGTCGCAGAGCGGAATGTCCCAGTGGTTCTCGGTTAATTTGGGAACTGGCTGCTGATCGCTGAGAAAGTTTATAAAATCTCTGGCACGATTCCGCAGATCAAATAATCTATCTTTCCTGCCACCTCCGTGTCCCGTTCGCTCTCCTCTGGAACCCACCTCGCTTTCGCTGGCCGTTTATCTCCCTCGGCTTGCTCCGATCTTCTGCCTCTCTATGCTCGTCTCTTTTCTCACTCGATTTTGACCCACTCTAATTTAATTTCCCGATTCTCTCTCTCCCCCCCCCTCCATTTACCTCTCCACGCCTTCCTCCTTATCCATTCCCGCTCACCACCTCTCCTGCCCAATCTCTCACGTTTTGTCCCCGCTTCCAACCACCCCCCCCCCTTCCCCTTCTCCGCCTGGCTTTTGTTTTTACCCGGGTCGATACTTCCCTGCACCCCCTTGGAAAATTTCGACCAGCCCCTTTACCCTTCCAAACAAATTAAGCCCAGAGCCCCAAGCCGTTTGATCAGCAGCTGACTTACACATTTTACATTAAATGTCAGTCGCTATAACCACATAGAAGGAGACAATTCGGCCCAGTCTGGCTGTACTGACATTTAAGTACCCATCAGTAATGAACTTATTTGTCTTTGCCCCTGGGCATTCAAGTGCTCGTCTCGATACCACAGAAATGTTCTTCTAATGTCGACTCAAAGTTACAAAGTGCCAAAGAAGACTAACAAACACAATCTCAAAGTTTCGTAATGAAATTGCCATTTGATCGTTTTCATCTGCGGAAAACTGGACTTGTCCCTTGAAAGCATTTAGCGCCGTTGTTGGATCATTCGGTGACCACGGCATCGGTTGCACCAAGCCGCTGATAAATGAATCTTGTATTTTCTGACCGCGTTCTTGTGTTCATTATCGCAGTTGTGCGGAGTTTCTGTTTGACTTTGTGTTGCCGTTAACGAAATGCAACTAATTAGAAATGTCTTCTCTTTTACAGTAGCTCTGTTGACGTTTGAACTTTCTCTGACCTCCCTCTGGGGTTGAACCGTGCTAACCAGGCCGACCATGGACATTAATCGTCTCTCTGCCTCGCAGTTTGACCTCCTCCCCCACCCACCCCGCCTTACCCCCCCCCCCCCCACCCTTGAGGCTGCGAAGCTGCGGGATCTCCAGTCGGCTCGGCCGGGGTAACGCAGGGGTGGCGGCCGCTGTGAGAGCCTCGGCGCCCCGCCTCGCACAGTGAACACACAGCGCTGTCTAGCGGAGCCCGGGTGGAACGGATGGCGCTGGGCAGTTCCCAACGCCCGGCTCAGCACTGAATCCCGCTGGCAACAGCGGCTGCGGAGCTACAGAAAACCGAAACACCACCACAGCACCCTAATCACATTCGGCCGATCCACTCTATGCCATAGGACACTGGAGTAGAATTAGGCCCGTCGGCCCATCGAATCTGCTCCCCATTCCACCGTGGCCGATTTACTATCCCTCTCAACCCCAATCTCCTGCCTTTAATGAATGCGCTTACTAATCAAGAACCTATCGACCACCGCTTTAAATATACCCAAAGGCCTGGCCTCCGCAGCCGTCTGTAACAATGAATCCCTCAGAGTCACCACCCTCTGGTTAAATAAATTCCCCCTCAGCTCTGTTGTACAGGGACTTGCTTGTGTTTTGAGGTTGTGGCCTCTGGTCCTAGCAATATACATAAAATGCTGGAGGAACTGGATGGGTTAGGCAGCATCTGTGGAGAGAGATAAAGTGTCCACTTTTCCGGCCAAGGCCCTTCATTAGGATTCCCAGCATCTACAAAATCTCTTGTGTTTACCCTCCTGTCCTAGTCTTTCCCACTACAGACACACCTTCCCTGCTTCCAGTCTATCTAGGTCTTTCAACAAGATCCCCCCTCTCATTTTCCTAAACTCACTCCAGCTCTTTCCATCCTGAAACATGCCCTCCCCAACATGTTCATTAACTCCCTCCTGAATCTCCTGACACCCACTTGGAGTAATTCCCAATAATCAATTAAACATCAGCAGCTTCTTGGCATTTGGCTCTGTATTGATCATGTGCTATGTGCAATGCCGCATGACGCGGTCAGTCATGGTCTTTCCATGACCGCGATTGTTCTCGGCAAATTTTTCTACACAAGTGGTTTGCATTGACTTCTTCGGGGCAGTGTCCTTACAAGACAGGTGACCCCAGCCATTATCAATACTCTTCAGAGATTGCCTGCCTGGCGTCAGTGGTCGCACAACCAGGACTTGTGATCTGCACCGGCCGCTCATACGACCGTCCACCACCTGCTCCCATGGGTTCACGAGACCTGGATCGGGAGTGAGGGAGTAGGGTAAGCAGATGCAACACCTTACCCAAGGGTGACCTGCAGGCTCATGGAGGGAAGGAGGTCCTTGCACCTCCTTTGGTAGATTTATGACTCCACCCCGCCACCCCAGAATTTGTATAGACCACTTAATGACACTGGTGTTGAATCTGAGTCGTCCCTGAGTTTCAGGATCAGAGTTTTAAAGTTCTGTGTTCATGCTTCAATAAAACACGAGAGAGGGTCATGTTGTTGAAGGGATGCCTTCTTCTCTCAGACGGATGCAAAAGACACCAAAACACTGATTTAAAGGCATCTTAGTCCTGCACTTTATCAGCTTTGTTTAAGGCGGCGCAGTGCTACAGCAGGTAGTGCTGCTGCCTCTCTGTACCAGAGAACCAGGTTCTCAGAACTCACCTCCGGGTCTGTCCGTGTGGGGTGTGGAGTTGCACGCTAGTCCTGTGACTGTGCAGGTTTCCCCAAGGTGCGTCGGTTTCCTCCCACGTCCCCGAGACGAAGATGCAGAAGAGATTTACCAGGATATTGCCAGAATTAGAGGGGCATGTATTCTTTGGGGTTCTCTTCTGCTTTTGTGGATGTCTGTGAAGAGTAAGAATTTCAGGTTGTATACTGTATACATTCTCTCATATTAAATGGAACCATTGGACCATTTAATATATACATATATACTTACTTTAATTCACATTTTTTCCTATTTTTTATGTATTACACTGTACTGCTGGTGCAAAAGCAACAAGTTTCATGACATATGCTGGTGATATTAAACACAAACCTCTGGCTTCCGACTATTCCACAGTGAACGCACCGAGGCAGTTGAAAAAATAATGCAGGAAGAGATAAAATGTCTGAAATCTTCAGCAAGTCAGGAAATATCAGTGGAGAGAGAACCGAGTCAACATTTTCATCCAATGATTTGTCATCTGAGTTAATTGAAACATCTGTTTTTGTCTCTCGCTCTCTCAGAAGTTCAGCAGCTGAAAACTGGGAATGGAGATAGAATCAGAGAGACACACAGCGTGGCTCGAGGCCCTTCAGCCCAACTGGTCCATGCTGACCAAAATCTAAGCTACTCCCACTTGACCATGTTTGACCTATTGCCTTCTAAACCAGGGGTTCCCAACCTTTGCTATGCCATGGACTCCGCTTAAATCCTCCCCCTCACTTTAAACATATGCCCCCGATACCCCAGCTCTGGGAAAAAGACCATCCTTGGTCTTTTCCCAGAAGAAGCGGATTCACCCTATCAATGCCCCTCATGATCTTATACACCTCTGTAAGATCACCTAGCAGTCTCCTACACTCTAAGGCAGGGGTTCCCAACTTGTTTTATACCATGGACCCCTACCAGGAACCGCGGGATCCCTGCTCTGAGGAATAAGATCCTAGTCCGTCAAATTTCTCCCTTAAGCTCAATCCCTCAAGTCCTGGCAGCACCCTTGTAAACCTTTGCTGAAATGAGAATAAAATTCCATAGAAATTAAAGTATTCATGGCATAATTGATGTAAATATGGACATTGAAATATTCATGGACATTTTGGGCATTTATTCTGTCTGGGTAGCTTGAATTTAACAGCATGAATATCAATTTCACTAACCTCTGGTAATTACTTCCCCCTCCGCTCCTCTCTTTTTCCATTATGCATTCTGGCTCTCCTCTTACCCCTCCCCTTCTCCTCCCTCTGGTGCCCCTCCTCCTTCCTTTCTCCCATGATCCACTCTCCTCTCCAATCAGATTCCTCCTTCTTCAGCCCTTTAACTTTTCCACCTATCACGTCCCAGCTTCTTACTTCATCTCACCTACCTCCCCCCTCACCTGGTTGCACCTATGGCCTTCTAGCTTGCAACTCTTCCTCTAACCCCCCCCCCCCCCCGACCGACTTTCTTACTCTGACATCTTCTCCTTTCCTTTCCAATCCTGTTGAAGGGACTCAGCCCAAAACATTGGCTCTTCATTGCTCTCTATATATGATCCTTGACGGGGTAAGGTTCTACAGCATTTTATGTGTGCTTTCTTTGGGTACAAAATAAATATTCGTTATCTTTGGACTCATGTGCATGCTGTAGGAGTAAGGTTCAAAAAGGTTCATTGGTTCATTATGGACGCAGTTTACAACTCTGAGATTCGTCTTCTCCAGATAGCCATGAAACAAAGGAAGTCATTCAAAGAAAAGCATCATCCCAGCCCCACACAAAAAAGCAAATCCTGCAAACAGCAAGAAGATCATCAAACCCCCCCCATGCAAAAAAATGGTGCAAATGGCAACAAGAACGTCAAACCTCCCCTTCGAGTCACACCGCCCAGTAATCCCCGATTTAACCCTAGCCTAACCACGGGCCAATTCAAGATGACAAATTAACCCCCCCCCAGCATGCCTTTGGACTATGGGAGGCAACCGGACCATTTGGGGGGGTCCTGCATGGTCATAGGGAGAACATAATAACTCCTTACAGGCAGTGGCAGAAATGGAGCCCTAGTCGCTGGCATCGTAAAACAGTGTGCTAACTACTAGGCTACTGCGCCACCCCGGATTCCTTGATAATAATATATGTACCCTGATAATAAAATTTACTTTGAACTCTCTCCTCTCTGTATATATACATATATATGTACAAGTACAGGTGTCCCCTGCTTTACAAATGTTCGCTTTACGCCGCTTCACTTTTACAAAAGACCTACATTAGTAACCTGTTTTCGCATTAAAAAGAGGATTTTCGCTTTCAAGAGAACTTTTCCCATATAAATTAATGGTCCTTCGCTTTATGCCGTTTCGGCTTAAGAAAGGTTTCATAGGAACGCTCTACCTTTGTAAGGAAGGGGGGGGGGGGGGAAGACACCTGTACCAAGATTAAGTTAAGATGTTGAACTTATTCCTGTCTCTACGTACACATGTAAACCTTCACAGCATATGTCTAATACTGAAAATGTGTAGATGCTATACAAAATAATACTAAATGATTTGGAGCAACAGCACGTCCCTAAAATAAATATATAAATAAATAGATTTTCCAAAAATAGTTCATTAAAAGTAGCACAGCACCAGGGACCTGCAATGCCACTAACAAGGAATTATGGATTTGTTTCCTCAGATCCCTTTGTCCTACCCACACTCCTCAGTGTCCTACCACTCACCGTGTAAGACCTACCCTGATTGGTCCTCCCAAAGTACAGAGCTCACACTTGTCTGCATTAAATTCCACCTGCCATCTTCAGTCCACGTTCCTAGCTGATGCAGATCCCTCTTCAAGCTTTGATAGTCTTCCTCACTGTCCATTACATCCCTAATCTTGGCATCACCCACAAATTTGCTGACCCAGTTTAACACAATACCTTCCAGGTCACCCACAAGCCTTTGATATAGATGGCAAACAGCAATGGACACTGCACTGATTCCTGCAGCACACCATGAGATACAGGCCTCCAGGCAGAGAAGTATTCATCTACAACCACCTTCTGGCTTCTTCCTCAAAGCCAATGTCTAATCAGTTTACTACCTCATTTTGAATGCCAAGCGAGTGAACCTTTTTGACCAAGCTCCCATGTGAGACCTTGCCAAAGGCCTTGCTAAATTCCATGCATTGTTTTGCCTTTATCCACTTTCCTAGTAACTTTCTCAAAAATTTCTGTAAGATTGGTTAGACATGACTAACCACAAATAAAGCATGTTGACTATCCCTAATCGGTCTGTGTATCCAAGTACTTAAATATCCAGGTCCATAAGACCATAAAACATAGGAGCAGAATTAGGCTATCTAGCCTATTAAGTCTGCTTTGCCATTCAATCATGGCTGATCCTTTTCTCTATGTCCTCCTCAACCCCAGTTCCCGGCCTTCTCCCCGTAACCTTTGATTCCATGTCCAATCAAGAACCTATCAACTCTGCCTTAAATACACCCAGTGACCTGGCCTCCGCAGCTGCATGTGGCAACAAATTCCACAAATTCACCACCCTTTGGCTAAAGAAATTTCTCTGCATCTCTGTTTTGAAAGGGCGCCCTTCTATCCTGAAGCTGTACCCTCTTGTCCTAGACTCTCCCACCATGGGAAACATTCTCACCACGTCTACTTTATCGAGGCCTTTCAACATTTGAAAGGTTTCAATGAGATCCTCCCTCATTCTTCTGAATTCCAGCAAGTACAGACCCAGAGCCATCAAAGTTTCTCATATGACAACCCTTTTATTCCTGGAATCATCTTTGTGAACTTCCTCTGGACCTTCTCCAATGCCAGCACATCTTTTTTAAGATGAGGAGCCCAAAACTATTCACAATACTCAAGGTGAGGCCTCACCAGTGTCTTATAAAGCCTCAGCATCACATCCTTGCTCTTGTATTCTAAACCTCTTGAAATGAATGCTAACATGCATTTGTCTTCATACAACCTGCAAGTTAACCTTCAGGGTGTTCTGCTCAAGGACTCCCAAGTCCTTCTGAATCTCAGATTCCTGGATTTTCTCCCTGTTTAGAAAATAGTCCACATATTTATTTCTACTACCAAAGTGCATCACCATGCATTTTGCAACATTGTATTTCATTTGCCACTTTCTTGCCCATTCTCCTAATCTGTCTAAGTCCTTCTGCATCCTACCTGTTTCCTCAACACTACCTGCCCCTCCATCAATCTTTGTATCATCTGCAAACTTGGCAACAAAGCCATCTATTCCATCATCTAAATCATTTATATTCAGCATAAGAAGAAGTGGTCCCACCACCAACCCCTGTGGAACACCACTAGTCATTGGCAGCCAACCAGAAAAGGATCCTTTTATTCCCACTCACTGCCTCCTACCTGTAATAGTATCTGCACCCACTTCTCTTCCTTCACACACTACAACATCAGCCATACTGCTAGTGTCTTCCACAGTGAAGACTGATGCAAAATACTCTTTTAGTTCATCAGCCAGCTCCTTGTTCCCCGTTATTATTTCTCCTGCCTCATTTTCAGGCGGTCCTATATCCACTCTCGTTTCTTTTTTATTTTTTTAGATACTTGAAAATTTTTTACTATCCACTTTGATATTAGTTGCTAGCTTGCTTTCATATTTCATGTTTTCCTTTCTACTGATTTCTTTAGTTACTCTCCGTAGGTTTTTTAAAACTTCCCAATCCTCTATCTTCCCACTAATTTTTGCTTTGTTGTTTGCCCTCTCTTCTGCTTTTACAATAGCTTTGACTTCCCTTGTCAGCCACAGTTGTACTATTTTTACCATTTGAGTATTTCTTCATTTTTGGAATACACATGTCCTCATTTTCCCCAGAAACACACACCATTGCCGCTCTGCTGACACCCCTGCCGGCAGCTCCTTCCAATTTACTTTGGCCAACTCCTCTCTCATACCACCGTAATTTCCTTTACCCCACTGAAATACCTTTCAATAACTTTCCCACTACCGATGTCAGTCTCACTGGCCGATAAAGTCCTGGCTTCTTCTTAAATGATGGAACACATTAGCTATCTTCTAATCCTCTGGCACCTCTCCCTGGCTAAAGGTGTTTTAAATATCTCTGCAAGGGCCCCTGCAATTTCTGCACTTGCCTCCTGTAGGATCCAAGGGGACACATTGTCAGGCCCTGGGGACTTAACTACCCTGATTTGCCTCAAGACAGCAAACACTTCCTGGTCTGTAATCTGTATAGGGCCCATGATCTTGCTGCTGTTTTGTCCCACATCTATAGACACTGTATTTTTCTCCTGAGTAAATGCAGATGCAATAAAATCCATTTAACATCTCTCCTATCTCTTTTGGCTGCTCACATAGATTGCCACTCTGATCTTCCAGAGGACAAATTTTGTCCCTTGCTCTCCTTTTTGCTCTTAATGTATGTGTAGAAGCCCTTAAAAACTTTTTAAACTCGCTCTTCCCGCTACGCAACTTGGCATTCCTTGGGACCGTGGAGTGCAACAGGTGGCAACTGCCTCAATAGTCTTTTTTAAACTCTCTCTCCGTCTGCGCAATCCATTGTCCCCTTGGGTCTATGGCATGTAACTTGCCCCCGCTCACCAGTTAAACTCTCTCATCCTAAAGATCGCAGTGCTTGGGGGGACTAAAAGGGAAAATTAGACCAGAAATTCTGCCAATCTGGGATCATCAATGTCCCAGTAAAGGAGTTTCACTGTACTTGAGCATACTTCAAGGGGCTGGTCTCACTCAGGCACACTTGTAGGAGGGATTTAAACTATGTTATATGAATTCCACAGATCAATGTTGCTTGAGACACAGTCAAAGAGCAGCTTTGCTCAAGAGCTATGAAAACGTACACTGGAGGAAAAGACCTCGAAGACCTGGCATTGCTAATATGAAGGCTGTACGTCATTGTATTGTCTATTGGCTTGGCATGGGGGCTACAAGAGATAGTCAGCAAGTCAACAGTCTTAAAGGAATGTAAGTCACCCTCATCAAGGGCATGCCTACTAGCGTGGAATTGGCCTACAAGGCAACTCAGCATGTCTACATACATCACTGCAGAGAAGATGTACTCCTGGTGCTAGAGGACAAAAAAATGGGTCAAGTTAAGCACACCGACTGAACCTTTCTCACCACACATGGTCTTCTCAGGGAATCAGATAAAGCTCTGCAGATTTCATTATTTCACTTTCAATAGTCTGTGTAGGCGCTGGTTTGAATTGTTTGCAAGAGGTGATGGCTTGATCGTGTATCTGCTGCAGTTTGCAAAACGGAATGTGTTCATGAATAAAGCCCACCCAAACACTGAGCCCGTCTACGTGAGACGCTGACGTAGGAGAGCAGCATCCATTATCAGGAAACCGCCCCCCACCCTCCCCACCACCTCAGGCCGTGCTCTTTTCTCACTGCTGCCGTCAGGTAGAAGGTACAAGAGCCTCAGGACTCGCACCACCAGGTTCAAGAACAGTTACTACCCCTCAACCATCAGGCTCTTGAACAAAAGGGGATAACTACGCTCACTTGCCCATCCATTGAGATGTTCCTACAACCAATGATCTCACTTTATGGACTCTTTATCTCATTACCTCATTCCTTATAGCTATTTATTTATATTTGCATTTGCACAGTTTGTTGTCTTCTGCACTCTGGTTGATCTTTCACTGATCCTGTTATAGTTACTATTCTATAGATTTGCTGAGTATGCCCACAGGCAAATGAATCTCAGGGCTGCATATGGTGACATATATGCACGTGATAATAAATTTACTTTGAATTTTTGAGGAATATGGGCCAAATTAAGGTAAACAGGAGTAGCATAGAGTAGTATTGGTTGGCATGGATGAGATGGGCCAAAGGGCCTGTCTCCATGCTGTGTATCTCTATGAATCCATGAATTCTGAATCTTCTTATCGTTCAACCTCAAACAGAAGTTGAAAGACCAATACATACAGTGAAAGGTGTTAAGAAAACTGTCATACCAGGACGACCAATGTTAGTATTAAACACTGACACCGATTTTCTCTTGAACTACAGATTAACGCTTCACTCACTGCCTGGTTCGTTTCTGCAGAAACACTGATGGATGACTAGTTGAGACTTTATCCGAACCGGAAAAAAAACCGCAGTCAGCGGAACCAGAACCAAAAATAGAAAGTGCCGGAAGTACTCATGAGGTTGGGGTACATTTGTGGAGAGGACGAAAGTTAACATTTCAGGTCAAATTTCCTCACGGACTTCCTTCAAGAGTGTGCGCTACAAAATTTATTGTCTTCCAAGAAGTTTCCTTCCACCTCTCTCTCCCTCATTAGTGAGAAAGAGAGAGAGCTTGGGGCATGTCAGGGTGAATGGTGGTTTTTCGATGGACTCTAGTTACGGTCTCTTTGGGGGCTTTGAAATTCCTTGGCAGGTGGTGGGGGGGCTGTTGCTTTTTGCTGAGCAGGTGGGGGAAGTGGAGGGGGGGGGGAGGGATGATGTTTTTGCTGTTGCTTGTGCGTAGCAGTGGGAAGGGGTTCTACCATTTTCCTATCACTCGTCTGTTTTCCTCTTGTTTTGTGGATGCCTCCAAAGAGTAAGAGTTTCAGGTTGTATACTCTATACATTCTCTGATATTAAGTGGAACCACTGAACCCTCAAACCTTACCTTCTAGATTTGGCCCCGCCAGATGTACTTCCGGCATTTTCTGGCCCAGCGGAATCTCAAAGAGAAGGTGGAAGAAACAGAGAGGGCACCAGAACACATCATCTGAGGGAAGAGGTTTCAGATTACATGGTAATATTCACGCGCTGAGGTCATCAGCAAGGATGGGGATGAGAACATGGTATATATGAGAAGCCGCAGAGAGAGATATATGGCTCCAAGAATTGCCCTGTGAGAGTTGGTGAGAGATTTCGGGAAGAAATTGTTTGATCTCAGAGCAAAGTTCCCGAGAGAGCGCGGAGGAAAGTTGTGGGTCTGATTATACTTGCCCAGTGATCCCTACACTTGTTGAGGGGGAGCTGACAGAAGGTTCAAAAAGAGACACTTTTATTGAGTCCAGAGGCAGCTGCTAGACCAACATCTGTTGAATCTCCAAGACCAACACAAGCAACGATGATACAGATACCAAGATGAAAGGGAGTTGGAAACCCAATTAATCAATTAAGCTCTGTGAATCTGGTTTTGTTCTTTCCTTTCTGTAATGGAGGATGCAGAGCAATAAGGGTGATAATGCTCATGACATAATTAATCTTTGTATGTACGTGTGAAGTCTAAGAAAAACTTCAATTAAACCTCAATTAAACTCTCTTTAGTGTTCTGTGTTTCCTGGATACTGCTCTCTGAACTCTGCAAGCAACTTCACTAAAAGCCCACAAGGGCTTTTATATTGCACCAAATTAGGCTTCCCACAACAGAACATTCACGGTGGAATGTGGGACAAATTAGGGGCTGGTTTCGCTCGGGGAAGCATGCCACACCCCGTCCATACGCAACACAGCAAGGCGGGCACTTTCACAGAGTAAGGGAAAGCAGATTTATGTTTGCATCGAGCTCTCTCTACCCTGGGACGTGCCAAAACACTTTACAGCCAGCGGACTACCTCTGTACTGTAGTCAGTGTAGGGGGGGGGGGGGGGAACTGCACAAAGTCAATTTCCACACAAGCTCAGGCAATAATGAGGTAATGACCAGATAATCTGCTTTCAGCGATGTTGTCTGAGGAATGATATTGACTCCAGCTCCAGGGGAATCTCTGCTGCTCGTTTACAGACCAGTGCCATTTGGCTCCCCTGGGAAGACAGAAGGGGCTTGGTTTTGACATTTCGTCACGAAGACGAAACTACCCTGAGGTATCCAGAGTAAAATTTACATAGAATGTAGAACAGTAGAGTACAGTACTGGCCCTCTGGGCCATGATGTGTCATCCTTTAAACCTGCTCCTCGATCAATCGAACACTTCCTCAATAGACAACCCATGACCTTCCATTTGCTTACATCTTAGAGTCATAGAAAAGTACAGCACAGAAGCAGGCCCTTTGGCCCATCTAGTCCATGCTGAAGCCACTTAAAACTGCCTACTCTTATTGACCATAGCCCTCCACACCCCTACCATCCATATACCTACCCATCCAGGCTTCGCTTAAAAGTTGAAATCGAGCTCACATCTGCCACTTGCGCTGGCAGCTCGCTCCACACTCTCACCACCCTCTGAGTGAAGAAGTTTCCCCTCATGTTCCCCTCAAACTTCTCACCTTTCACCCTTAACCCATGACCTCTGGTTGCAGTCCAGCACAGCCTCAGTGGAAAGGGCCTGCTTGCATTTACCCTGTCTAAGCCCCTCGTAATATTGTATACTTCCGTATAATCTTCACGCGCATCTGACTCTCTCTTAAATGTGCCTAATGTACCAGCCCTTACCACCCTCCCTGGAAGTGTGTTCTAGGCATTTAAAACTCTCTGTGGGGAAAAAAAAACTACAGTCCGCCCTCCTTATCCACGGATTTCGCATGCGCGGATTCAACCAACCACGGATCAGGAAAACCGGAAGTTCTCTCTCCAGCACTCGTTGCTTGAGCATGTATGGACAATTTTTTCTTGTCATTATTCCCTAAACAATGCAGTATAACAACTATTTACATTGTATTAGGTATTATAAGTAATCTAGAAATGACTTTAAAGTACAGGCAGTCCCCGGGTTATGAACGAGTTCCGTTCCTAAGTCCGTCTTTAAGTCGGATTTGAAGTTGGAACAGGTACAGCCGGTATTATGTAGCCTCAGTTAGTCAAACGTTTTTCTTAGTATATAGTATATATTTTACCTTTCTATGCATATAAAACACTTAAACATATGTATTTCGATAATTAAACCACTGCGTTGCTTAGTAATAATTGTAGCTTTCATCAGGGCAGGGCCTTTCACATGCTCCATTAAAATTGTTCTGATCGTTGACCGACTGTAGCCTAACGCTTTTCCAATGACCGATGGCGTTTCACCTCTTTCTGATCGCCTTATTATTTCCACTTTATTTTCAATCGTGATCGTGATTATTTTCATGAACAGAAACACTGCGGATTCAGAGGTCCGCCACTGGGTCCTAATGTCCACCTCACTGAGACTGGTTAAATAAGCTCTGGGGTTCCGTTGGGTCCTAAAGACCACCGCTTAGGGACTTGAGCATCCGCGTTTTTTTGGTATCCGCGGGGGGTCCCGGAACCAATCCCCCGCGGATAAGGAGGGCTGACTGTACCTCTGACATCTCCCTTAAAATTCCCTTCACTCATCTTAAGAGGATATCCTCTGGTATTAGCTATTGATGCCGTGGAAGAAAGAGTTCACTGTCTCCTTATAAACTGTACCTCTCCCATCCTCCTTCACTCCAAAGAGGCAAGCCCAAGCTTGATTCACCGTTCGATTCGTAGTCAGTCTTGCCTTTGTTAAAGCAGAGCTTGCTGCCATCCACTAAGCCTCACCTGATGAAGACGGTGGGCATCCATTATCCTGACATCTACTCCACAGCAGGGACACTCGCCCACCTTAAGTCTGAGCAACGCGCGTGAAATGCTGGAGGAACTCATCAGGCCAGGCAACATCCACGGAAAAAAAAAAGTGCATTCAACATCTTGGGCCAAAACCCTTCGGTAGGACTAGTCTGTGCTTTGATTACCGCTTGAAGTCTGCATTAGAGAAGGGAGAATATTGGATTTGCACTCAGCGGCCACTTTATTAGGTAACTCTTGTACCTAACAAAATGGCTGCTGAGCGCATATTTGTGGTCTTCTGCTGCTGTAGTTCATCCGCTTTACCTTCAATGTGTTATGTGTTTAAGATGCCCTTCTGCACACCTTCCTGTCAGCCTGGACCAGTCTATCCATTCTCCTCTGAGCTCTCTCAATAGCAAGGCATTTTTGCTCACAGAACTGATGCTCAGTGGATTTTTTTTTTGTTTTTCGCACCATAGTCTGTAAAAATGTACTCTGCGGGGAGCAGGGCTTCAGATCTCTGGATCATTGGGATCTCTTCCGGGGGAGGTATGGCTGGCACAAAAAGGAATTGAATTGAATTGACTTTATTTCTTACATCCTTCACATACATGAGGAGTAAAAATCTTTACGTTATGTCTCCGTCCAATTGTGCAATGTGCAATCATAGTAATTTATAATAATTTATAATAAGTAGAACAGTCAATGTAACATAGAAATACAGTTGTATCAGCATGAATTAATCAGTCTGATGGCCTGGTGGAAGAAGCTGTCCCGGAGCCTGTTGGTCCTGGATTTTGTGCTGTGGTACAGTTTCCCAGATGGCAGCAGCTGGAACAGTTTGTGGTTGGGGTGACTCGGGTCCCCAATGATCCTTCAGGCCCTTTTTACACACCTGTTACTGTAAATGTCCTGAATAGTGGGAAGTTCACATCTACAGATGCGCTGGGCTGTCCGCACCACCCTCTGCAGAGTCTTGCGATTGAGGGAGGTACAGTTCCCATACCAGGCAGTGATGCAGCCAGTCAGGACGCTCTCAATCGTGCCCCTGTAGAAATTTCTTAGCATTTGGAGGCCCATACCAAACTTCCTCAACTGTCTGAGATGAAAGAGGTGCTGTTGTGCCTTTTTCACCACACAGCCGGTGTGTACAAACCACATGAGATCCTCTGTGATGTGGATAGGTTACACCTGAAACCAAATGGGAGCAATATCCTTGTGGGCAGGTTTGTTAGAGCTGCTGGGAAGGGTTTAAACTGATTTGGTAGGTGGGTGGGAACTGGGGAAATAGGGTTGAGGATGGTATACAAGTCCTTGCAGCGTGCAGTAAGACTATGAGGAAAGACAGCAGATGACAGGGTGAAACTGCAGTCAGTGGGATGAGTTGCAGTATAACAAGGGGACAACATTAAAAACGGTGATGAATACGAGACTGAAGGTGTTATCTTTGAATTCACATGGTATACGGAATCTTGTAGCACAGTTAGAGATTGGTAGGTATGACATTGTGGCCATCGCTGATTCTTGAGGCTGAATGAAGATCACAGTTGGGAGTTTAACATCCTTGGGTGCGCATTGTATCAACAGGGTGGGCTGGTAGGCAGAGAGGGTGATCTGGCTCTGCTGGTAAAAAATTAAATCCTTAGAAGGAGGTGCCCTAGGATCAGAAAATGCAGAGTCCTTGTGGGTAGAGTTAAGAAACTGCAAGGGTAAGAAGACCCTGAAGGGAGTTATATACAGTCCTCTGATCAGTGGCCAGATCGTGGGATGTAAATTACAAAAGGAGACAGAAAAGGGATGTAAAAGGGCAATGTTACAATAGTCAAGGGGGATTTCAATATGCAGGTAGATTGGCAGAATCAAATTGGTGCTGGATTCCCAAGAGAAGAATATCCATGAGATGGCTCTTCAGAGGCATACAGTTGGGGCCCAATAGCGGAAGGGCTGTTACGTAATGAACCAGATTTAATTAGAGAGCTTGAGGTAAAGGAAACTTTAGGAAGCAGTGAACATAATGTGATAGAATTCATCCTGCAGCTTGAGAGGTAAAAAATAAAGTCATATGCATCATTACAGAGAATTACAGAGGCATGAGAAAGGAGCTGGCCAAAGTTGATTGGAAGGGGACACTAACAGCAATGAGAGCAGAACATCAATGGTTGGAGATTCTGGGGGTAATTTGGAAGGCAGAGGATAGGTACATCACAAAGTATTCTAAAGAGAGCATGAAGCAACTGCAGCTGACAAGAGAAGTCAAAGACAGCATAAAAGCACAAGAGAGGGCATATGACAGCAAAAATTTGTGGGAAGTTAGAATATTAGGAAAAATTTAAAAACCAAAAGAAAACATTACTTGTCAATGATTTGGATGATGGAATTGAGGGCTTTGTGGCCAAGTTTGCAGACAGTACAGAAATAGGTGGAGAGAAGATAAAACTTGAAGCTAAGCTAACCAATGATATAAAAAGGACACCAAAGTTTTTTTTTCAGATATATCAAGAGTGAAAGAGAGGTGAGAGTGGGTGTTGAACTGCTGGAAATTAATGCAGTAGACAGAATTAGGAGACAAAGTAATGGCAGCCGAATTTAATAAGTGTTTTGTGACAGTCTTCACTGTGAAAGACACTAGCAGAATGCCATAAACTTGAGAATGCCAGGGGGAAGAAGTGAGTGCAGTTGCTATTACTAAGGAGAAGGTGCTTGGGAAGCTGAAATGTGTGAAGGGTTATGTAGATAAGTCACCAAGACCAATGGACTACACCCCAGGGTTCTGAAAGAAGTGGCTGAAGAGATTGTGGAGGCATTACTAATGATCTCTCAAGAATCACCAGGTTCTGCAACGGTCCCAGAGGACTGGAAAATTGCAAATATCACTCCACTTTTCAAGAAAGGAAGTTATAGGCCAGTTAGCCTGACTTCAGTGGTTGGGAAGATGTTGGAGTCGATTGTTAGGATGTGGTTTTGAGGTACTTGGAGTTACATGATATAGCAGACAAAAGTCAGCTTAGCTTTCTTAGGGAAACCTTGTCTAACCAAATCTGTTGAATCCTTTGAGGGACTATCAGGCAAGATAGCCAAAGGAGAGTCACTGGATGTTGTTTACTTGGATTTTCAGAAGGTCTTGACAAGCTACTTAATAAGATAAGAGCATATGGTCTTACAGGAAATATTCTAACATGGATAGAAGATTGGCTGACCAACAAAAGGTGAAGAGTGGGAATAAAGGAGGACTATTCTGGTTGGCTTCCAGTGACTAGTGCTGTTCTACAGGGTCTGTGTTGGGATTGCTTCTTTTTACATTTTTTGTCAATGATTTGGATGATGGAGTTGAGGGCTTTGTGGCCCAGTTTGCAGATAGTACAAAAATAGGTGGAGGGACAGGTAATGTTGAAGAAGTAGAAGGATTTAGACAGATTGGGAGAATGGACAAACAAGTGGTAGATGGAATATCATGTAGGGAATTATATGGGTCATGCACTTTGGTAGAAGGAATAAAGGCATAGACTATTCTCTAAATGGGAAGAAAATTCAAAAATTGAATTGTAGAAGGACTTGGGAGTCCTTGTGCAGGATTCCTTAAAGGTTGACTTATAGGTTGAGTCAAAGGTAAGGAAGGGAAATGCATTGTTAGCATTTGTTTCAAGTGGACTAGAATATAAGAGCAAGGATCTGATGCTGAGTCTTTACAAGGCATTGGTCAGACCACATTTGGGATATTGTGAGCAGCTTTTCGCCCCTTATCTAAGAAAAGACATACTGGCGTAGGAGAGGGTCCAGAGGAGGTTCACGAGGATGATTCTGGGAATGAAGAGTTGATATATGAGGAGCATTTGATAGCTCTGGGCCTGGACACTCTGCTGTTTAGAAGAATGAGGAGGGGTCTCAATGAAGACTGTCGACTATTGAAAGGCCTAGATAGAGTGGATGTGGAGAGGACACTTTCGATAGTTGGTGAGTCTAGGATCAAAGGGCACAACCTGAGTAGAGGGATGTTCATTTAGAATGGAGACATAAAGAGTTTCTTCAGCCAGAGGGTGGTGAATCTGTGGAACTCATTGCCACAGACAGCTATAGGGTACATTAAAGTGGAGGTTGATAGGTTTTTGATTAGTCAGGGTGTCAAAGTTTACAGGAAAAAGCAGGAGAATGGGATTGAGAGGGATAATAAATTAGCCATGATGAAATGGCAGAGAAAACTTGATGGGCCAAAAGGCCTAATTATGTCTTCTTATGGCTAACTCTTGAGACCACTGTGCGTTAAAATCTCAGGAGATCAGCATTTTCTGAGATAATTAAACCCCCCCGCCTGGCACCAACAATCATTCCATAATCAACGTCACTTTGATCACATTCTGATGTTCGGTCTGAACAGCACCTGAACCTCTTGACCATGTCTGCATGCTTTTATGCACTGAGTTGCTGCCACGTGATTGGCTGATTAGATATTCGCATTAGCGAACAGCCGTACAGACATACTGTATGAAGAGTGTATCTGTATCAGCCTCCTTCACTCTGAAGAGAAAAGTCCCAGCTCACTCAAGCTCCCTAACTTCACTCCCTATTGCATTTGTCAGTGTAAAGCTTGCTGCCATCCTCCAAGCCTCACCTGAGGCAGGAGGTGGGAAACCATCATTCTGGCACCTCCCTCGTGACAGAGACATGCACCCAACCCACTTTATGTCTGCATTCGAGAAGAAACAGTTTCTTCCCCCAGGCTATCAGACTCCTCAATACCCGGAGCCAGGACTGACACCTTACTGCCCTATCGTCCTGTTTATTATTTATTGTAATGCCTGCACTGTTTTGTGCACTTTATGCAGTCCTGGGTAGGTCTGTAGTCTGGTGTAGTTTTTCTCTGTGTTGTTTTTTACATAGTTCAGTCTAGTTTTTGTACTGTGTCATGTAACACCATGGTCCTGAAAGACGTTGTCTCATTTTTACTGTGTACTGTACCAGCATTTATGGTGGAAATGACAATAAAAAGTGACTTGACTTGAAAGAATCTTGGATTTATATAATATGCTGTTTGCAACATGGAAATCCTATTACAGTCTATAAGGTGCTTCTGAAGTGAGATTAATTTAAGAACTTTAGAACTAGAATGAGCTGTATCTCTATGATTATTTGCCAGTCAGTGTCAATCCTGTATCAGTCTGTATTTTCATCCCAATCTTACATCACATTTGAGTAGAATCTGAAAGTTTATAGCTTGTACCTCTTGTTCATCTACAGGCCTCTCATCTCACATCCTTCCAAAATGCCTTCCTTTTTAGTCTCAGTCACATATAACCAGAGTTTATTCTGTGCCAATGTCTCAACGGGGGCACAGGTCCTGCTGCTACCTCACCACGCCAGCGATCTGCATGGGATCCAGATCTCTGGTGCTGACCATGCGGAGTTTGCACGTCCACGCCCTCATATCCTCCTGCTTGGACTATCCCTGTATACTGGGATTAGTCAGTTCCCTGTCCCGCCTCCAACTGGTCCAGAACGTCACACCCAGGCTCCTGACAGGTGCCCGGAAGAGAGACCATATTACTTCTATTCTGGCCTCTCTCCACTGGCTACCAGTACAGTTTAGAATTGATCTTAAGGTTCTCCTGTTTGTTTATAAAGCCCTAAATGGGCTGCCCTCACCCCTCCTATATCGCAGACCTTCTAACCCCTTATTCTACCTCCATGTCCCTCAGGTCAGTTGATTTGGGGTTCCTGGCTGTCCCGCGATCTAAATTTAAGCTCAGGGGCGACCGCGCCTTTGCTGTTGCAGTCCCGAGACTGTGGAACAGCATTCCCCTCCCTATCAGATCTGCCCCCTCCATCCACTCTTTTAAATCCAGGCTCAAAACTTACCTTTGTTCACTAGTGGCCACACATTTTCATTCCACGTCCCATTCCCATTCTGATATGTCTGTCCATGGCCTCCTCTACTGTCAAGATGAAGCCACACTCAGGTTGGAGGAACAACACCTTATATACCGGCTGGGTAGCCTCCAACCTGATGGCATGAACATTGACTTCTCTAACTTCCGTTAATGCCCCTCCTCCCCTTCTTACCCCATCCCTGACATATTTAGTTGTTTGTTTTTTTTCTCTCTCTCTGCCCATCACACTTTGCCTGTTCTCCATCTCCCTCTGGTGCTCCCTTCCCCCTTTCTTTCTCCCTAGGCCTCCCGTCCCATGATCCTTTCCCTTCTCCAGCTCTGTATCCCTTTTGCCAATCACCTTTCTGGCTCTCAGCTTCATCCCACCCCCTCCGGTCTTCTCCTATCATTTTGCATTTCCCCCTTTCCCCACTACTTTCAAATCTCTTACTATCTTTCCTTTCAGTTAGTCCTGACGAAGGGTCTTGGCCCGAAACGTCGACAGTGCTTCTCCCTATAGATGCTGCCCGGCCTGCTGTGTTCTACCAGCATTTTGTGTGTGTTGTTGTTTGAATTTCCAGCATCTGCAGATTTCCTCGTGTTTGTTTTATTCACCAGCGTTTGAATCTCCCCGAGGTGGCTGCTTTTTGGCTTGTGCCTAGGCTCATGTGTTGTTTATTTTGGGCCTATAAGCTGAGGCCTTGTTGTTTATATCAGTGTTTCTTGTATTTGTGATTTTAGCTACCTGTTATGGTTTGTACAGCACTTTGGTCAACATGGGTTGTTTTTAAATGTGCTTTATAAATAAAGACTTGACTTGGCCCATGTGTGGGCTTCCCAAAGTGCGGTGGTCTCCTCCCACGCCCCAGAGAGGTGCTGAATAGGTAGCCGGCCACTGAAGTTCACCCCTAGTGTCGGCATAAGAGAGAAGAATCATAGGGAGTGGACGGGATGCGTGAGAGGGAATACGATTGAGGGCTAATGAGAGATGAGGAGAGTTGAGAATGGGACTGATGGGATTTGCTGCAGGGAGGCATGGACCCAATGGGCTGAATGGCCTTATTCTTTGTCATAAGATGAACGTCCTCAAGTTCTGTTCACTCCGGCCTTGGGGTATGTACCCTGCTGATCCCTCCCAAAACCTCGGGCCGCAAACAATTTACCTGAGGAATTCAACGGGCCAAGCAGCTTCTGCGGGGCATAATCACTAGAAAGTCTGCAGATGCTGCACAGCCAAAGCAACGCGCACAAAACGCTGGAGGAACTCAGAAGGTCAGGCGTCAACAGTCAACGTTTCTGGACGAGGCCCTTCATCAGGACTGGAACGAAGGGGGACGAGGCCAGAATAAAAAGGTGGGGTGAGGGGAAAGGGGCTAGCAGGAAGGTGATGGGTGAGGCCAGGTGGGTGGGAAAGGTATCTGAAAGCCAAGTGGGACAAGATGGCGATGAAGACAAGCTCCCAGGAAGGACAGGCGGCTGCGGTGGAGGTCTGTGTGAGCACGTAATTTGAATCTTCCCTTCAACGGGAGTTTGGTGAAACCCTCTCTCGCTGCTGCCCCCCCCCTCTGTGATCTCTGCTGCCCTCCGACTCTTCGACTGGGTGCTCACCCGGACCCGTCACCACAGCCATGTACCCCTTCCGGGAGCCTGTCTCGTTCTTCTAAACGCCAATCCAATTCCCATTCCTCCTGTACCTCCTCCCTGATGGTGGCAATGAGAAGAGGGCACGTCCTGGGATGTTGGCGATCCTTAACGACGGACACCACCTTTTTGAGGCTCCTTGGAGATGTCCTGGATACTGTGGAGGCCAGTACCCATGATGGAGCTGACTAAGTTTACAACTCACTGAAGCTTCGTCAATCCTGTACATCAACCCCTCCTCCCCACAGTACCAGACGGTGATGCAGCCTGTCAGAATGCTCTCCATGGTACATCTGTAGAAATTTGTGTGTGTTTTGGTGACAAACCAAATCTCCTCAAACTCCAGGACCTAAGTTGGCGATAGTACATTTCCCTCTATAGATGCTGCCCGACCCTCAGACTTGGCTTCAACTCACTTATGTCTCCGGGCACCTCTTACATCAGCTGTCATGCAGGATCCGAGGCAAAGTGTTGATGCAAGAGCAAGGGGGCCCCAAGATGGGTTTAAATGATTCTGTGCGGAGTGAGAGTGACTGCGTTGAATCAGATTCTGTTCACCAGGAAATGAGGAGTCGATGCAGCAAGCTATTTGGATATTGACGGTCAGCCCCATCCTGCTGTACGCTCTCACCGCCACAGCAAGGCCAGTCTGAAGATCCTCCGGAGTGTGGGCCACAAGATCACAGTCGTCTGCATACTGCAGCTCCAGGACCCGCTCTCTACGGAGTTTGGTGGTTGTGTGGAGCCTCCTGATGACAAAGAGGGTGCCATCTAATCTGACGTCCACCGCCACACCGCTGCTGGCTTCAATCTCGTTGTGGAGAAGCTTGGTAACACACAAGAGGAAGATGTTAAAGAGCACTGGCACTAGCACACACCCCTGTGCGTACAAGGAAGGGCTTGGACTCTTGTCCTCCTATGGTCACCCGAGCAGTCATCCCATCGTGGAACTGGCGGAGGATGTTAACAAATTTATTGGGACAGCCAAACCTGAGGAGGACATCCCATAAGAGCTCTCTTTGCACAGTGTCGAATGCTTTGGAGAGGTCGACAAAGGCCATAAACAAGTTTTGATGTTGCTCCCGGCACTTTTCCTGAAGCTGCCGGGCAGTGAAGATCATGTCGATCGTGCTCCTGTTCTTCCTAAATCTGCACTGCGATTCAGGCAGCATTGACTCGGTGATGTTGCTGATGAGCCTCTGAAGCATCACCTTAGCCAGGACCTTTCCAGCAGCAGGAAGGAGTGATATGCCCCTACTATTGCCGCACATGGGCAGCTGGATTAGCTCACTGACGTGCTCCAAGCCGGGCAAAGCAACATGTAAGGGACTTCTACGTATCACCAGCCTCTCCGCTGTTAATCGTTGTGCCACGGCGGTGACAAGGAATGGAGGGTGGAGAGGCTTGCAGTTTACGCAAGGATTGTGTAGGAATTCAGAAGAATCAATATCCGTAAAGAAATTCCCCAGGGATCAAGGATCAAGGATAGACTTTATTCACCATGTACAATCACATGTGTTAGGAAATTGCTGATATATGACAACATACAACATTGTTTAACAATTATACAGAATAAGTACAGAATTTCTTTACTGAGAGAGTGGTAGCTGTGTGGAATGAGTTTCCAGTAGAAGTGGTAGAGGCAGGTTCGGTATTGTCATTTAAAGTAAAATTGGATAAGTATATAGACAGGAAAGGAATGGAGGGTTATAGGCTGAGTGCAGGTCAGTGGGACTAGGTGAGAGTAAGCGTTCGGCACGGACTAGAAGGACCGAAATGGCCTGTTTCTGTGCTGTACTTGTTATATGGTTAAGTAATCATATAAAATAAAGTTAGTAATACAGGCACGTGGCCAAGTGGTTAAGGCATTGGACTAGCGATCTGAAGGTTGTAAGTTCGAGCCCCGGCCAAGGCAGCGTGTTGTGTCCTTGAGCAAGACACTTAACCACACATGGCTCCAGTCCACCCAGCTGAAAATGGGTACCGGCAAAATGCCGGGGGTTAACCTGGCGATAGTCTGGCGTCCTATCTGGGGGCGGGGAGTCTCGTACTCTCAGTCGCCATGGAAACCGGCATAAGCACTGGCCTGATGAGCCTACAAGGCTCAGGACAGACTTTAACTTTAATACAGATATGAAATAATATTATGCTGTATAAGTACCAGCATGTAAACCACATTATAAAAAATGATTTAACGACTGAGGTAATAGACAGAGTTGGGGTGGGGGGGGGGGGGTGAGGCTAACTAGAATGGGTGATCAGATTAACTACCTGGGGCGAGAAACTTTTAAGATGGCATGGTTTTTGTTTTAATAGCCTTTACTGCC
The DNA here is from genome assembly GCF_048418815.1 of Hemitrygon akajei. Taxonomy (NCBI): domain Eukaryota; kingdom Metazoa; phylum Chordata; class Chondrichthyes; order Myliobatiformes; family Dasyatidae; genus Hemitrygon; species Hemitrygon akajei. The sequence goes on from NC_133148.1 coordinate 29,994,125, forward strand.
GGTGCAGATGTTGCCTCCATCCTAGAGGAGGAAACTTCTGTAGTTGTACAGGATAACTCCCTTTGTTCTTCTCTTTGCTCATTCCTGTTGGTCCTGTCCTCGGCTCTCGACTCCTTCGCTTCTTCAGGCGCTAGCGATCCCCTGATTTAATCCTTCACGGGACACTTCACAATGACCAATTAACCTACCAACCGGTACGTCTTCGGACTGTGGAAAGAAACCGGAGCGCGCGGAGGAAACCCACGCGGTCACGAGGGGAACGTGCAAACTCCTTGCAGTCAGTGGTGGGAATTGAACCGGGGGTCGCCTGTATTGTAGAGCGCTGTGCTAACCACTACGCTACCGTGCCATGCCATAATCTTCTCATTGTCAACTTACAGTGCTCCCCCAGTCAGCCTCTGCACTATATTCACAGAGACCCCTCAGAATGACGACGAGAGAGGAATCTAATTTTGAGAAGCCTGGAGGCATCATCCACCACTCCCCTCTCTTGGTGGCTGTTGTACCATCACCCAGCTGAAGTGGTTGGACTGTAACTAGGCGTCAAAATCCATGGAAGTAAATTCCGAAGATCCATTCCTCGGAGCAGTTCTGGACTGAGAATGTCCAGCAGGCAGACTCCCTGAGGGTTAAGGAGGCACGAAGCATCCGCTGTCAGAAATCCTTTCTTATGATAACCAGATACAGGGAGCAGAAACCTTTCCTAATGATGAGATCGTTACGAGGGCTCTTTAATGAAGACCTTATGGGCGCTTGAGGAAAGTCGATGGCTGCAGGAAGTCAGCAGTGCTGACAGATCCCAGAGCCTTTACTGCCTCTCTGCTCTACGTCACCAGCGTTATTTACCGCGGCGTTAGACGTGGCCTTCCACCTGTCCCTATGATTGTCCTTGGCAAATTTTTCTACGGAAGTGGTTTGCCATTGACTTCTTCTGAGTGGTGCCTTTAGGAGAAGGGTGATCCCCAGCCATTATCAATACCCTTCAGAGATCGTCTGTCTGGCGTCAGTGGCCGCATAACCAGGACCTGTGATCTGCGTCGGCTGCTCGTACGACCATCCACCACCCACTCCCCTGGCTTCACGTGACCCTGATCGGGGGGCTAAGCAGGTGCCACACCTTGCCCAAGGGTGACCTGCAGGCGAGCGGAGGGAAGGAGCGTCTCACACCTCCTTTGGCAGAGACGCATCTCCACCCTGCAACCCTATATATCCTACATTGGTTCTCTTTTGAACACCCTGCTTATCGCACCTGCAATACCCCTCTTGGATGAATGAACTATAATTTTCCTACATAAAAGTATATTGATTTGACCTAACCCTATTATGATAATGTTAGTGCCCCATCACTTACCATGTTCATAATAACAGATTGCAGCACTTGAAGCCAGGTTAACTGGTCTGTAGTTTCCTATTTTTGTCCCTCACACAAGAAATGTTCACTAGCTACCATCCCATCTGCTGGGAATTCCAGCATCTAGAATTCCTGATTCTTCCATTACTACCTTGCTTGTCCAAGTTTATTTTCATTTTATTTCGGGATATAACACAGTAACAGCACCTTCTGGCCCATCAAGCCTGCGCCGACAATTCAAAGTAAATTTATTATCAAAGAACATACTGTATATGTCACCATGTACAACCCTGAGGTTCATCTTACATATCCCGCAGAACGTCGCTATGGTTCACTGGCGCCATCTTGTCATAATAGATATCCCATGTGACCAATTAACCTACTAAGCCGTACGTCCTTTGCAATGTGGCATCCGGAGGAAACCCACACGGTCACAGGGAGAACATATAAAGTCCGTACAGGCAGCAGCGGAATTGAACTCAGGTCGCAGCGCTATAATAGGGTCACGCTCACTGCTACGCTACCGTGACGTTAAAGAGTTGCCACCTTTTGCTAGTCTTTTAATGAATTTTAATGGCTTTAGTTTCATTAGTCTCATTGGACCCCTGGTTTCTGGTGCGTTTCTGCAAGATCGACAAAAAATAAGTTTAATCCTTCAACCATTACTTTATTCTTCCTTTTGCTACTAAGTTCACAATTAGTTGAACAACTTTGTACATTTATAGAACCTCTAATCATCATACTTTCCATTCCTGATACTTCCCTCTTCTTCGTTTATTATTAGCCCAGTTCAACCCAGATAAGTGTGAGGTGGTTCATTTTGGTAGGTCAAATATGATGGCAGAATATAGTATTAATGGTAAGACTCTTGACAGTGTGGAGGATCAGAGGGATCTTGGGGTCCGAGTCCATAGGACGCTCAAAGCAGCTGTGCATGTTGACTCTGTGGTTAAGAAGGCATATGGTGCATTGGCCTTCATCAATCGTGGAATTGAATTTAGGAGCCGAGAGGTAATGTTGCAGCTCTATAGGACCCTGGTCAGACCCCACTTGGAGCACTGTGCTCAGTTCTGGTCACCTCACTCCAGGAAGGATGTGGAAGCCATAGAAAGGGAGCAGAGGAAATTTACAAGGATGTTGCCTGGATTGGGGAGCATGCCTTACGAGTATAGGTTGTATACTTGGCCTTTTCTCCTTGGAGCGAAGGAGGATGAGAGGTGACCTGATGGACGGGTACAAGATAACGAGAGGCATTGATCGTGTGGATAGTCAGAGACTTTTTCCCAGGGCTGAAATGGTTGCCACGAGAGGACACAGGTTTAAGGTGCTGGGGTGTAGGTACAGAGGAGATGTCAGGGGTAAGTTTTTTATGCAGAGAGTGGTGACTGCATGGAAGGGGCTGCCACCAACGGTGGTGGAGGTGGATACGATAGGGTCTTTTAAGAGACTTTTGGATAGATACATGGAATTTAGAAAGATAGAGGGCTATAGGTAAGCCTAGTAATTTCTAAGGTAGGGACGTGTTCGGCACAACTTTGTGGGCCGAAGGGCCTGTATTATGCTGTAGGTTTTCTATGTTTCTATTATTCATTTTAATTAGCGATTCATCACAGAGTAGGCCCTTCCAGCTCTTTGAGTCAAGCCTCCCTGAGTACCCCCACAGCCCTGATTAACACTAACTTAATCATGGGACAATTTACAATGGCCAGTTAACCTACCCGGTACATCTTTGGCTTGCAGGAGGAAACCGGAGAACCTGGGGAAAACACATACGTTCCACGGGGAGGACGTACAGAGACTCCTTACGGAAAGGCACCGGGATTGAGCTCTGAAATTGAGCCTGCCTGAGGTGGCGAAGTGCTGGGAATGACGATAGTTTTTGATGGGCTCTAGATCCTGGTTTCTTTGGGAGCTTTGCTAGTGCCCGCACGATGGGGGGTGGGCGGCTTGATGCTTTTGCTGGGGCCAAAGGGGAGCGGGAGGCGAGGAGAGTTGCTGCTGCTTGTTCTTGGGAGTGGGGAGGGAGGGCTTTGGGGTTCCAAGAATTTCTGTCATGCATTAGTTTTTTTTTCTGTTTTGTGGATGCCTGTGAAGAGTAAGAATTTCAGGTTGTGTATTGTATACATTAAATAGAACCATTGAACCATTGAGTTCCAGAATGCCCTGAGTGCTAATAGCACTGTGCTAACTGCTACACTACGGTGGTGATCACGCCTCCCCTGTGTTTGGGAAAAGGGCCATCAATCTATGCACAGCAAGCTCCCACAAATGACAATGTAATGACAGGAAAAGCTGCATTTTTCTCTTTGAAATATTGATCATTTGCCAAGATCCCAGTGAAGAAGACCCAATGCAGGGTCTCGAACTGAAACTTTGACAATTCCTTTCCCTCCGCAGACGTTACTTGACCCACAGATCTCATCCAATGAATTGCTGCTCCAGACTGTGGCATCTGCAATCCCTTGGGAATATCCTACTATTGCTTCGGAAACAGAATCCCGGGAAGATCGGAGAACAGTCTGACTGATTGTGTTACTGCCTTGTAGGAGGCTCCAATGTCCATGATTGAGAAGCCTCAGAGGATTGTAGACCAAGGCAGTTACATCACAGGCACCGGCCTTCCCGACATCGAGGACATCTTCAAAAGATTCAAAGATTCTAAGCACATCTACGAGGGGTGATTGATAAGTTTGTGGCCTAAGGTAGAAGGAGATGAGTTATTAACTTCAAACTTTCTGCATTTTCCCTCAAAGAGTTGAACTGCATGTTCATGTAACGAGAGCTGTATAACTCATCTCCTTCTACCTTCGGCCACAAACTTATCAATCACCCCTGCTGTGGACACTTTCTGGAGGTCCAAGACACTCTTGTTACATGCACGTGCATTTTTGAGTGATATCACTCAGAGTGATAATGCAGAAAGTTTGAAGTTAATAACTCATCCCCTTCTACCTTAGGCCACAAACTTATCAATCACCCCTGCTATGCACCACTTCTGCAAAGAAGGGATCCGTATGCTCCACGACCGCTGGACTAAGTGTGTAAATGTAGGAGGGGACTATGTTGAAAAATAAATGTGCTAGGTTTTCTAAAATTGACTCCTTCTACCTTAGGCCACAAACTTATCAACCACCCCTCATATTATCAAAGAATGGATAAATTGTACGCCTTGAGATTTGTCTGCTTACAGGTAGCCACAAGGTGTCTTCAAAAGGCAGCATCCACCATTAAGGATCCTCACCATCCGGGATATGCCCTGTTCTCGAGGAGGAGGTAAAGGAGTTTCGAAGACTCATATTCAGTGCTTTAGGAACAGCTTATTCCCCTTCACCAACAGATTTCTGGATGGTCCATGAACCCACCAACCCACTAGCCTTTCCTCATTTGAATTAGAGTTTGGATAGTACGTTGGAGTCCTAGAATTTAGAACTTCGGGTTCCAAATCACAGATCTGAAAGAGGCTGTAGGGGGTTTTAGACTGGTCCAGCTTCATCACAGGCGCAAGTGCCCCCACCAGCAAGAATATCTTCAAAAGGCAGTGCCTCAAAAAGGTGACCCTCACCACCTGGGCAGAACATTTCCTCTTCTCATTACTACCATCAGGGAGGAGGTACAGGAGCCTGAAGACTCACATTCAGCATTTTAGGAACGGCTTCTTTCCCTCTGCCATCAGACAGACAGACATACTTTATTGATCCTGAGGGAAATTGGGTTTCATTACAGTCGCACCAACCAAGAATAGTCTAGAAATATAGCAATATAGAACCATAAATAATTAAATAATAATAAGTAAATTATGCCAAGTGGAAATAAGTCCAGGACCAGCCTATTGGCTCAGGGTGTCTGACACTCCGAGGGAGGAGTTGTAAAGTTTGATGGCCACAGGTAGGAATGACTTCCTATGACGCTCAGTGTTGCATCTCGGTGGAATGAGTCTCTGGCTGAATGTACTCCTGTGCCTAACCAGTACATTATGGAGTGGATGGGAGACATTGTCCAAGATGGCATGCAACTTGGACAGCATCCTCTTTTCAGACACCACCGTCAGAGAGTCCAGTTCCACCCCCACAACATCACTGGCCTTACAAATGAGTTTGTTGATTCTGTTGGTGTCCGCTACCCTCAGCCTGCTGCCCCAGCACACACCAGCAAACATGATAGCACTGGCCACCACAGCCTCGTAGAACATCCTCAGCATCGTCTGGCAGATGTTAAAGGACCTCAGTCTCCTCAGGAAATATAGACGGCTCTGACCCTTCTTGTAGATAGTCTCAGTGTTCTTTGACCAGTCCAGTTTATTGTCAGTTCGTATCCCCAGGTATTTGTAATCCTCCACCATGTCCACACTGACCCCTTGGATGGAAACAGATTTCTGAACTGACCATGAACCCATAAACACTACCTCACCCTTCCCCTTTTGCACTATTTATTGAACCTTATGGTAGTTCTTACGTATTGCATTGTACTGCTGCCACAAGACAACAAACTACAGGACGTTTGTCAGTGATACTAAACCCAATTCTGATTCTAATTCTTAGATTAACAACTTTTTCAAAAGATTGATTCTGCTACGGTCACACACGGACAAGTATTTCACCGGGAGATCAGAAGTGTGTGCATGCTGTACGTGGAATCACACTCCAATAACTGTAAGGCTCTGCCCCTTGGTTGGACTTTGGATTTGCTTCTTACGCTACGAAGACTGGTCTTTGCTCGCCGGAGTTCACCAGGATGGGAGGTGATCTCATTAAGAAGAACAGGACTCTCAGAGGAATCACACTGGGAAGGGTAAACACTTCGAACCTGTTTCCTGTGGCTGGAGAATCTAAAGCTAGAGTTGACAGACTCAGTATAGGAGTTGGTCATTAAGGATTGAGATTTGGAGATGGTTATTTACACAAGAGGTCGCAAATCTTCAGAAGTTTCTATTCAAGGGCTGTGGATCCCGTCATTATATTTAAGGTCAGGGTTGAAACTTTGGGATCAGTGCATAACGGATTGACTCTACAACCCTCTGCAGTCTCTTTCGATCCTCTGCATTGAGGCCTGAAGTTCTAAAATCCAGTTTATTAACCAAATTCCAAGTGCAAAAGATGACTAGTGAGGGAGTATTCATGGGTTCATGGACAGTTCTGATGGTGAAGGAGAAGCGGCTGCTCATAAAAAGTTGAAGGGAGTGTTCAAGCCCACAGCTCCCACGACCCGGCCTTGAACCTGCCCGAGGAGTTCTCCCGTCCTCCCTAGTGACAGCGTGGATTTCCTCTGCGTGCTCCAGTTTCCTCCCACATCTCAAAGACTTGCTGGCTGGTAGATCAGTTGGCCACTGTAAATTGCCCCCCTGAGTGGTAGATTCCAGGGGAAGTTGGTGGGGTGTGGGGATGTGAGGTTGTGAGCGTATGTCTGTGTAGTTGTCATGTGTGTGATTGTGTGTGTGTGTGTGTGTGTGTGTGTGTGTGTGTGTGTGTGTGTGTGTGTGTGTGTGTGTGTGTGTGTGTGTGTGTGTGTGTGATTGTGTGTGTGTGTGTGTGTGTGATTGTGTGTGTGTGTGAGTGTGTGTGTTTGTGTCTGCTGTGTGTGCAGTGTGCAGCGACGGGGAGGGTTAATTATTGCACCACAGTCTTTGGGAACCTCGCCTCATGAGGAGAAAGACTAGCCAGAATTCTGGCAGAGCACCTCAGAATGGAATCATTGTGGATTTTCTCTCTCCACAAATGCGCTCTGACCCTCTGAATGGTTCCTGCAGCCTCCGCTTCTCCGATCAGCCGGAGCGCTCCTTCCTAATCGGCTCAGCTCCGTCAGGTGAGGAGCAGGCTGGAGCTGGGAGCGGATAACTGACGTGGTCGAATTGCCTGCAGCTCTCTGGCTCCAGGCTGTTGATGTCAAGGTGTGGGAATGCTGCCCCGGGCACCCCCAGCTCCTTCTACACCATCGCGAGCTAACTCTGACCCTGAACGTTCCAAGGCTGCTTTCTGCTAGCAGATCCTTCAATCCAGACACCAAGGCTTGCTAACACCACTTTTATTCAGGGAATATATTTCCCTGTCTACCTCAGTCAACTTCCATTCAGTTCAGCTTCTTTGCCTGCAAGCATTCTTTAGTAAAATGTATGCCTAATAATATAAAGGATTCTCTTTTCTAAAGTGCTTTTCACAACTTCTGGACAAGAGCACGCTGGATACTTCTGACATGTAGGCAGCCTACAATGTCGGGAATTGCTCTTGGCATCTTGTGCACTGCCATCTCCCAATGAATCAATGACCAGGATATCTATTTCCCTAAGTGCTCTCTGTTGGGGGGTAAATCTTGGTCCGGAGGCTAGGTAATATGCTGGGTTCTTACCTGCAGAATACTGAATATAGCCCAGTCCATCACAGGAAAAGGCCACCCCACCTCTGAGCACATCTACATGGAGCCTTGCCACAAGAAAGCAGCATCCATCTTCAAGGACCCCGACATCCAGGCCATGCTCTCTTCTTGCTACTACTATCAGGCAGGAGGCACAGGAGCCTGAGGTCCCACGCCATCAGATTCGAGAGCAGTTATTACCTTTCACCCATCAGGCTCCTGAAACAGCATGGATAATCTCGACTCTGAACTGTTTCCACGACCTATCGACGCACTTTCAAGGGCTCTACAGCTCATGCTCTCAGAATTACTTATTTACTTTTTTTGTATTTGCACAGTTTGTCTTCCTTTGCCTCACAGAGCGATCAGAAGTGGAGAGAGTGAGCAATTTCGAGTACCTAGGGGTCAATATCTCCGAGGACCTAACCTGGAGCCGGCATATCGATGCAGCCATAAAGAACGGAAGGCAGCTGCTATATCTCATTAGGAATTTGAAGAGATTTTGCTTGTCAACTAAAACGCAAATTTCTACAAATGTACCGTGGAGAGCATTCTATCAGGCTGCATCACCGTCTGGTAGTGGTAGGAGGGGGTGCGTCTACTGCACAGGATTGAAGTAAGCTGCAGAGAGTTGTAAAATTAACCAGCTCCATCATGGGCACTAGCTTCCATGGGATACTGGTCATCTTCAAGGAGCGGTGCCTCAAAAACTGCCCATCATTAAGGACCTTCACCCCTCAGGACATGCCCTCTTCTCATTGCTACCATCAGGAAGGGGGTACGGGAGTCTGAAGACACACACTCAATGATTCAGGAACAGCTTCTTCCCCTCCGCCATCCGATTTCTGAATGGACATTGAACCCACAAACTCTACCTCACCACTTCCTTTTTCTTTCTGTATTTATCATGTATTGCATTGTACCGCTGTCGTAGAGTTGTCAAATTTCACTGCCTATGCCGGTGATATTAAACCTGATTCTAACTCTGCTGTGCATTGATTGTTTGTCACCCTTTGTGTGTATTTTTCATTGATTCTATTGCATTACTTTGTCCTGCTCTGAATGCCTGCAAGAAAATAAATCTCAAGGCAGATCCTCATCACCCTGGCCATGCTCTTTTCTAGTTTCTGCCATTAGGTATGAGGTACAAGGGCCTCAGGCAAAGCTCACAAAATACTGGAGAACTTAAAAGGTCAGGCAGTATCTACGAAAAAGCTTCAGGATTCACACCACCAGTTACTACCCCTCAACCCTCAGGCTCTTGCTGAACAAAAGGGGATAACCACACTTACTTGCCCCATCCATTGAGATGTTCCCACAACCGACGATCTCACTTTAAGGACTCTTTATCTCGTGTCATTTCATGTTCTCGTTATTTATTGCTATTTATTTACATTTGCATTTGCACAGTTTGTTGTCTTCTGCACTCTGGTTGATCTTTCATTGATCCTGTTATAGTTGTTATTCCACAGATCTGCTGAGTATGCCCACAGGAAAATGAATCTCAGGATTGTGTGTGGGTGACATGGATGTACTCTGATAATAAAATTTACTTTGAACTTCGAACTTAAACAGAGCTCTTGTATTTTTCAATATGAGGCTATGCTTTGGGAGACTACTACATGAGAGGAAATGGAATTTGGGGCAGTTAATTATCTCAGGGTGAGATTACTGACTGATCACATTTTGTATGCAATACTAATTGTAGATGCTAAAATAGATTAGATTCAATTAAAGTCAATACTTAAGGATCAAGAAAGGCTATACTCTGCTCCAGTAAGTACCATTCATCACTGCTTTGTATGTTAACCTTTAGTGATATTTGAGCGAGGGATTAATACGTCAGCAAAATTTTTGCTTCCCAGTTTTCACGCAGGGCCCGTTCTGAGATAGATTGGAATTTCATACCAGGACGCATTGAGGAAGCTGTTCTGATAATAGTCTAAGGACATCAGAATTCCACCTCCTGTCATCAGGAAAGCGGTGTTGGTAGGGTCCTGACGAAGGGTCTGGGCCCGATACGTCGACGGTGCTTCTCCTTATAGATGCTGCCTGGCCTGCTGTGTTTCACCAGCATTTTGTTTGTGTTGTTTGGTAGGTTCCTGATTCGTTAGGGTGTCAAAAGCTGCGGGGAGAAAGCAGGGGAATGGGTTTGAGAAGGAAAATAAATCAGCTGCGATGGAATGGCGGAGCAGGCACGATGGGCCCAGTGGTCAAATCAGGCTCCTCTGCCTTACGGTCTTCAGCAGCGTTCCCCCAATTTGTAATGACCAGTATGCACAAAAATCTTGTGCTGTGCCATTCTTTTGCCCCGTGACAGCAGGTGCGTACGGAATAATCTCCTCAATAAAAACAATATAAATAAGCCAGTTTTAAAATCTGCACGCAGATCATCGCAAGCTCCACGTTATCAACATGGGCCGCATGAGAAACTGGAAAAGGAGATGTGATTGTGTACGATTGCGAAATATACTTAACGTGCCAACGAGGTAGAGGGCGACAACCTTTCGTGTGCAGGTTTAATTCCTTAGTGTGCTCGTGGCAAAAGGTGTGTGTGTGTGTGTGTGTGTGTGTGTGTGTGTGTGTGTGTGTGTGTGTGTGTGTGTGTGTGTGTGTGTGTGTGTGTGTGTGTGTGTGTGTGTGTGTGTGTGTGTGTGTGTGTGTGTGTGTGTGTGTGTGTGTGTGTGTGTGCACACCTTAGAGGGAACATTGGTCTCCAGCCTGTTCAACTTTTGTTACTGAAGTGTGCCTACTACACATTCTAGTTGGCTGGTGGTGTAGTGGCATCAGCACCAGACTTTGAGACGAGTGGTCCCAGGTTCGAATCTGGCCAGCTTTCCATCTGTGCTGGGTTGAACATTGAGCTGGCAGCTCAGTCTTGTGAAAAAAAAAGACAAATGCTAAAGAAACAGCAAGTTTGTCGGGCGACGCACCACAAGGCGTGGAAAGGAATAACTACGTATTTTACTGACGGCTTTGAATAAAAGTTGAAGACTGTCAGAGTCTCTCAGAAGGTTGCCATCATGTGCACCTCAAAAGACTGAAAAAAAAACTAATGAATCTAAGTTGGGAAAACTAAATATTTGAACTGCCTACTCCGGGGATCAGAGGGTTCAAATTCCACCACAGCAAATTAAATAAAGTCAGAGCAGTAAACCTGAGCGGTCACAGGCCAGGATATCTGCCAAGCTAGCGCAAGGACCCAAATGGTTCACTGACACCTTCAGGAAAGGTACTTGGACATCTCACTGTGGTCTGCTCCACACAAAGTTCAAAGTACATTGTACAACCTTGAGATGCGTGTCCTTACAGGTAGCCATGAAACAAAGAAAGCCAAATGAACCCAGTACAAAATAAGACCGTCAAGCACCCAACGTGCAGAGAGAGGAACTAGTCGTGCAAACAATAAACGTAAGCAAGTAACATCCAGAGTGAAAATGAGTTTACTGACACAAAGCCATGAATCACTGCAGCCAGGGCAGGCCGCAGCCTCAGTTCAGTGCAGAGCAGCGAGCAGGACTGGCTGATCCTTGTCTCTGGTCTCTTGGTCTAAATTACCTCATAACCTCTGTCTGAAGTATGTGGTGGAATTGTAAATGTCTTGGGGGGGGGCAGTGGGAGATGAACAGGTACCCGCTACAACACAAGAGCACATTAATGAGTGTAGACATTTTGCCGATTGGAATACTCTGAGCTCCTGACAAGGAGGAAGATTTTGTAGTGAACCTGATCTTCGAGCTTCTGAGGATCTGGGAGGGAACATTGACAGGTGCACAGATACCTGCTAATAAGTCCCAATTAATGACAGGGACACAAGGGACTGAAGTCTGGAGCTACACACAGGATGCTGGAGGACCTCAACAGGTCATGAATCATCTATTGATGGAAAAGGACAAAGAGTTCAGATGAAGGGTCTTGACCCAAAATATCCACAGTCCATCTACCTCCATTGATGCTGCCAATCCTGCCGAGTTCTTCCAGCTTCTTGTGAATTGTACCGGTGTAAAGAGGGGGTGTAAAGAGGGAGTGTAAGTACCTATCTTAGGTATTCAGTGGTGATTCCATCTCTGAGATTCTGTAAGTGTTGTAAATCTTGAGCAACACAGACAAAATGTTGTAGGAATTCAGCAGGTCTGGGAGCATCCACGGAGGGGAATAAGTAGTCGATGCTTATTTCCCTCCATGGATGCTGCCTGATCTGTTGAGTGTCTCCAGAAGTTTGTGAGTGTTTGCCATCTCTGAGATCCACCCCACCACCCCACCATCAACATCCTTGTGGGCAACGTTTGACCAGAAACTACAGGACTAATCATGGAAACACCCCATGACCACAGTGAAGGTCAGAGGTCGGGTATTCTGCAGAGGGCATCTCACCTCTCAAACCTCACAGCCCTTCCACCATCTTAAGACACAAGTCAGCACTCTAATGGAACAATGTTTCATTTGGAATCCAGTACTGTGCAAAGGTTTTGGGCATATATATATATAGACAGACAGATACATACATACATGCATACATATATATATATATCTATATATAGATATATAGATACACACACACACACACACATATATATAGCTGGGGTGTATAAGACTTTTGCACCATACTGTAAGCTGTGTTTTATATCATTTCCAGCATGGGCTAAATTTGATATGGTCCATCTCCATCCTCTCCTTATTTACCCTTGAAACCATAGAACCATAGAACATTACAGCACAGTACAGGCCCTTCAGCCCTCCATGTTGTGCCGACCCATATAATCCTTAAAAAAAAGTACTAAGCCCACACTACCCCATAACCCTGTATTTTTAGAACAGTAATATCTGTGAGTCTTAGCTTTGTTAATAATGGTATACACTAAGTAGATACAGTAATGTGCAAAGGTTTTAGGCTGTATATAACAAGACACACAAAATACAGGAGGAATTCAGGACAGCGGTATCTATGGAAATGAATAAACGGCCGACATTTTGGGTCCAGGCCCTTCTTCAGGGCTGAGAAGGTAGTCCTATGACTAAAACTTTTGCACAGAGCTGTGGGTCCACCGCCAACAAAACTCAAGAAGATCAGCGCGGCTGAGGACAAAATGGGTCGCGCGAAAACCACTCCATCCATCACCCATAAAATTAATCCCCACCGCCATCTGTTTCCTGCACCTGCAGAGCGCACGGAACATAAGATGAATTGTGGTTGCTAACTCCCTTACCTTACACAAGAGATTCTGCAGGTGCTGGTAAGCTTCAGCAACGCACACGGAATTCTGGAGGGACTCAGAAGGTCGGGCAGCAACAAGGAGGGAAATAGTCGATGTTTCAGGCTGAGTGCTGATCAGAATCATAAGAACATAAGTGTTATGGTCCTGTCTGGCAATTCTCCATTACCCCTTTAACTGAGCCTTAAACCCCCTGGCCTGATTTCCAATCGTTCCCAATTCACAAATTACACACACACCTGCTTCCCATTAGTAACTACAGGATAAAAACCCTGGAGTCACAACAAGGAGCTGCCAGTTCGTTGGTCGACTCCGGTGTGAGTAACCTTGTTTCATGGTTATTTAGGAAGGTCAGGTCTGAGTTCTGCATCATCTCCTGGATTCTCCACGTGAACCTTGTCTCTGCATAAAGACTCTCCGCGGTACCGGCTCTCCGTTCGCAGTGGTGCTAACGCCTAGCGACTCTGCCTCAGTGCCTGCGTCCTGCACCTGGGTTCGTCAGCCACGTGCTTCCAACAATAAGACCACGAGATATAGGAGCAGAACGAGACAATTTGGCCTAATTACTGCTTGTTACGCCACTTGTGTATAGGGCAATGAAGGTCCCCCATCTCTGGCGGTGTTCAGGGCTTCCTTCATCGTGTCAGTAGCTTCCTCTCGGTTTTCACTGTCAGCCATGCAAATCCCGGGTGGAGACTCAGGAATACCGTTACACTCAGATGTAGAAGGATTCTTCAGTGCTGTTTCCTAAGCAACTGTGTTTTACCGGTCAGGGTTGTTAGCCCTGAGCTGAACCCCCCCAAACCTGGAGGATGGGGTGGACCACTCTTAGTTTGTCCTCTGCCATTTGACCCATTCGGGGTGACCCGACCAAGACATAAAACCCTGACTCCAGCCACTATAGCCCTCCTGGTCATTGAGGCACAGAGGCAAGGTTGTGGTCCTCTGGGAGGAGCTGAGCGTTGTGGCCATGCTGCTTTGCCATTGGAAGGTGTAGCAACACTTGTGGGCTGCCCCCAGCACGTCCTTGGGTGTGCTGGTTGCTAATGCATGCAACACTTTTCACCAGCACAAGAAGGTCTGCAGATGCTGGAAATCCAACGCAAAGCACACAAAACACTGGGGGAGCTCAGCGTGTCGGGCAGCATCTGTGGAAAAGGATAAACAGTTGACGATTTGGGCTGAGACCCTTCTTCAGGACTGGCAAGAAAAAGAGGGAAGATGCCAGGATAAAAAGATGGGGAGGAGGATAGCGAGAAGGTGATAGGTGATGTCAGGGTGGGAAAGCTCAAGGGCTGGAGAAGAAGGAATCCGATGGAAGAGGAGAGTGGACCATGGGAGAAAGGGACCCAGAGGGAATAATAGGTGGCTGAGAAAAAGCAAAAAGGTCAGAGAAGGAAAAGGTGGGTGAATTTGTTTATCGTAAGGAGAAATCGATATTCATGCTATCAGCTTATAGGGTACCCAGATGGAATATAGGGTTTTGGTCCTCCACCCTAGGGTGGCCTCATCTTGACACAAGAGGAGGCCATGGACTGACATGTCAGAACGGGAGTGGGCATCGGAATTGACGCCTGTCCCACCGGGAAGACCCGCTTGTGGCGGATGGCGCGCAGGTGCTCGACGAAGCGGTCCCCCAATTTGCGACGGGGGGTCTCACCAACGTAGAGGAGGCCGCATGTCACTTGGGCTTCAGTGCGCATGAGGTAAATACATCTGATTCAGACGTAAAACCTGGATACGAATCTGAGCTCTCAGGCAGTAGCCCCTTGCTAGTGGAGTCACCGCGTCACCCATATGATGCGTCAAGGTAATGAGATATGAAAGAACAGAAATATGTCCTGTTATTTGATGTTTGCAGGCTGCAGATAATGTTGCCAAGATTAACCTCACTGCTCTGGGTAAGTGGCCCCCATGTCTGATTCTACACTGTTGCAATCTATGCGGAGATAGGTTTACAGGCCGGAGAATTATGAGATACTTATCCTGCAACAATGGGTTAAAATACTGAGTTATTGAAGAAATAAGCAGTGCCTTGCACAAAGGGAGGCTTGTTTAGGAATTAGGCTGTACGTTGGAGGGAAAGCTTTTAGAAGTATTGATCTGGCGCAGGATTTAGAGTAATTTGGAGGAAGATGGATTAAATGAGACAAGGCAGCAGGGATTTGTTAAGGGCAATTCATACTTTACCAATTTGATAGTGATTTTTAAGGAGGTAATGCACAGAGCTGATGAGGTAATGCAGTCGGTGCGGTGTGCACGGCCGACCGGAATGCTTTGGGAGGGGTGCCATGCAACAAGCTTATCAGCGACTTTGAAGCACGTGACGTGGAAGGAACACTGATAGCGCGGCTCTGAAGTTCTCCGAATGACACGACGGCAGGAGGGCCGCGGTGAATGGTTGTTGCTTGGATTGGCAGGTGTTCCCAGGGATCGTTCTCGGGGACCATGTTCTCATAAGAACATAAGGACATAGGAAATAGGAAGAGGAGTCGGCCATCTTGCCCGGCAAGCCTGCTCTGCTATTCAATAAGATCAAGGTTTCCGGCCATGGACTCATCTCCACCGACCTGCCTTTTCCCCATAACCCTTAATTCCCTTACTATGCAAACATCTAATCGACCTTGTCTTAAATATGTTTACTGAGGAAGCCTCCACTGCTTCTTTGGGGCAGAGGTGGCAGAGAGGTGAACCTATAAGAATCAGAGTCATAGAGTCATAGGAAAGTACAGCACAGCAACAGGCCCTTTGGCCCATTTAGTCCATGCTGACCCATTTAAACTACCCACTCCTTCCGACTTACACCGCATCATAGACCTTCACACCCTTACCGTCCACATAACCTATCCAGAGTTAGAAGTGATAGGGGCAGGTACTGTTTGAAAGTTTGGAAGACATTTAGACCGATTCAAGTTCAAGTTAAGTTTATTGTCATTTGACTATACCACTGAATGAGACAACGTTTCTTCGGACCTGGGTGTAAAGCACAGTAGTACACTTAATACCCATTAAACACATAATAACTAAGGAAAATAAGAATAAAATCTACAAATGAATTGCACATAGATAAACAAAATTAAGTGCTTAAATGAAATGTTGTGGGGACGGTACAAGTTATCGGGAGATGCTTCAAACGGGATGTGGCAGGGAGTTCAGAAGCTTAACGACCCGAGGGAAGAAACTCTTTCCCATCCTGGCCATTCTTGTCTTTACGCATCGGAGTCTCCTGCCTGATGGTAGAAAGTCAAAGAGGATGCTGGATGGAGGGTTGTCATATCCATAAACGATAGAGGGATATAGCCCAAATGCGGGCAAATGGGACTCGCTCAGCTAGGCATGAACAAATAAGGGTTAAGTTACCATTCGCCCGCTGCATAACTCCATTATTCTAAAACAGGGAAGTCATAAAGTACAGCATTGCTGAGCGGAGGGATCTTGGGACCAAGTTCCCAGCTCCATGAAAGTGGCTGCACAGGTGGTTAAGAAATCTAACAGAATACTTGCTTTCATTGGTCGAGGCATTGAGTTCAAAAGTTAAGAAGTTATGTTGCAACTTTATAAAACTCTGGTTAGGTCCCATCTGGAGTATCGCGTACAGTTCTGGTCGCCGTAGGGAGGATGTTGAGGAAGTTTACCATGATGCTGCCGGTTTTAGAGGGCAGATGTTATCATGAGCGGCTGGGCAAACCTGGGCTATTTTCTTCGGACGGCGGAGGCTGAGGGGAGATCTGACGGAGGCTTATGAGAGGCAGAGACAGAGTGGACAGGGAATATCTGTTTCCCAGGCTTGAAATGTCTATTGTAGAGGTCATGCATTGAAGATGAGAGGGGGTAGGTTCAAAGGGGATGTGAGGGTTAAGTTTTTTACTCAGAGAGTGGTGGCTGCCTGGTATGCTGATAGAGGCTTATCACATTAGAGGCTTTTAAGAGATGTTTGGATAGGCACATGTATATAAGGAAGATGGAGGGATAGGGACATCATGTAGGCAGGAGGGATGAGTGTTTGGGTGTTTTCTGATTTGCTCTTTAGCTGGTGCGGCGCAACATTCTGGGCCAAAAGGCTTGTTCCTGTGCTGGAATGTTCTATATACTAGTCCCTTCGATAGGACATTGTGCTCAGTTCTACTCACCCCAGTATAGGAACCACGTGAGAGACAATCAAAGTGACATAATAAACCATTAAAACAATCCATTCGGCCCATCAGATTCGCACCGGCAGATGCACGCCCATCCCGTATTGACCCCACTCTTCCAGCCTTCGACTCGACCTTTCTGAAATGCTGTTAGCGGCCCAGGTTTCAGCAGCCTCTCAGGCAGCTCATTCCAGATACTCACCGCTCTCCGTTCTGAATCTCTTCCCCTTTACAATTCCACCGCAGGACCGGAATCAGGTTTATTATCAGTGACGTAAGTCATGAAGTTTGTTATTTCTGGCCGCAGTACGATGCCATTCATGAATAATCATTGCCAGCTACTATAAATAGTAAACACCAAGCACGCTGCAGGTGCTGGGGTCAAATCAACACGTACAAACAAGCTGGAGGAGCTCAGCAGGTCGGGCAGCATCTGCTGGGCCATTCCCCCGTCTGCCAGATTTTGTTGCAGATATTGGTGAGGATGTCTCTCACTGTCTCTCCTCCATGTTTTATCAGTTGTCTCTTCCTGCAGCTTTCCCATTCTTCAGTGATCTTGTGACTGCTTCTGCTTCTTCCTGCAGAATTGGAAAGTCGTCATTATTTGCTTGGCCTGTTGCAAGTATGCTGGGGTTTGCAAGTCGTGACAATACTCAGTCTATCTGTTGAGAATGTCTTCATCCTCTGAGAGATAGTTTCCTCCTTTGTCTTGGATGGTGCTGACTCATGACCGTCTCTGCCTAGTGAGCTCCTTCTCAATTTGAAATGCTCACCTGCTGTTGTTCTTGTTCAGACTGTCTTCTATCTCTGTACACTGTCTCTCAACCCATTCCTCCTTGGCCTTGATCCTGTTTTTCCTGATCTTCTTGCTGATCTCTCTCTGTATGCCATCGCTCCTGTTGTTGTGGTCTTAGCTCTCTTCAGGTCTCTTCTAGTATCACACATTTCCAGGATCTCCTCGGTTGGGTTTTCCGAGGATCTCATTGGCTGCATCTGTCATCACTTCATTGAGCTTAGCTGTCAACGTTTCAGCAACTTTGTCAAACGTCGGCAGTGGTGCAAATTTTCCGGGTCCAGCTCTTCGTGACCTCGTGGACCACAGGGTCCATACGGTTTTCATGGCAAGATACGGAAGTAGATCGCCAGGCCTTTCTTCCGCACAGATACTGCTGTTGCCCAGGTTTGGACCCCGCTGGGTTTGAACTCACTACCATCCGCTGTAATCGATCTGGCTATGATGTATTCCATTGGACACGTGCCAGACCCAGCGTTGTGATGCCTTGTGCTCTCCAAGGGTGTTCGCAAGCACCGCGTAGCTAGCAAACTCAAGTAGGCACAATCCTTGCCCGTTGGCTAACGACTTTCCAGGTCGGGCTGCAGAATTCCGTCCAGTCCTTCAGTGCGCCTGCACCCACCTTGGCATTCCAGTCCCCTTGGGTGATTAGAATGTCCTTTTCTTCCACTTTGTCAATAATGCCCTGGAGTTGGGTGTAGAGTTCTGCCACGCGGTCATCTTCATGGTCAGTTGTTGGTGTGTAGGCCTGTATTGCTGTGATGTGAAAAGGAGCTGCTCTGAAATGGATGGAAATAAGCTCGCTGGACACTGGGCGGCACCCGGGTACT
Source organism: Hemitrygon akajei (assembly GCF_048418815.1). Classification (NCBI taxonomy): domain Eukaryota; kingdom Metazoa; phylum Chordata; class Chondrichthyes; order Myliobatiformes; family Dasyatidae; genus Hemitrygon; species Hemitrygon akajei. The sequence goes on from NC_133148.1 coordinate 30,012,790, forward strand.
GAGTTCTTGATGCTCTTGTTGACAAGAAATCCTACGCAATTGGCATGCTTGTCAGATTCTCTACTGTAGTACAGCATGTGGCCTTCCTCAGTAAGATGTCTACAGAGGTTTTTCCACCTGACTTTTCAGAGTCCCGTGGTGTGCCAGGTACATCTCTCTAGCTCAGACGTGATCTCCTGCAGTTCTCACGTTCCGTGTGGCTGACGAGACGTAGTCTGTCCCACGGATCTTCTATGGTGAGGTTACACCAGCAGCAAACTTAACCCTCCACCCTGGTGTGCAATAGATGGCGTGGTCCTCGGTTACCTGGGCGACAACCGATCCGGTGTGGGGTCTGTGGCAGTGTCCATCATGTCACGTACCTTGGGCTGATGATGCTGGCGTCCATCCCGCTCCGGGCCAGACCGCAGCCGATGTCCCCCAACTCAGTGGCTCACACGTGGCCATTGTAGTTCTGTGGGATCTCATCCATCCTAGCCGGTGACTTCATTGACGAGATCCTTCACTCAGTTAACACCAACCCCTCTTGTCATTTAGCCTTCCAGCTGAAGCGGTGCACGGGGTTTACCACTAGGAGGCGGATGTGAGAGATTTAGGAGATGGATGAGGACCAGTGATGCCTGTCCACTCCGCTAGGTCAAGTGCAGCCGCCAGACATCAAAGGTACCACCTCAATCCAGAGCCCCCTACACCCTAGAGGAGAGAGCAAAACACAGTCTTGCAGTGTCTGAGGAGATGTACTGACTTTGGAGGCAGTGCAGAAGGGGTTCACCAGGGATGGAGGGGTTAACCTATGAGGAGAGATTGAGTCGCCTGGGACTATACTGTCTGGAATTCAGAACAATTAGAGGGGGGTCTTATAGAAACATACAAAAGTTTGAAAGGGATAGATAAGATCGAAGTAGGAAATTTGTTTCCATTGGTAGATGAGACTAGAACTAGGGGACATTGCCTCAAGATTCAGGGGAGAAGATTTAGGACGGAGATGAAGAGAAACTGTTTTTTCCAGAGAGTGGTGAATCTGTGGAATTCTCTGCCCAGGGAAGCAGCTGAGGCTTCTTCTCTGAATATATTTAAGATACAGTTAGATAGGTTTTTACATCGTAGGGGAATTAAGGGTTATGGGGAAAAGGCAGGTAGATGGAGCTGAGTTTACGGACAGATCAGCCATGATCTTATTGAATGGCAGGGCAGGCTCGATGGGCCGGATGGCCGACACCTGCTCCTATTTCTTATGTTCGTATGTTCTTCTGACACTGTCTGTCAAAGATGTCCTTTGTGATGGGGCGGCGTCTGCCCATGATGGAGCTGAGGCCTCTTTCGATCCTGTGCTTTGGAGCCTGCATACCTGGTAGTGGCACAGCTAGTCAGAATGTTCTGCGCGGTACACCTGCAGAAATTTGTGGGAGTCTGGCACTGCGCTGTCTCCGAGAGGTTTGGGGCGAAGCGTACGGTTTCGAGGCCGGGAAGCCCACAATTGACTCCATTTCTCTCCGACCTTGCCACTCGAAGTGCTGGGGAAGATTGAGCGAAATGTGAGCGCATTGTCTGCCAGCCTCTCGCACACTGCTGCCGGAGGAAGGTGCCTGCCTGTGACAGTCTCTCTCGCTTCTCCTGAAGGAAGGTCCCTGCATTTGAACAGTCACCCTCTCCCTTGCACTGGAATCCTGGGTCTTCAGCAAGGTTTAAACTGGGCTCTGCAGGTCACGCTATGATGTGTTTCTGGTATTTGGCCACTCCTTTTACGGGCGATTTTGAATCACAAACGCTGAGCTGAACTGAATATGCCTGGACGCTTTCAATTTTGTGTTTTACATTCCGTTGCTTTGTACTTTTTCTTTGTTGCCATTTGCGTGATTTTTTTTTGCATATGTTGGGGGTGGGGTTGATGTTTGCTTTGTTTCGCGGCTGTCTGTGGTGAAGGCGGGTCTTGGGGTTGTGTACTGCATACATACTTTGATAATGTGTGTCGAATAGTTGTGACGCGTCCAGTGTGGTAGTGTAGTGGGTAGTGCTTATCGCTCTCACTTTCAAGTCAGTCAAGTTGCTTTTATTGTCATTTTGACCATAAACTGCTGGTACAGTACACAGTAAAAATGAAACAACGTTCCTCCAGGACCCTGGTGCTACATGAAACAACACGAAACTACACTAGACTACGTGAAATGACACAAAACTACACTAGACTACCTGAAACAACACAAAACTACACTAGACTACGTGAAATGACACAAAACTACACTAGACTACCTGAAACAACACAAAACTACACTAGAGTACGTGAAACAACACAAAACTACACTGGACTACCTGAAACATTACAAAACTACAATAGACTTCAGACCTACACGGGACTACATAAACTGCAAGTCAGTACAACAATTAATAAACAAGACAATAGACACAGTAAAAGGCAAATTACAGTATAATAGTAAATGATGTAAATGTAAATGTAACTGTAAACAACATAAACAATGTTTTAGCAGGAATTGAGAAAGAAATGAGCAAAACTTGCAAAGGGAGTGGAGTGGAGTGAGTGTGTGTGTGTGTGTGTGTGTGTGTGTGTGTGTGTGTGTGTGTGTGTGTGTGTGTGTGTGTGTGTGTGTGTGTGTGTGTGTGTGTGTGTGTGTGTGTGTGTGTGTGTGTGTGTGTGTGTGTGTGTGTGTGTGTGTGTGTGTGTGTGTGTGAGACTACACTCTGGGTATCGAGGAGTCTAATGGCGTGGGGGGAAGAAACTGTTGCACAGTCTGGTCGTGAGACTGCCACCACTAGCTAGCAATCTCGTTTAAAGGAGAGCTGAATGTGTAAGTCTCTCCCTGCCGGTACACAGCCTGTCCAACAGCAAGACTCACGTCGTGCCTCCTCGCTGGCGACACACGGAAACCGAACTCCTTTCGGGCTCAGGCTGAACTGCAGGGGACAGGGAGGAGGTCCGACCCCTCCACACGTGGCATGCCGGCCCACTAGTGTGTGAACCACATTGCCAGCTATGGTAGGTAGCCCCGCTGCTTGGTGGGCAGCCTCGGGAGAGACGAAGGCTATGGGAGTAAATCTGGAGTGGAGCCCCTAAGGCGGATGGGCGTCACCGAACATCCTTTCGGCAGCTCCTGCGGCCAAGCTGGTGCCAAACGTCCTTTGGACTACACTGCTGAGGCCGAGAAGGGGACTTTGACAACTGGGCACCCCAGGATCTCCATATCTTTTGCCCAGTCTTGTGTCCTGGAGAGGTCACTCCGGAGCCGCTGTCCATTGTCCTTCAAGACAGATGGATGCCACCAAACATCATTCACTTTAATAACAAATGTACCTTGGATCTTACCAGATCTGCTCAAACTCCAGCCACTGACACATCTTCTTCATAACTGCATCAATATGTTGCACCCAGGGTGAATCTTCAACATCCGGAGATGTTAGCACCCAGGAACTTGAAGCTGCTCACCTAATCCACTGTAGACCCCGTTGATGAGGGTCGATTTCCTGACCTCCCCTTCCTGAAGTCCACAATCAATTCCTTGGTCTTACTGATGTCGAGTGCAAAGTTGTTGTTGAGACACCAATCAACCAGCCCGAGTGTTTTCTTGTTGTCATTTGAGATCCTGCAGACAGCGGTGGTGTCTTTGATGAATTACGTAGTTATGAGTATAGAGGGTAGAGCAGTGGGCTAAGCACACCTCCTTGCAGTGTGCCTGTGTTGATTGTCAGGGAGGAGGAGGTGTTATTGCTGATCTGTATGGTCTCCTGATGAGGAAGTCAAGGATCCTGTTACAGAGGGAGGTTCGGAGGCCCAGGTCTTGAAGCTTGTTGATGAGTACTGAGGGGATGATGGTGTTGAATGACAAACTGTAATCAATAAACAGCGGCCTGAACTTGGTACTGCTGTTGTTCGGGTGGTCCAAGGCTGAGAGGAGAGCCAGTGAGATTGTATCCTCTAAGGATCAGGAGGATCACCAAGGAGCTGAATGCTGGGAAGTGGAGAAGGCAAAAGGAAGGTACACCTTGTCGTTGTTCAAGGTGGTCTGTTTCTGACATCGGTTGACCTGCCGAGTTGGCGGATGTGGAACTGTGTATTAATAAGAACATATCTGAGAACTCGGAAGAAAACAGGCCTGATCCAACACCCAGATCACCGTAAGACCATAAAACCATAGGGCATGGTAGCAGAAATAGGCCATTTGTCTCAATGAGTCTGCTCCACGATTCCACCATATATTATCCTTCTCAACTCTATTCTCCTGCCTACTCCTTGTAACCTAATCAAGAACCTATCAACCTCAGCTTTAAATATACTCAATGACTTGGCCTCCAGAGCCATTTGTGGCAATGAGATCCACAGAATCACAATTCTCTGACTAAGAAATTCCTCCGCATCTCTGTTCTAAAGGGACGTCCATTTGCTCTGTGGTTATGCCCATTGGTCCTAAACTCTATCAAAAACATCCTCTCCACGTCCACTCTATCCAGGCCTTTCAATATTCGGTAGGTTTCAATAACATCCTGCCTCATTCTTCTAAACTCGAGCAGGAACAGGCCCTGAGCCATTGGATGCTCCCCGTACATTAACCCTCTCATTTCCAGAATCATTTTCATGAACCTCCTCATTTGAAAGGTGCTCCTCAAGGCTAAGCTATAACTCGGGCAAGTCCTTTATCTCCCAGTGCGAAGCAGGACAAGTGAGTTCCAAGGTGGAATCTGGAAAATGGATATCACTTTCCATCTGTCCTTGAGGCGAACATTGACAGCAGACTCCATCACCCTGCATGATGACTGTGGAAGAGTGTTCATAGAGGAAGATCTCAATCCCCGTGAAGGGTTTGGGAGTGACCGACCAATTGTGATCCTTGCCCTTAGAGATATTAATTTCCTACAGTTGGGTGGCAGAGTGGGGATATGTATCTATCAAAGGAGGTATAAGATGCTCCCTCCCTCCGCTAGCCTGCAGGTCAGCCTTGAGTAGGGTGTAGCACCTGCTTAGCCCCCTGTTCAGGGTCACATGAAACCATGGGAGCAGGTGGTGGAGGGTCTTACGAGCAAACAGGTACATATCACAAGTCCTGGTTATGCGACCACTGACGCCAGGCAGACAATCTCTGAAGAGTATTGATAATGACTGAGGTCACCCATCTTGTAAAGACACTGCCCAGAAGAAGGCAATGGCAAACCACTTCTGTAGAAAATTAGCCAAGAACATTCATGGTCATGGATAGACTATGACACAGCATGGATAGAGACGACACTGTAGCATAGTGGTTAGCACAACGCTTTACAAAACAGGAGACCTGGGTTCAATTCCCGATGCTGCCTGTAAGGAGTTTGTACGTTCTCCCCATGACTACATGGGTTTCCTCCAGGTGCTCCGGATCCCCCCCACAGTCCAAAGACGCACCGGATGGCAGGTTAATTGGCCATTGTAAATTGTCCTGCGATTAGGTGAGGGTTAAATGGGCAGATTGCTGGGCAGCACAGCTCGGAGGGCCAGAAGGGCCTATTCTGTGCTGTATCTCAATAATGATTAATCTGACTGTAGGTAACTCAAAACACAGCAGGGACACCCCGCAATCTCCGTGAAATATTCCAAATCTGATGTCACTTGAGCCATATCAAGGATCTGATCAAAAACTAGAGTTGAGGGGCAAGACTGAATGGGGAACAGGTTGGATGGGCCAAATGGCCTCCTCCTGCTCCCACTTCTTGCGTTCTTATGTTCTAATAAGCAGGTTCCAGTGGAAAGGACACATAGTCCACATGTTGGACCCCCGAGTCCAATATGCATAGAGGCAAGAAATTTCCAGAGGAATCTTCACAGTGGGGTCCTGAATATCTCTTTCAGAAAAGTGCAATGTCCCGGCTGATCCATGGGAATCTTTGGACTATGTCCACTGGAGATTGAAAAAGCATTGAGAATCATGAGCTCCTTCAGCAAGAGCAAGTAACGGGTTAATTCAGACAGGGGAAGGAGCACCCCACTTCCCTCACTGTCCACCGGCTCGTTGCCCCGTTATGTCCGAGTCACTCTGACCACATCCTCACCTCACAGCCCGCACACAGCATCCATGACTGTGAGGGTCAATAGACAGAGTGAGTCATAAAGCGATTCCCTTTAAAATTTGCTCTTCTTCTGCTGTGCCAACGGCAGCTCGCACCTAACAGGAAGGTTCATTACAGCCAGCTACTGTGGCGTTTATGAAGGAAGCCATGATGGGGATCAGAACCTGCCTCCCAAACCTGTTTTAATTAATAAGTTCACCAAGGCCACACACAACTTAACCGTCCCTGCGTCAGGTGCCAGAATATCCTGCAAACTAGACACCCCAGTACTACCCGCTAATTGCTGAAACAGTTTCTCACGTTCCATCAAGCCATAATCAACTGTTCCACCAGCTCTGGGACCTTACAAAAATCACACCACTCATTCCCATGCTGACCAACAAGTGCCAAGGCAAAGTGCAAACACTTATGTCCAAGCCTCAATCTTGCCAAGCTCACATCTTCCCTCCTATTCCTTCCCAAGAGGCCCCTCCCCTGAACTGCTGAAAATAAACTGTAATACCACCTCCCTGCCCCAGTCCTATCCCACAATTTCTGCCATTTTCCAATCACAGCCAACCTAATGCAAGATTTGGCCTCACACTTTAAAATTTGATCTACACTCAGGCGCCACTTTGTTAAGTATACCTGTACATCTGCTTGCTAATGCAAATATCTAATCGTCCAATCATGTGGCAGCAACTCAATGCATAAAAGCATGCAGGCATAGTCAAGAGGTTCAGTTGTTGTTCAGATCAAACATCGGAACGGGGAAGAAATGTGATCCAAGTAAATTTGACCATGGATTGATTGTTAGTGCCAGACAAGGTGGTTTGACTATCTCAGAAACTGCTGATCTCCTACGGTTTTCACGCACTTCAGTCTCGAGAGTTTACAGAGAACATTGAGAAAAACAAAAAAATCATCTAGTGAGCGGCAATTTTGTTGGTGAAAATGCCTCATTAATAAGAGAGGTCAGAGGACAATGGCCAGTATACGGAAGAAATGAGATCTAAATGAATCAGATTTATTCAGGGAATGCAAGAAAATCTTCTCAAAGGCAGCTGTGAGAACGTGGAACCCACTCTCAGAGGGAAATGTTGAGGCAAAAAATATTGATGTACTCCAGGGAAATTTAGTTAAGTACATGAGGGAGAAAGGATATGTTGATTGAGTGAGATTGAAAACGATAATGTTCTTGAGAAGCGTAAACACTGGCTGATACCTAGTGAGTGAAATGGACTTTTCTGTGCAATAATTACTTCGTAACTTTGTACAATAAAATGCAGGCAATTTTTACTCCTGTGTATAATCTTATTGGGGGCTTTGAAAGATATTTCTTTTACTTTCTCTGCTAAAAGCGTGGAAGCAATTTGATTTCTGACAGGAAAATTGATGGAAGAAATAAAGATGCACATTTCTACGGTCTGTTTCATAAGCCCTGGATGTCCTAAAGAAAGCGGAAGCTGTTCAAAGAGTGGCCACGGCTGCAGTGTAGGAAGCACCACAGCCAAATTTACACAGTAAGATCCCACAGGGGAGCACAGTGTCATGATCAGATGGTACTGAGTGACGGGGAAATAGTGGAAAGGAGCTGTTCGTTTATGTTGCTTAACTACATCAAAGGAATTGTATACTTAGGTATTCCCCCCAGCAATAGATTTCTCCCCCACCCCACCAGTCTCAGCAAAACAGTAGGGGTAAATTTATTCAGAATAAGGTGTAATATCACTAGTATATGCTGTGAAATTTGTTAACTTAGTGGCAATACACAATAATATAGAGAAAAATAAATAAGTAATTCAATGACAGTGAGCACATTTATGTATATTAAATAGTTTGATTAAAAATGGTGCAAGAACAGAAATAATATAAAAACAAAAAAAAATTAGTGAGGTAGTGTTCAAGGGTTGAATATCCATTCAGAAATCAGATGGCAGAGGGGAAGAAACTGTTCCTGAATCACTGAGTGTGTGCCTCCTTCCTGAGAATGAGAAGAAGGCTTGTCCTGGGAGACGGGGGTCCTTAATGATGGAAGACACGCTTCTGAGGCACCGCTCCTTGAAGATGTCTTGGATACTACGGAGGCTAGTACCCAAGATGGAGCTGACTAGTTTTGCAACTTCCTGTAGCTTCTTTCGATCCTGTTCAGTCGCCACCCCCTCACCGTACCAGACGATGATGCAGCCTGTCAGAATGCTCTCCAAGGTACACTTGTAGATGTTTTTGAGTGTTTTAGGTGACAAAGCAAACCTTCGCAAACTCCTAATGAACTTGTACTACTGTCTTGCCTTTTTTATAGCGGCATCGATATTTTAGGACCAGATTAGATCCTCAGAGATCTTGATGCCCAGGAACTTGAAATTATTCACTCTCTCCACTTCTGATCCCTCTATGAGGATTGGTTCCATAGTCTTGCCTTTCCTGAAAATGCGCTTTGGTCTTAATAACGTTGAGTGCAAGGTAGTACCTGTGACACTACTCAACTAGCTCATATATCTTGCTCCCGTACGCCCTTTCATCTCCATCTGAGATTCTACAGACAGTGGTTGAATCATCAACAAATTTATAGATGGCATTTGAGCCTAGCCACACAGTCATGGGTATAGAGAGAGCAGAGCAGTGGGCCAAGCACACACGCTGAGGTCCACCAGTGTTGATCGTCAGCGAAGAGGTGTTATTACATGAGTTGAGAGTTAGGGAGTTAGGGGGCAAGAGCTTAGGGGTAACACGAGGGGGAACTTCTTTACTCAGAGAGTGGTAGCTATGTGGAATGAGCTTCCAGTAGAAGTGGTAGAGGCAGGTTCGATATTGTCATTTAAGAAAAAATTGGATAGGTATATGGACAGGAAGGGAATGGAGGGTTATGGGCTGAGTGCAGGTCGGTGGGACTAGGTGAGAGTAAGCGTTTGGCATGGACTAGAAGGGCCGAGATAGCTTGTTTCCGTGCTGTAAGTGTTATGTGGTCATAACTACCAGTAATCTGTACAGATTATGGTCTTCCACTAAGGAATTTGGAATCCATTTGCAGAGGGAAGCACTGAGGCCCAGGTTCTGTAACTTGTAGATCAGGACTGTGGGCACGCTGGTGTTAAATACTAAGCTACAGTCAACAAACAGCACCCTGACATATGTGTTTGTATTGTCCAGGTGATCTAAGGTTGTGTGAAGAGCCATTGGGATTGCATGTGCCGTAGACCTATTGGGGTGAAAGGCTAATTGCAGTGGGTTCAGGTCCTTGCTGGACGATTGTCATTAAGGCAGCTCACACTATTCTTCCTGGGCATTGGTATACATGCCTTTTGAAGCAGGTGGGAATTTCTGACTGTAGCAGTGAGAAGTTGAAATTTAAATTCCTATTTTTGGAGAAGGATCTGCCCACTCGCTTAGGCCCTACCTGACTAATGTTTTCAGTTGAGGGCCCAGTAGACAATAAATTCTGACCGCTTCAATGTGAGGATTTGGCTTTTTATTCACCAGGCTGGAGAAGACTGAATATGTTCAAAACTCTGTGCTGTTTCTTCCACGGTCTGAAAAGGAAAATGCAAGTGCATCAGTTAGCAGAGCAGACATTATTGGAAGCTATAGGTTAGGCTGCAGAAGAACAGGTTGGAACAAAAGGGATCAAGGTGGATTGTGACGGGTCGAGGGAAGGTGGTCCTAATAGTAAGCATGGACAAGATGGGCTGGAGGGCTTTTTTGTGTGTTTGGTGGCCTTATGAATCTTCATGGTAGATAGAAGACAACTGTTCCATAGCAGATGGAACAGAATCTGGAGGTACAGATATAAAAAGTCGGCAATAGACACAATGGTAAGATGATTTTTTTCATCCACTCATATGTTACGGACACATAAGACCTTGGTCAGACCCCACTTGGAGTACTGTGTTCAGTTCCGGTCGCCTCACTACAGGAAGGATGTGGATAGAGTGCAGGGGAGATTTACAAGGATGTTGCCTGGATTGGAGAGCGTGCTTTAGGTTGAGTGAACTTGACCTTTTCTCCTTGGAGTGACGGAGGATGAGAGGTGACCTAATAGAGGTGTATAAGATGATGAGAGGCATTGATCGTGTAGATAGCAGAGGCTTTTTCCCAGGGCTGAAATTGCTAACACAAGGGGGTATAGTTTTAAGGTGCTTGGAAGTAAGTACAGAGGGGACGTCAGGGGTAAGTTTTTCACACAGAGAATGGTGGGTGCGTGGAATGCACTGTCACTGACAGTGGTGAAGGCAGATACAATAAGGTCTTTTAAGACACTCTTCGATAGGTACATGAAGCTTAGAAAAATAGAGGGCTATACAGTAGGGTAATTCTAGGGAGTTTCTAGAGTAGGTTACGTGGTTGGTACAACATTGTGGGCCGAAGGGCCTGTAATGTGCTGTAAATTTCTATGTTCTGTGACAGTTTGGGTGCTGGAGTGGAGATATGTCTGTACCGAAGGAGGTGTGAGGCACTCCTTTCCTCTGCTAGCCCGCAGGACACCCTCGGACAATGTGTAGCACCTGCTTAGCTTCCCCCCGCCCCCAAAAAGTAAGAGTATTGATAATGGCTGGGGTCATCCCTCTTGTAAAGACACTGGCCAGAAGAAGGCAACAGCAAATTAGTTCTGTAGAAAAAATCAGTTCAGTTCAGTTTCAGTTTATTGTCATTTAGAAACTATAAATGCAATGCAGTTAAAAAAATGAAACAATGTTCCTCCAGAATTATATCACAAAAGCACAGGACAAAACTGACTACACCAGAAAATCCACATAATGTTTGGTAATCCCCAACTCCAGAGTCCGGAGAGGCTGCTGCCTATTAATATCGCGCTACCATCTTAGCGCGTTCCCCGGAAAGGAGCTCCAAATCCACCAGACAAAACAAGACTACCCAGACACACCGAGTCAGGAGACCAACTCTGCCACCCACAAACCAAAAACTAAAGTTACAAGACTTGCACAAAACCACATAGTTACATATAGTTATAGTTAACATATAGTTACAACAGTGCAGACAATACCATAATTGATAAAAAACAGACCATGGGCACAGTAAAAATAGTCCAAAGATGTTAAAAGACTATAAGTTCAAAAGAAACCACCACACAGTTTCCACAAGTCCTCAGAGTCCCGATAGACTCGTGATCCCATGCAACATGCCAAGGACAATGGTGACCAAAAGACGATGATGGCCCAGGTCATACTACACGGCACATAGTGATGATGATAATTAGGATCTGGAAGTTAATGGCATTGGGACAGTGGAAAGAAGAAATCAGGACCTTGGAAAAGGAAGAGGTAGGCCACAAGGAAGGGAATTGGAACATTATGTGGACAGAAGGAGAAATAGGTACAGCACAAACTCGATGGGCCAAATGTTCTCATGCTTTGCAGGGAAATACAACTGCAAATGGTCATTGCGTCCACATGGATTGTAAAGGAAAAAATCTCCATTGGTGCTGAGTCCCAGTGTATTGGGTGGTGAGTGGCAGTATATTGGGTGGTGAGTGGCAGTGTATTGGGTGGTGAGTGGCAGTGTATTGGGTGGTGAGTGGCAGTGTATTGGGTAGTGAGTGGCAGTGTATTGGGTGGTGAGTGGCAGTGTATTGGGTGGTGAGTGGCAGTATATTGGGTGGTGAGTGGCAGTGTATTGGGTGGTGAGTGGCAGTGTATTGGGTGGTGAGTGGCAGTGTATTGGGTAGTGAGTGGCAGTGTATTGGGTGGTGAGTGGCAGTATATTGGGTGGTGAGTGGCAGTGTATTGGGTGGTGAGTGGCAGTATATTGGGTGGTGAGTGGCAGTGTATTGGGTGGTGAGTGGCAGTATATTGGGTGGTGAGTGGCAGTGTATTGGGTGGTGAGTGGCAGTGTATTGGGTGGTGAGTGGCAGTATATTGGGTGGTGAGTGGCAGTGTATTGGGTGGTGAGTGGCAGTGTATTGGGTGGTGAGTGGCAGTGTATTGGGTAGTGAGTGGCAGTGTATTGGGTAGTGAGTGGCAGTGTATTGGGTGGTTAGTGGCAGTGTATTGGGTGGTGAGTGGCAGTGTATTGGGTAGTGAGTGGCAGTGTATTGGGTAGTGAGTGGCAGTGTATTGGGTGGTGAGTGGCAGTGTATTGGGTGGTGAGTGGCAGTGTATTGGGTGGTGAGTGGCAGTGTATTGGGTGGTGAGTGGCAGTATATTGGGTGGTGAGTGGCAGTATATTGGGTGGTGAGTGGCAGTGTATTGGGTAGTAAGTGGCAGTGTATTGGGTGGTGAGTGGCAGTGTATTGGGTGGTGAGTGGCAGTGTATTGGGTGGTGAGTGGCAGTGTATTGGGTAGTGAGTGGCAGTGTATTGGGTAGTGAGTGGCAGTGTATTGGGTAGTGAGTGGCAGTGTATTGGGTGGTTAGTGGCAGTGTATTGGGTGGTGAGTGGCAGTGTATTGGGTAGTGAGTGGCAGTGTATTGGGTAGTGAGTGGCAGTGTATTGGGTGGTTAGTGGCAGTGTATTGGGTGGTGAGTGGCAGTATATTGGGTGGTGAGTGGCAGTGTATTGGGTGGTGAGTGGCAGTGTATTGGGTAGTGAGTGGCAGTGTATTGGGTGGTGAGTGGCAGTGTATTGGGTGGTGAGTGGCAGTGTATTGGGTGGTGAGTGGCAGTGTATTGGGTAGTGAGTGGCAGTGTATTGGGTAGTGAGTGGCAGTGTATTGGGTGGTTAGTGGCAGTGTATTGGGTGGTGAGTGGCAGTGTATTGGGTAGTGAGTGGCAGTGTATTGGGTGGTGAGTGGCAGTGTATTGGGTGGTGAGTGGCAGTGTATTGGGTAGTGAGTGGCAGTGTATTGGGTGGTGAGTGGCAGTGTATTGGGTAGTGAGTGGCAGTGTATTGGGTGGTGAGTGGCAGTGTATTGGGTAGTGAGTGGCAGTGTATTGGGTGGTGAGTGGCAGTGTATTGGGTGGTGACTCCGCCGGCGTACTGAATGGATTGTCCTGGTGTTTTTGGTGGTGAGCTCCACCTTGCTGAGTGGTGAGTCCCAGTGTACTGGGTGGAAACAGTACTGGTGGTGACGGTTCCTGGACTATTGACATCCAGTCTACTGGAGGGCTACTCCCCCGCTTTATTGAGAGGTAACTCTCAGTACAAAAGGTGGTGACTCCTAGTGGTCATCTAATCAAATGATAGATTTCCCACTGTGAATTTGTGATCTCCTCTTTATTTATTGAGATACAGCGCAGAAGAGGCCCTTCTGGCCCCTTGAGCTATGCTGCCTAACAACCCCAGTTTAGCCCTAACCTAATCACAGGACAATTTACAATGCCTAATTAACCTACAAACCAGACTGTGGGAGGAAACCGGAGCACCCGGAGGTCACAGGGAGAATGTACAAACTCCTTACAGGCAGTGTCAGGAATCGAACCTGGATCTAAAGCATTGTGCTAACCACGATACTACTGTGCTGCTTCCGGTTCTTCGCTTGTCCACACACCAGCTATACCACCCTGCACAGTCGTCATATTTCCTTATGACATTGAGGAGGCCCATGGAGGCGAGGCAACCTCACCAAACCAATTTGCCTCTGTTTCTCTCACACACTCATCAACTGCCCTCCAATTCTCCCATCATCTGCCCACACCGGGGGGGGGGGTGATTTTACTTCAGCCAATTAACCTACAAGCCTGTAGATCTGTGGGAGGTGGGAGAAAATTGGAGCACCTGGGGGAAAGCATGTGATGACGTGCGAACTCCACACAGACAGCACTGGAGATAAGCACTGAATCCAGGTCACTGGAGCTCTAAGTCTGTAGCACCAACTACTGCACCTAGTTACAGATCAGAAGAAAAGTCAACGATTTGTCGTCAACTCTAGTATGAAGTTTATTGTATTTATGTAGCCCAACAAAACATAGCAATATTTCAATGCTAATTTAGATGAGGCACAGGAGCTAGTATGGACCCAATGGGCCCAATAGCCTGTTATTCTTCTACTTAAGCTACCTCCAATAGCACAGACTTCACACTCATTGTGTGCCCGGAGTAGGATTTGAACTTGCGACGATTCAGAGGGGTAAAGAGTGCCACCTTCAGAGCCTCCAGGGCCGCTGATGAACGCAAATCAAAGGCACGCTGGGATCACCTCTAGCCAGTGTGCAGCGTGAAAGGCGACATGCCCAAATTAAATGACACGGCTCAAGTTTATAACAAAGCCAAACCGACAGAATACCGGATCACCTGGAGGACTTTGATAAAATTGATCTTCCTTGAGGCAGTGGCTTTTCAAAGTTGCCCCCCCCCTTTTGAATCTGAATTCTCCTAGCTCACTCTAGGTACCGATTTCCCAGTATTCTAAGCCCACAATGGCTACCCCTTGCTGAGAGTTGACCCATGATTGGTCTGTTGAGACTTTAATGGGATGCATTCAGCAATCTCTGCAGGAAACCAGAAGCATTGTACAGGGGCAGAGCAGAATTAAAGGGGAGGCATAAATATTGAAACTGAAAAAGCATTAACTTCAGAATATGTGGAGGTAGGTGACACAGTGAGGCTATAGAAGCCTGATTTTAGTTGGTGAAACGCCCCTTCAGATGTCACCTCTATAATAATGGGCAAAGGTAATTAAAGTCATTTCTCGATGAAAAGCGCACAGTGATATCAGCTCCAATGGGTTGGATACTAAGGGAAGGAACACAGCTGGTGATTGAGAATGCTTATTGTCCTCACATATTGACTGTGTGCACTGATGGGTATTTTATGTCCCAGATTTGGAGAAGTTCATTATCAGCGATGAACAAAGAGTAAAGAAGGAATACGGCCCATGTACATTTCTCCCTCTCTCTCTCTCTCTCTCTCTCTCTCTGTCTCTCTCTCTCTCTCTCTCTCTCTCTCTCTCTCTCTCTCTCTCTCTCTCTCTCTTTCCCTCCTGCTCTCCCTCTTTCTCTCTCCCTACCTCTCCCTCTCACTACCCTGCTCTTCCTCCTGCTTTCTCAATCCCCTTACTTTCTCTCCCTCCTTCTCTCTCCTTCCTTCTTTCTCTCCACCTCCCTCTCTCTCTATCACCCTCCCTATTACCCTCTCTCTTTCCCTGCCTCTCTCTCTATTATTCTCCTTCTCTCTCTATCTTTCTTTTTTCTCTCCCTCTCTTTCTGTCTCTCTCTCCCCTCTCTCTCTCTAAATCTCTCTCTCTATCTCGCTCTCCCTCCCATTCTCTCTCTTTCTCTCTCCCTGTCTCTCTCTCACTACCCCTCTCTATCATCCTACCTCTCTAACACCCTCTCTCTTTCCCTGCCTCTCTCTCTCCCTCTCTCTTTCTCTCTACTTTTACTCTCCTTCTTCCATCACTATCTTTTTCTTTCTCTCTCTCGCTCCACCTCTCTCTATCTATCTATCCATTTATCTATCTCTCTCCTCCCCCACCCTCTCTCTTTGCCCAGCAAGCCCCAACTCTTACTGAGGAACAAGGCTGTACTTGAGTAATCCAGGGGACAGAAAGAAAAAGGTTTGCACTGGACAGAGTGCAGAAGAGCACCAGCAGGGGGATGTTACCTGAGTCAGAGGACTTTAGTAATGAGAGCATAAAACCATAAGAAATAGTAGCAGAATTAGGCTATTCGGCCCATTGAACCTGTCCTGCCATTTCATCATGGCTGATCCATTTCCCTCTCAGCCCCATTCTCCTGCCATTTCACATAACCTTTCATGTCCCCTGGCTAATCAAGGACCTATCAACCTCTGTCTGAAATGCACCCAATGACCTGGCCTCCACAGCCAATCTTTAATGGAGAAAGATTGGACTTGTTTTCCTGGAATGACAAGAGGCTAAGGGACGACCTGATGGAAAGTCCATGAAGTTAATTGAAACAAAGGTAGTTTTGATAGAGTCTTTTTCTCCATGGTAGGGTTATCATAGACAAGATGGCTTGGTCTCGAGGCGAGAGGAGATGATAGAATCAAATATAATCGCTACACCTGAGATGGATTTAGCAGCCAATGAACAGCAGGATGCGGGCCTAGGTAGCTATGTGGAATTAGTACAAAAGGGCACAACAGTCAAGATAGACATGGTGTGTCGAAGGACACGTTCCTGTGCTGTACGATGTCCCATGAGCCGATGCGGCATCATCTACCTTGGTGAGACCTGTCGTCAATTGGGGGACCGCTTTGTCAAGCACCTCCGCTCCATCTACCACATGCGAGACTTCTTGGTGGCCAAGCATTTTGATTGCCATTGCCATCCCTATTCTGACTCCTCTTCAGGCTGAGACCCTTCTTCAGGGCTGTGAAGG
This sequence comes from Hemitrygon akajei, assembly GCF_048418815.1. Classification (NCBI taxonomy): domain Eukaryota; kingdom Metazoa; phylum Chordata; class Chondrichthyes; order Myliobatiformes; family Dasyatidae; genus Hemitrygon; species Hemitrygon akajei. The sequence goes on from NC_133148.1 coordinate 30,029,050, forward strand.
AAGGGGGAAGATGCCAAAATGAAAAGATGGGGGTGAGGGAAAAGAGGACAGCTGGAAGGTGATAGGTGAAGCCAAGTGGGTGGGCAAGGTCAAGGAAAAGAAAGAATCTGATAAGAGAGAAGAGTGGACAATAGGAGAAGGGGAAGGAGGATACTGTTATATATGTTTGATTTTAGCCCCTATGCAGTCTAGCTCACTAGTTATTTTATCATGGATGGTATAAGGAATTGGATGGACTTAGCAAAACTTGGGTGTGGCATTTTCATTTAATACTATTTTACCCAACATGCTTTTTGTATGAGGGGTAATTGATAAGTTTGTGGCATAAGGTAGGAGGAGTCAATTTTAGAAAACCTAGCACATTTAGTTTTCAACATAGTCCCCTCCTACATCTACACACTTAGTCCAGCGGTCGTGGAGCATACGGATCGTGAACCTCCAGAAAGTGTCCACAGATGAGGTGATTGATAAGTTCGTGGCCTAAGGTAGAAGGAGATTAGTTATACAGCTCTCGTTACATGCACATGCAGTTCAACTCTTTGAGGGAAAATGCAGAAAGTTTGAAGTTAATAACTCATCAGGGGTGATTGATAAGTTTGTGGCCTAAGGTAGAAGGAGATGAGTTATGAACTTCAAACTTTCTGCATTTTCACTCAAAGAGTTGAGCTGCATGTGCATCTAATGAGAACTGTATAACTCATCTCCTTCTACCTTAGGCCACGAACTTATCAATCACCCCTGCTGTGGACACTTTCTGGAGGTCCAAGATCCGTATGCTCCACAACCGCTGGACTAAGTGTGTAAATGTAGGAGGGGACGATGTTGAAAAATAAATGTGCTAGGTTTTCTAAAATTGACTCCTTCTACCTTAGGCCATAAACATCAATCACCCCTTGTATATGTCCCTCTTGATTCCTCTTTCTTCAAGTTTTGCCTTTAAAACCTGCTTTGGTCTGGCACGTATAAGCACTTGTAAACAACGCTAGCACAATATCTTCCATCAGGCTTCTGTTTAGATGTTGCAACTTTGTTCAGGCTCACTTTCATTCCTGACTGCAAATCTGTTGCATCTCTGTCTGTTATTTCCTTTGATACAGTGATTTTATCTGTGTTTTTAAATCTAAACTATGTTTGTTATGAGCAATTTTTGAATGCTTCCTTGTGAGACTCCACAAACTAAATGGCCTCTCTGTGTATCATTAAGCCCATCACTGAGCTCACAATCCTCAAGCAACTTCTTCAATCCAGTCGCATCATGAAGTGGGCTCCCCTTCCTTTCAATTCCGCTTATGAAACCTAAAGTGCTCTGCAATCAACCATGGTTTTGGCTCTAAATGTTCCTTCATTACTTTCACGATATCAGCAAGGCTCATTTTGGCTGGCTTGGTTTTGGAGCAGTCAAATGTCTAAGCAAGCTGTATGCCATGCCACTCAATGTACTCAGAAAAACTGGCACTTGCTTTTCATTGGCTACTTCAATTGCTTCAAAGTACCACTCAATTCACTCAGTGTACAATATCCAGTTATCACCTGTGCAATCAAGCACATCTATCATTCTGATGTAACCAGTCATTTCTGCTTTTTAAAAAATTTATGATTATTATTATGACCTGGTACTTCTTATATATGAACTCATGAATTTTGTTAATCTTCTGCCTTTTTTTAACTCTCTCCCTCTCCCTCTCTCTCTCTCTCCCTATGAAGAAAAAAAATGGACTGAGCTTTTTAAAATTCAAGTGCTTCACTGCTCTCCCTTTTTAAACTTAAATGTCTCAGTGAGCTTGAACAGAGAAGTGGTCATCTTGGGTTTGTTTAAAGCATCCTCATCACCACCGTTATGTTTTGTAACTAAAACTAATTGAAAGAAAAACATGAAGTTGGGGGATAATGTGTGTACTTTCATTTTAATCTTAGTGAGCTTTGTACATGTAATGTGCTGGCATAATGATGCACATTTATGATGTGGTGATGTAATGACATATGCCATTCACCTAATTTTACATATAGTCCATAATGACTTATGTATGCAACAAAGAATGCTTAATCAAACAACGTTTACAAAATTTCTGAAATTGCTGAAAAATCAAACACACATCAGGGAACTTGCCCATTCCCAGCAGTCTGAGATCAAAAATTTCCAGGAATCAATGTGGCAGGTGGATATACTCACTGGGATTTTGGAGGACAGTTCAGAGTCAACCAGAATAGGCTCAGACAGGAATTACATACGAATAGAGCTTAAATTTTTAAACATCCAAGTAGTCCACTTTAAAGTTAGTTATTTATATTACTCTCAATGGAAGCCATAGAAGGCCACAGACCAAATGCTGGTAGAGACACGATGACAGGTGGGTACCAGGTGGTCAGTAAATGCATGATGGAACCAAGAGCCAATTTGACTCAAACTCTGAAACTACACCAGCCTTAAGAATTAGAGTTCCTTCTATTATGGTATATTTTGATCATTCTTGGAATGATTTGTGAGCTCACCATAGAGGACCAAAAAGACCTGTATCTATGTTTCATTGATTATACCAAAGCTTTTGATAAGGTGAGACATGAGGATCTTATAAAAATCCTTCAGCTCTTGACATTGACGGGAATCATCAGAAATCTGTACTGGGAACAAAGGGCAGAAATGAGAGTTGACATGTGATTTTGTCCAGATGAAGAGTTGAGTCAGATAGGGTGGTGTTCTCTCACCTGATCTGTTCAATCGCCACAGCAAGAAGGTTCTAAGAGAAATTAGCAGTATTTTCAGGCATAGCAATTGGTGGATACCAATTTGAACACCCTACAATACGCAGACAACACCGTGTTGGTAGCTACTTGTACAGAGAAGCTCCAAGAAATACTAGATAAAGTTGAAGAAAGTGCAAAGGGAGGGTTGGCCACCAGCTGCAAGAAGATCGAATGCATGGTTGTCACGAAGAAGAAAGAAGCACAGAAATGTGAACTGAAAGTAGACAACAAAACAATTAAACAAACATGGATGTTCAATTACTCAGGGATCATAATAACATCTAACGGTAGGGCTGAGGATGAAATTTGAAGAAGGATTGGAATTGCCAAATGCACCTTTGAGAAAGATAGTAAAGAATAGCATAATTTCTATTGCAGTACTACATTCATTCCACACTGCGAATGTTGCACAATATCAAAGCAAGGTTCGAAGCTGCAGAAATGTGGCTTCTGAGAAGAATGATGAAAATATCGTGGAAGGACAGATGAACAAGTAAGGAAGTGTGGCGAAAAGATGGAATAAGGAGACAGCTGATATCATCAATCAGGAAACGGCAGCTGGGATTTCTGGGACACGTACTGAGGAAAGAGAAGCTCGAACATCTCGCAGTGACGGGAAAAACTGATGGAAGAAAGAGTGAAGGTTGACAGCGCACGACGTTCATGTGTGACATCAAAAGTTTTGAAGAGCTTATTAGAACTTCTCAGATTAAAGACAGATGGAAGACCGTGATTGCCCACGTCATATGACCAGGCAAACAATGGTGATGGTGGTGATACTTTGAGATGCGCACGTGAGTTTCTGACCAGATGCAGATGCACAAGTCAGAGGTCAGAAGCGGAATGGAAGTGCAGGAAGTCTGAAAGTGCATAAACAGATGACACACAAATGGTGCTGGCAAATACATGGAAGAAGATGAAGATTCCATTGAAGAAACAGCAAGAGTGATCCCTGAACTAACCTGCAATTTCAATTTTGCTGATTTCACTTGACTTGTGCTCTTGAGATCAGAGGTTGATGAATCGCTTGAGTGAACTGTGTTTTAATAACTGTAGGTACCAGATTTTGCTGAACATTGATTAAAAAAAGAAAAAAAAAATCCATGAGCTGAACCAAGAGTAAGGTTCAAGTTGAGGGGAGGAGGTTTTAAAGGAGAGCTGAGGGGTAAGCTTTTTTTTAAACAGCGAGCGCTTGTTATCGTCTGAAGAAATGTCTTTGTGTTGTATGTAAGCCCGTAAGACTATAAAATATAGGAGAAGAATTAGGCTATTTGGCCTATTGAGTCTGCTCCACCATTTTATCGTGTTTGACCAATTTTCCCTCTCAGCCCCAGTCTCCTGACTTCTCCCCATACCCTTTCATGTCCTGGCTAATCAAGGATCTATTAACCTCTGCCTTAAACATACCAAATGACTTGGCCTCCACAGCTGCCCGTGGCAACAAATTCCATAGATTCACCACTCTGGGCTAAAGAAATTCCTCCTAATCTCCATCCTAATAGGACACTCTTTTAGTCTGAGGTTGTTTACTCTGACCTTAGGCTCTCCCACCGTAGGGAACATCCTCTCCATATCCACTCTACTGAGGCCTTTCAACATTCAATAGGTTTTGAATAGGCCTCCCCTCATTCTTCTGAATTCCAGTGAGTATAAGCCCAAAGCCATCAAATGCTCTTCATATGTCTCTATGAAAAGCAAACATTTTGACCCCTGTCAGTTGACCAGCAGTGGTTTGGATGAGAGACTTCTTGTCTTAAAGAATATCGCAAAACAGTTAGAGGATTTTATGAGAATCTAACTTCTCTGTTCGCGATGTGGAATTCTGATCTTAGTTCTGAGAATTTTGCATCAGTACCTGAGATGAAGAAGCTGAATGTATCATATCCAAGCTTAATAGATTCATGTCTGCTGATGCTCAGATCAAGATGGGAAGGGGAACAGTGGGGAGGACACGTGAAAGTTGTGGAGGAGTGATGAAAGGTATCGCCCAATGTTTTCTGTTGACCCAAGAAACTTCTTCCAGAACTTTCTTCCTTTCTTCTGTCATTCTTTTCTTTTCAAGGTGGCTGGGGTCCTGTCGGAGTCCGTGACCTACAACTGCAGGTCAAACTACCATTCTACGCGAGCGGTGGGTTTTCACACCAGCCATGCTTCCTGGCATTTCGCTCTCTCCAGGAACAGCCCGGAAGACGTGAGCCTTTGGGGTGTGGCCCTGTGGATGACCCAGTTCATAGAAAACATAGAAAACCAACAGCACAGTACAGGTCCTTCAGCCCACAAAATTGTACCGAACATGTCCCTACCTTAGAAATTACTAGGCTTACCCATAGCCCTCTATTTTTCTAAATTCCATGTACCTATCCAAAAGTCTCTTAAAAGACCCTATCGTATCCGCCTCCACCACCGTTGCCGGCAGCCCATTCCATGCACTCACCACTCTCTGAGTAAAAAACTTACCCCTGACATCTCCTCTGTACCTACTCCCCAGCGCCTTAAACCTATGTCCTCTTGTGGCAACCAATTCAGCCCTGGGAAAAAGCCTCTGACTATCCACACGATCAATGCCTCTCATCATCTTATACACCTCTATCAGGTCACCTCTCATTTTCCGTCACTCCAAGGAGAAAAGGCCGAGTTCACTCAACCTGTTTTCATAAGACATGTTCCCCAATCCTGGCAATGTCCTTGTAAATCTCCTCTGCACCCTTTCTACGGTTTCCACATCATTCCTGTAGTGAGGTGACCAGAACTGAGCACAATACTCCAAGTGGGGTCTGTCCAGGGTCCCATAATCCTCACATATTTCACCGACTGAAGCACCATGGGAGACTGAAACATTGAGACAGCTGGCAGTTTGTGCTGCTGTCAGAAGAAGGCCCCTGTACACAATCTCTCTCTCTCTCTCTCTCTCTCTCTCTCTCCCTCTCTCTCTTCCCCCCCCCCCCCCATCCCTCCCTCCCTCTTGTTGGAGGGTGAGAGCCTGTCGGTCCCTGGGTTGGAGGGCTTGGAGAAGTGAGGTGGAAGATTGTAACATCAGAACAGTGAGCTGTTGGTGTCCGATCTCTTTGTTGCTGGAGCATTCTCTCTTTCTCTTGCTGGTGAGAGAGAGCCTGTCTGAAACACCAAACTGCTGGGTTATGGACTAGTTTTCGATGGAATCTAGAGCAAGATCTCTTTGAGGGCTTTTGCTATTGCCTGCATAGTGGAGGAGAGGGAGGGTCAATGATCCTGCTGTGGAGGGAGGTGTGTGTTGATGTTTCTGCTAGTGCTTGTGCATGGGATGAAGGAGGGGGTTTGGATGTTTTGAAGTTACTTTCATTCATTCTTTGGGGTTCCTTGTTGTTTTGGACGCGTCTGTGAAGAGTAAGAACTTCAGCCCGTACACCCTCTGATAATAAATTGAACCTTTTGAGCCATTTGTAGAGAAATGTACAGGATGAGCAATTTATGAGACTGGGACAGATCGTGTACAATTTGAAATTTAGTCGAAAGAGAGGAGACAATGACTCATCCAGTCTCTGCAGTTTGAAGATTGTATTATGATCACATTAGCGCCATGTTATGGAAGCAAGGTAAGTGATGTGGTAAACCTGTTACTTGGAGATTGCTATTCAAAATTAACTAAGTCCAAATACACCATATCTTTTCCCTCTCCCTTGCTCTAGATCAATTTCATTCCTCTTTTCACCTCCTTCCCTTTATTGTACTGCCTTCCCCAAACAGATCATCTTCTTTGCCCTTTTATTACGTCCACCTTTCACGTCTCAGCTTCTTACTTCATTCTCACTCCCTACCCCTACCCCCACCTGTCTATCTCTACTTGCCCTTTCCCCCCCACCAGATCTAAGTATCACTCGCCAATTCTAGCTCCACCCCATCTCCCATCTTTTTATACTAAGTTCTTTTTTTTTCCCTGTCTTGATGTAGGGTGTCAACCTGAAATGTCGACTGCTTATTTCCCTGAATAGAATTGGGCAGACTTACTGAATTCCTTCAGCCCCTTTGTGTGTTGCTCACTGTAAGTACACAAGGCTTTGGTGAGACCATACTGGGAGATTGTGTGCAGTCCTGGTCCCACTGGCAAAAGTACTTTAAAAAAATGCAGCAAACTTTCCTGGGAATGATTTCTGGGTTGAAGGAACTGCCTGTTGAAGAATTCTCCCGCCCTTTCTGGTCCTGATGAAGCGTCTCGGCTCGAAACATCGACTGTTTATTCATCTCCGTCGATGCTGCCTGACCTGCTGAGTTCCTCCAGCGTTTTGTGTGTGTTGCTGAAAGAACTGTTTCATGTGGAGGGGGTTCCTTTTATTTTCGTGAGATGTTGAGAAAGGTCAGTAGTGATCATCCAAACGATCCAGCCCCAGATGTACCTTGCTGGTCTAAGTGAGGTTCAATACCACTAGACCATAAGGCATAGGAGCAGAATTAACCCCTTCAGCCCATCAAGCCTGCTCCACCATTTATTATCCCACTCAACCCCATTCTCCAGCCTTCTCCCCTTAACTTATGATGCCTTTACTAAGCAAGGAACTATCAACCCCTCCCTTTAAACACACCTAATGACTTGACCATAGCCACCTGGCTAAAAGCAATTCTCTCTCATCTCTGTTATAAAGGAAAGTCCTTGTATTAGGGGGCTGTACCCTCTGGTTCTAAACTCTCCCACTGTTGGAAACAGCTTCTCCACATCCTCTCTATCTAAGCCTTTCAATATTCAGTTGCTGCTTCGGTGGTTGTGACATGGGACGGCGAAAGAAGGTAGATATCCTTTCCAAGACCTTCTTGGTTGCCATCAAACAAGAAACTTAGTATTGGTGACCAAGAAGGTCCTGGAAAGGGTATCTACCTTCTTTCTTAGTCCCATGTCACAGCCACCAAACCACCAACTGAATATTATTAGTTTTGAAACATAAGGACATAGAAACATAGAAATCTACAGCACATTGAAGGCCCTTCGGCCCACAATGTTGTGCCGACCATGTAACCTACTCTAGAAACTGCCTAGAATTACCCTACCGCATAGACCTCTATTTTCCTAAGCTCCATATGAATGGTGCAGTCTTTCACTGATTCTATTATGGTTATATTTCTATTACTGATTTATTAAGTATGCCCACAAGAAAATGAATCGCAGGGTTGTGTGTGTAGGCCTCCGTTAGTCATAATAGATCATGGATTTGCACCTTGGAAGGTTTCCAGGACACAGGTCTGGGCAGGGTTGTTTGGGAGACCGTCAGTTGCCCAAGCTGCAAGTCTCCACTCTCCACGCCACCGATGTTGTCCAAGGGAAGGGCATACATCAGGGTCATATATGATGACATACTGTAGTTGTACTTGGACAATAAATTTACTTCAAACTTTGAACTTTTGAACTTTAAGTTTCATTGGCTATAAGCTTAGTTATCATGTGAGACCTGAATTACAATCATCAGATTATTCACCCAGATTAAGCTGGCTGAACTGGTAGAGTGCAACTCTGATAATCTGTCACCATTTGGTGGTGTTGGAGCAGCAGATTTTCGGGATTAGCAGATACCACAGGGGAAGGAAATCTAAACTAGAGGCCGTGAAATGGGAAATATCCAAAGGGGCATGTTTTTCACACAGCGGGTGATGGGTATGAGGAATGAGCAGCCAAAGGGGGTTGTAGAACTGGGTACAATTGCAGTGTTTATTAGAAAAAAAACACAGTTGCTCAGTATGACAGAGAGCACTCAGTAAGCACACTCCTTACACTCAAACAGTTACACACACAGAATCATTACCCTGTCACTCTGCTGTCATTGCTCTTCGATGCCTTCCCTAGTAATGGGTCCTTAAACTGAGCTAATCCAGTCCGGTTGGCTTCATCCACAGCAGAATACGCTCTTTGGAGCATAGAAGAATGAGAGGGGACTTGATAGAGTTCTACAAGATTATGAGAGGCATAGATAGGGTGGATAGTCAGTACCTGTTTCCCAGGGCACCAGGACACCAGAGGGCATTTGTACAAAATTAAGGGAGGGAAGTTTAGGGGAGACATCAGGGGTAAGTTTTTTACACAGAGGGTTGTGAGTGCCTGGAATGACTTGCCAGGGATAGTGGTGGAGGCTAAAACATTAGGGGTATTTAAGAGCCTCTTGGACAGATAGATAGATAGATAGATAGATAGGTAGATAGATAGATAGATACTTTATTCATCCCCATGGGGAAATTCAACTTTTTTCCAATGTCCCATACACTTGTTGTAGCAAAACTAATTACATACAATACTTAACTCAGTAAAAAAAAAATATGATATGCATCTAAATCACCATCTCAAAAAGCATTAATAATAGCTTTAAAAAGTTCTTAAGTCCTGGCGGTAGAATTGTAAAGCCTAATGGCATTGGGGAGTATTGACCTCTTCATCCTGTCTGAGGAGCATTGCATCGATAGTAACCTGTCGCTGAAACTGCTTCTCTGTCTCTGGATGGTGCTATGTAGAGGATGTTCAGAGTTATCCATAATTGACCGTAGCCTACTCAGCGCCCTTCGCTCAGCTACCGATGTTAAACTCTCCAGTACTTTGCCCACGACAGAGCCCGCCTTCCTTACCAGCTTATTAAGACGTGAGGCGTCCCTCTTCTTAATGCTTCCTCCCCAACACGCCACCACAAAGAAGAGGGCGCTCTCCACAACTGACCTATAGAACATCTTCAGCATCTCACTACAGACATTGAATGACGCCAACCTTCTTAGGAAGTACATTCGACTCTGTGCCTTCCTGCACAAGGCATCTGTGTTGGCAGTCCAGTCTAGCTTCTCGTCTAACTGTACTCCCAGATACTTGTAGGCACATGGATGAAAGAAAAATGGAAGATTATGGGGTAGTGTGGGTTTAGTACTTTTTTTTAAGGATTATATGGGTGGGCACAACATGGAGGGCTGAAGATTCTGTACTGTGCTGTAATGTTCTATGGTTCTAATATTCCATTTCTTTAGCAATGGGATGTGTAAACGTGTATATGTTGTTCGCATACTATATTTAACGTAGTTACTTCTGTTTATTCTGTAATATGATTGTGACCTCATTGTGAGGTGCATCATATGTTAATTCACGTGTAGTCTTAAGTTAACTTTGTGGGTAATTGAAGATGATAAGTGCTGATGTCTAATAAACCAGGGCTCTTTGCCCTCAGTGAGAAAGAGAGATAGGGGCTGCCAGGAGTTCATATTGGCCAAGTTAAAGTACTGAACTGTTATTGTGTTTCTGGTAGATATCATTTTGTAAATATTGGCAGTTTCCTTTTCACTATGTTGGCTAATTTTTTGTAACTTTGATTTTTGACACCCTTGCACTAAAGTGCAGCGAGACTCCAGCTATTTTTTTTCTCTGGTCATATCCCATATAGCTAACGGGTAAGGGCATACATAAAGGATATGGCCACATGAAAACAAATGAGATGGACACTGGCAAGTTGGGCTTTTTACCTGCTCTTTTCCTCTATGTACGCTGACAGATGACTGAATCTGGGTGCGGAGAAGTGACAGACTCCCATCTAGAGACAGAAACAGATTTCACTCATTGGAATTCCAACAGAACATCAGTGACTTGACTGAGCGACACCATGAGATGAATCATTCTTGAAACACCAAGGACCCCACTATAAGCACTGATGGGGAGTCCACTTTAAATAATCACAGTACATGGAAAACCAGAGCCAGTCAAAATAACCTTGACAAGATTAAACAGAAAGCACAAGAGCACTAACGACTCTAGATAAATCAACAATTAACAAATACAGATGCATAGGCCTGCAGCGCTCATGGCACGGAGAAAGAGAGAGAGAGAGGCCACTCAGCCCATTGTATTCATGCTAGCTCCTGGGGAACAATCCAATCAGTCCCTTTAGTTTTGCATGATGTCCAGTAGTATCATAAATTTTCAATGAACCTGGTGAGTCTAAAGTGTTTGAAATTTATACAAGGATTATGGACCCCTTCTCCCTGCCTGCATTCCTGACCCTTGGCCCTGACTTCGGGAACCTGGCCCTAGATAAACAGCCTGTTTGCATCCCAGTCTAATAAATAAAGCAGAGACTGAGGCAGCAATTGTGAAGAACTTCATGCTGGATTATTGGAGATCCAAAGATCCATCTTGGGTGGCAAGGTGGAGATACGTTTCTACGAAAGGAGTTGCAAGGTGCTCCTTGCCTCCGTTAGCCTGCTTAGACAACCCCCCCCCCTCCCCAATCCCCAATCAGGATCATGTGAAGCCATGGGAGCAGGAGGTGGAGGGTCGTACGAGCAGCCGGTGCAGATCACAAGTCCTGGTTCTGCGACCACTGACGCCAGGCAGACAATCTCTGAAGAGTATTGATAATGGCTGGGGTCACCCGTCTTGTAAAGGCACTGCCCAGAAGGCAATGGCAAACCACTTCTGTGGAAAAATTTGCCAAGAACAATCATGGTCATGGAAAGACCCTGATCGCCCATGTCCTACAACAGGGCACATAATGATGATGTCATACGATATGGCGCATATTGATGACGATGACAGACCCATCATATCCCACTACTGCACAGTAAGTATCTTGTATTTCTTAACAAGATGTATTTTTCTAAACCTTCTCACACACCCATAAAATCCCTCCTAGACTCTATCACATAAGGGGCAATAGTGAACATTAAAAAACTAGGCCTCAAGTAGCATTCTCTAGATCATGTCACAGTTTGGGAACCCTGTTTCTCTTCTCAGGCATACATCAAAGATCCCATCATAAGGGAGGAGAACTTTCGTGTTCAAATTGATGTTTATTGTCATAGGCATACACACGGGATATAAATTCCCCGCAGATTACCTTGTTCCAACAGCTGCACCGTTAGAACAATGTGCTAACCCGTGCTTACTGTATTTACATAAATTTTAAGTTTATGCAAACACGGGAAAGTGAAAGTCAGCATAAACTTAAAGTTAACAAAAATCATACCAATTACACACAAAAAAATGCCGGCGGGGGTGTAGTGGCGTCTGCACCGGACTTCGAGCCGAGGGGTCCAGGGTTCAAATCCGGCCAGTTCCTTGAACGCTTGCTGTCTGTGCCGGGTTGAGTGTCAAGCTAATAATGGAAAAAGCTGTGAATTACAGTAATTATATATACAGTGTATTACATAGTTAAATTAAATAAGTAGTGCAAAATTAGGAATAGGTTCAATGTCCATTCAGAAATCAGATGGCAGCGTGGAAGAAGCTGTTCCTGAATCACTGAGGTGTGCCTTCAGGCTCCTGTACCTCCTTCCTGATGGTAGCAATGAGAACAAGGCATAACCTGGGTAACGGGTCCTTAATGATGGATGCCTTTTGAGGCATTGCTCCTTGAAAATGCTCTAAATACAATGGAGGTTCCTACTCATAATGGAGGTGACTACATTTCCAATTCTCTCCAGCTTTCTTCGATCCTGTGGCCACCCCATACCAGATGGTGATACAGCCAGTTAGAATGCTCATCAGATTATATCTGTGGAAGATTGTGATGAGTTTGCAATCTTTTGATTGTTCGTCCCATTGTCATGAGAACCGGGACTACCCTCCATATTTTCAGTTGTGCTTTTAGTCGGAAAACCTGGAACTCCAAACACATCTCTCATTCTCCAGCCTAATCTCACTAAAACTTGCAATCTTCCCTCTAAATTAATTAAAGGAATTAATGTTGAGACTTTATAAACCAATAGTGAGGCCTCATTTAGAGTATTGTGAGCAATTCTGGGTCCTTTATCTTAGAAAGGGTGTGCTGAAACTGGAGAGAATTCAAGGGAGATGCATGAAAATGATTCCAGGATTGAATGGCTTGTCATATGAAGAGCGTTTGATGGCTCTGGGACTGTATTCACTGGAATTCAGAAGAATGAGGAGTGAAGACATTGAAACCCATCAAATGGTGAAAGGCCTTGATAGAGTGGATGTGGAGAGGATGTTTCTTTAGGCAGGAGAGTCTAAGACCACAGCCTCAGAATAGAGGGCATCCTTTTAGAACGGAGAGGAGGAGGAATTTCTTTACCCAGACGGTGGTGAATCTGTGGAATTCATTGCCACAGGCAGTTGTGGAGGCCAAGTCTTTAAGGCAGAGGTTGATAGATTCTTGAATGGTCCGGGCATGAAGGGATACGGGCAAAAGGCAGGAGATTGGGGCTGAGATGGAAATGGATCAGCCATGATGAAATGGCGGAGCAGACTCGATGGACCAAATAGCCCAATTCTGGTTCTATACGTTATGCTACCAAATAGTTTTTCTGTGATTCAAAATAGGTGATAATTTTTTTTCCTCTCTGGAGTATCAGAGTTTTTGAGGGTTTGGTAGAGCAGCAGCTAAATTCTTAATATCCAGGCGATTAAATTCGTTGACTACAAAGGTGTTTTATTCTATGGATGTTGCAAAAGGCTTTGATAAATTAATTATATGGGTTATCATCCTGCCATCCACCTGTCTCCATCTCCCATCACACCCCTTCCCACCTCTCCCTGGCTCCATCATCCTGCAGTGTTTCTCAGTCCACCAATTGCCTTCCAGCTCCTGTTCGACCATTCCCTCCCCCCACCCCATCTCCATTTTGTACCAGCTACGCACCTTCTCCACTCCCAGTATATAGAGCATAGAATATAGAAATCTACAGCACATGGTAGGCCCTTCGGCCCACAATGTTGTGCCGACCGTGTAACCTACTCTAGAAACTGCCTAAGATTTCCCTAATACATGAACTTCTATTTTTATAAGCTCCATGTAGCTATCTAAGAGTCTCTTAAAAGACCCTATCATATCTGCCTCCACCACCGTCACTGGCAGTGCATTCCACACACCCACCACCCTCTGTGTGAAAAACTCACCCCTGACATCTCCTTGGTACTATTTCCAAGCACCTTAAAACTATGCCCCCTCCTGTTAGCCATTTCAGCCCTGGGATAAAGCCTCTGGCTCTGCACACGATCAATGCCTCTCATCATTTTATACACCTCTATCAGGTCACCTCTCATTCTCTGTCGCTCCAAGGAGAAAAGACCGAGTTCACTCAACCACATTTGCAGGGTTTCAGTTCTTCTCCCTCACATCTGCCGCTCCATCTACTGAGTAACCCGAGCAGATTGTTGCTCCAGATTCCAGCATCTGCTGCCTCTTGTGTCTCCTAGTTATAACGCGGCTTCTCCTGTGACCCGTGTGTGCCACTGGTACCCGGTTATCAGCCATACTTCATGACGCGTGCGATACTATCAGCTGTGAGCTAGAGGGCTGTGGGTTCAAGATCCACCCAGAACGCATGGAACTGAGATGTCAGCTGATGTTCTTGGAGTTCATTTAAGGTAAGAAATCAGTCTCTGGTCTCTCGTCTCAGGGCAATACCAACGACCCAGTTGGCACCTTTTCAAGGAAGGAGGGGGAATTTACACCCCTGTTTTGTACAAAATCTATCATCCTGTCCATCGTCAGGGTGGCAGGGTGGAGATACATCGCTACTAAAGGAGGTGTAAGGTGCACCTTCCCTCCACTAGCCTGCTTAGCCCCCCAATCAGGGTCAACCATAGGAGCAGGTGGCGGATGGTCGTGTGAGCAGCTGGTATATATCACAAGTCCTAGTTTTGCAAGCACTGACACTAGGCAGACAATCCCTGAAGAGTATTGATAACCTCCGATGAGTATTTATCTTCGTTGTTCCGTGGCTATCTGGAGAAGACGTATCTCAGAGTTGTTGTATACTGCATGCACACTTTGATAGTAAATGAAACTTTGAACCTTTTAACCTTTTAATGGCTGGGATCATCCATCTTGTAAAGACACAACCTAGAAGAAGGCAATGGCAAACCTCTTCTGTAGAAAAAAAAATGCCAAGAACCGTCATGGTCATGGAAAGACCATTATCACCTACATCATTTGATATGGCGCGTAACAATCAAATGAATCAATCAATACTAACCAAAGAAAGGTCAATTAATCATTATTAACACAAAACTGATCAGAACATGGAACACAGAGCAATACAGCACAGGAACAGGCCATTCAGCCCACAATTTTGTGCAGAACTTAATGCCAAATTAAACAAATTCCTTCTACCTTGTACATAATTCATAGCTCTCCACTCCCTGTGTCTATCTGAAAGTTCCTTATACGGAACGTGTTTCCACCACCAGTTCTGGCAGCGAGTTCCAGACATTCGCTTCCCTGCATAAGAAAGAAAATTGCTCCGCTCATCTCCTTGGGGCAGCACGATAGCGCAGTGGTTAGCATGATGCTTTACAATACCAGCAACCCAGGTTCAATTCCCGCTGCTGCCGGTAAGGAGTTTGTTCGTTCTCCCTGTGACTGTGTGGGTTTCCTCTGGGTGCTCCGGTTTCCTCCTACAGTCCAAAGACATGCTGGTTGTTAGGTTAATTGGTGGCTGTAAATTGCCCTACGATTAGGCTAGGATTAGATTGGGGGATTGCTGGGCCGCATGGCTCGAAGGACTATTCCATGCCCTGTGTCAATAAAATAAAGAAAATTTCCCCCTCTCATCTTAAAGCTATGTTCAGAATCAGAATCAGAATCAGAATCAGACTTTAATCGCCAAGTACCTATGCACATACAAGGAATTTACTTCCGGCAGATGTTGTCTCTCTGCTCATAACAATAATAATGATAAATATAAATGAAAATATAAATTGTACATACAGGTAGTGCAATCCAAGTAATAGTTAGCTGACAGTTAACCGGCAGTTAACTGTTCAGCAAAGTGACCGCAGTAGGGAAAAAACTTCTCCAGTGCCTATTAGTCTTAGTCTGGAGGGATCTGAAGCGCCTACCAGACGGAAGCAGATCAAACAGTCCGTGCGCACTATTCTGAGAGAAATCTTCAGACTGCCTATCCTACCCAGGCCTAATTTAATGAATTTCTGTCGGCTCTGCCCTCAGCCTCCGATGCTCCAGAGAAAACCCAAGTTTGTCCACCCTCTCCTTACAGGTAACTTCTCCGTGGATTGTCACCTTGTCGCGGTAGAGAAGCTTGAGTGGTCCTGAGATCCCGAGAATGATGCCGGCTGGAGCTACGCTCCTGGTAGGGTCACCCATGGCGGTAAGGTCGAGGGTGAGGTCCCTGACAAAGAACAATCCAACCAAGACCTCAACGGTGGAACAGGCGGACAAAGTTACTTCGAACTCAACGGCTATGAAAGCGGATGAAGGCTGCGACAAATCCATCAGCTCCAATCATCGTGGTTTCCATGCTATTGGAATCAGTTGGTTGATTTGTGAAGTATCGTGTGCTTCTTGGAGTGTAGCATCAAGTACACGTTAAACAAATACACGCACAGGTGTCTTCGCTCTGTCGAAATGGAAAGAAGACCATCATCCTCGACCTCGAGGGATAGCCATGACAGTTAAAGCCCGCTAATCTGACACACCCAAAATGCTGGAGGAACTCAGCAGGCCAGGCAGCATCTATGGAAAAGAGTAAACAGTTGACGAGCCAGGCCGAGGCCCTTCTTCAGGCCTGGAGCAACCTGCTCAACCTGCTCTGTATCCTCTCAGAAGCCCCGGGATGGACGTGTTACCGAGTGTTACTGGGACTTGTTTGCAACAATTGGCCACCACGTTTTCTCTCTTAAAAAACTTGTTGGGGCTGTAAAGTACTTTTGAGTCTGGAAGGATTTTTTTTTTACCCAAATGGCTGCACAGAGTGCAGGGAACTTTGCTCTCTCTTTCTCTGTCGTTAACAAGAGGCATTTGCCCTTCCCCCACCCACGAGGTTATGTTAGTCTGCTGATCAGCTCCAGCTACCGAAGCCCCCCTCCCCACATCACTGCACGGCGATTTCACCAAACCCCCCCCCCCCCAATCAACAGAGCCCACATTGTCCTCTGGATGCAGTCAGCATCTTGCCAGGCAGCAGAAGGGGTTAAGACTGATCTCACAAGGAGCTTTATGCGAGATTATCATCAGCATATGGGCCAGGCCACCTCGGTCATCAATCACTGCCACTCACGGCACCTAATTTGCTGATGAGGCACTTTGATGTGCGGCGCGCAGACACCAGCTGAATATGCATGATCGCGCCTGAAGCCGCAGCCGGTCTCTACGTGGGCCGCCTCTCGGGCATCTGGACGGGAACCTTTATCGCAGCTTTACCTTCCAGCCTCGCCACTCCAAAGCTGTACCGTTCCCCCTCGCGGTGAGCCTTTGAGGAAGCCCTCTACACCTCAGAAGGATGGAGTTCACAGAGGAGAGAGAAAATACAGATCTAACTAAAACCTGGTGGTCAAGCGGCACATGGGAGGGGAAAGATAAGGTTTTGAGGCATTGATAGAGGGTGAAAGAAATTATGTGGCATGCTTACCTTTATTAGACAGGGTAAAAATGCAAGTGGGCTTTTTCTACTGAGGTCGGGTGGGACTACAATTAGAGGTCATGGGTTAAGGGTGAAAGGTGAAAAGTTTAAAGGCAACATGAGGGGAAACCTCTTCACTCAGAGGACAGTGAGAGCGTGGAACGAGCTGCCAGTGGAAGCGAGCTCGATTCCAATGTTTAAGAGAAGTTTGGAGAGGTACATGGATGGTAGGGTTATGGAGGGATATGGCCCTGGTGTAGGTCGATGGGAGTAGGCAGTTTAAATGGTTTTGGCAGGGCCTAGATGGGCTGAAGGGCCTGGTTTGGTGCTGTACTTTTCTATGACTCTATTGCTTGGGTCATTGAGCTCAAGAGAAAAGAAGTTATGTCGCAGCTGTATAAAACTTGATTCACTCAGAACTTGGAGAATTTTGTGCGGTTCCTTTGCCATCGAACTATAAGACATAGGAGTAGAATTAGGCCATTTGGCCCATCGAGTCTGCTTCGCCATTCTAACATGGCTGATTTGTCATCCTTCTCTACTTCGTTCTCCTGCCTTCTTCCAGTAACCTTTGACTAATCAAGAACCTACCAACCTCCACTCAAAATATACCCAGCGGCTTGGCCTCCATTACAGGGGGGATGGGGAGTCTTTGAAAAGGGTGAAGATATGCCTGGATTTGAGGATACAAGCCATCAGGACAGATTGGTCAAAGTCGGGTTATTTTCTCCAAAGCATTTGAGGCTGAGGGAACGCCTGACAGAAGTTTATAAAATTATTGCGGCAGAAGTAGGCTAGACAGTCAGGATCTGAGGGTAGAAACGTGAAATGCTAGAGGGTTGCTCCTGAGGCCTGCTCCTGAATCAGCTGAAAAGATGCCTGGCCTCATGTCTGTGGACTTGCTTTCCTGAACTTCAGTTCTGACTGCTATTTGCTAACTTTTATTGTTTTGCACAATTATTTTTGCACATTGGGCATTGGTCTTTTTTTTAACAGCTTCTATTGGGCTCCTCTGTTTTGTGGCTGCCTGTAAGGAGACAAATGTTAAGGGTGTTTAAATATATACATAGTTTGAACTTTGAACTTTGAACATGTTTCAGGCTAGAGGGTGAAAGTTTAAAGGTGATGTCTGGGACAAGATTTTCACACAGGGAGGGGTAGGTATCCAGAACAGACTGCCAAGGACGGTGGTGGAAGCCGATGTTATAGTGGTCAGAGGCTTAAATATGCAGCGAATAGAGGGAAGTGGCTTATGTACAGTCAGAAAAGATTTTGTCTAATTTGGCATTCTGCTCACCGCAGACATCATAGGTCGAACGGCCTGTTCCTGTGCTGGTTAAGATGGCGCTGCGATTGCTTATTGGTGGCAAACGAAACAAAGAATACAACTAAATACTTTATTAATAACACTTCCTCTGGTAAACGATCATCGCAAACAGTGAAGAGGCGAGTGGAGCGAAGGCGAGTTGAAGTCGAGGCAAGTGAAAGCGAGACCCGTCCACCGAAACTGAGAGCGAGGAACGGGCCCGAGGTTTGATCGATCCGAGCGCCAGGCCAGCTCGGAAAGGTCGAGAATGGGCCGGAAAGTGGCGGTGAAGTCCAGGACCAGACGGTATCTGAGCAGTTGAGGTTCTAGGGTGAGGGACGCCCCCCGTGTTTGGAAGATTTAAATGCCAGGCCACATTGAAAAGGCAGGGTATCAGGACCAAAGGCAAGGGTCGGGCTGGTTCAGCTCACTGCTCCATGACGATTACTTGGCTCTGCTCTGAACTGAAGCCATGGCCTGCTCTGGCTGCAGAGCTGCCTGGCTTCATGTCTGTGGACTCACTTTTGTGAACTTCACTCCTGAATGCAATTTATTTACTTTTATTATCTGCGCAATTTTCTTCTCTCTCTGCTCACTGGGCGTCTGATGGTCTTTTCTTTCATGGGTTCATTTGGGCTTCTTTGTTTTGTGGCTGCCTGTGAGGAGACGAATCTCAAGGTTGCATAATGTATTGATAATAAATGTACTTTTATTATCGAACTTTCGATCCTCGATTCGATTTTGAGTAAAGGTGGGGTTCACTCACCCGCTACTATCATCTGATTTGAGTTAATTAGTATGGTTTCCTTCCGATTTTTCTTTAAGTGGATTTGAGTTGGCGGGTTGCTGTTTTTTTTGGAAGCTTGTATGATGTACAGCTCCGGGGTTGTGCTCCCACTGGGTTTTTTGTGTTTTTTGTGTTTTTTTTTCAGTTAGTAGGGTTTTTTTTAGTCCTTCTTTTTCTTTCAAAAAAAATTCTTAACACTTCATTTTCTTTTTATTATTGATACATTGCTTAGCTTTGTTAATCAGTTATTTGCTAATTTAATTCTTTATTATATATAATGGCATATTGACTTAATGTATCTTTTTTTGTTAATCTTCAATAATAATTAATAAAAAAGATTTTTAAATGATAATAAATGTACTTTGAACTTTGTTCTATGGGCAATAGGATATAGTAGTGGGAAAGTATAAAGCATTGAGGCAGATGGAAGCAGGGGAATGTACTCTAAATTTTTATGTTGTCTTTGACAGAAATCCATCCAAGATATGAAAGGTCAGTGAAAACAGACAATATCTGATTCGGAGTGACTTCGAGGGGGCAGAAGACAGACAAGGAAGGTCTTGTCAGCTGCAGAGGCTGGAGTTACCGATGAGTCAGGAATGCTGTGATCTACCTGGTTGGAAGAAGGGCTATGGACAATCTACAGAAGGAACTCAGTGGGTCGGGCAGCAACGGTGGGAGAAAGGAACTGTCGACATTTCCAGCCGGAACCCTGGAAGGTGAGGTGTTCGTGCGTGTTGCTTCATTCAGAGGGTTCTGGAGCCGAAGGCAATTATACAAGCAGGAAAGGACAAGGTAACGGAGGGGTTGGAACACAAGGATGAACCCTAAGGGATTGGAGGAACGAGGGTGAACATTAGTTGATCTGAGCTGGAAAGGACCAGTGCAAATTTAAGCCAAGATGCTGATGTTTTTTGCTGAAGTAAGTGGGGAAGGGGGAAGGGGGAGGGTTGATACTTTGCTGCTGCTTGTACATGGGAGGGGGGAGTAGGGGGGGCTTTGGCGTTCTAATGATTTAACCGTCACTCATTCTTTGGATAACTTCAATTTCTGTGGATGTCTGCGAGGAACAAGAAATTCAGGTTGTATATTGTATACATTCTCTGATATTGAATGAAACTATCGAACTGTTGAGAATCTCCCAATAACCAGCAAGGTAATAATCCAGCATCTGCAAGCAGTTGCTGACAGGAACTCCATGCACTTTTGTGGCAGCAAAGCAATTTGGGTGCAAATTGCTAAAGTTTACACATCTTTTTTAAGGAGTGGGCAGCAGCAGCATTTAAGTTCTAAACTTCAGATATCAAGTACACCGTAACAGCATGAAAGCCAAATTCTAGACAAAGTCTCCTTGGCTCTCCAAATAACCAAACTTGCCAAGTGCCACAACCTCTGCTGATCTTCAGCATCTCTCTGTCCACCTTGAACGTTGAGAAGACAGACCCAAGCCCAATGCTGAGCCAAGAAGGAAAAAAGAAAACATGGAAAAGAAATGGCTGAATGTACCTGGTGTAAAACGTGACTGAGAGAGCAAGTGGGAACGTCAAACTAGACCTAAAGCAACTACAAAATATATTAAGCAAAAAATACATCAAATATACACTATAAAGAAAGATTTACAATGTCCCAAGCTTATTGTGTAATACCTTCCCAAAAACTCACTCTAATTCTCCTTCGCACTCACACTCTGACTTAGAGTTGTAGCAAAGTACTGCACAGATACAGGTCATTTGGCCCATCTATTCCATGCCAACTTCTTATACTATTGTATCGAATCAGCTTATTTTCCAGCCAACAACATCACAGACTTCCTGACTCAGCATTGTGTTCAAGGGATAATCCGCTATTCCATCTTTTTCTTCAAGCTGAGTCTATTTACTCCACTCACTGCCCCTCTCAGCCAGCACGCACTGCGGATGTTATTCTATCTTCCCTGCTCTCCACCTCGTCACGGGCACCTCCTTTCTTCTGTCTACCAGCTTCATCTTTACCTATCCCCAGCCCTGGGAGAAGGACATTCACCTGAAATATTAACTTCTGTTGGCTTGCAGGTGCTGAGCACTTTCAGCAAAGCAGCATTTATGGTTCCACCCTCCACTCTCCACTCTCCAGTCTCTACTCTCTACTCTCTGTTCTTCACTCTTCACTCTCCACTCTCCTCTCTCCATTCTCCACTCTCTACTTTCTCTTTTTCACTCTCTGTACTTCACTCTTCTCTCTCCACCCTCCACTTTCTGTTCTTCACTCTTCACTCACTCCAGTCTTCAATCTCTACTCTCCACACTCCTCTCTCTAATCTCCAATCTCCACTCTCCACATTCCTCTCTCCTCTCTCGACTCTTCACTTGCTCCACTCTTTACTCTCTACTCTCCACTTATTCTCCATTTCCCAATCTCTTGTCTCTGCTCTCCTCACTCCTCTCCACGCTTCACTCTTCACTCTTCTCTTGCTCCACATTTCACTCTCTACTCTCCTGTCCATTCTCCATTCCCCACTCTCCTCTCTCCACTCTCCACTCTTCACTTGCTCCATTCTCTACTTTCCACTCTCCATTCTCCATTCCCCACTCTTCTTTCTCTCTTCTCTCCATTCTCCACTCTTCACTTGTTCCACTCTCTACTCTCCATTCTTCACTCCCCTCCCTCCACTCTTCTGGGCAGTGTCTTTACAGCATGGTAAACCCAGCCGTTATCAATACTCTTCAGAGATTGTCTGTCTGGCATCAGTAGTCGCATAACCAGGACTTGGTGGTGATCTGCACCAGCTGCCTGTGCGATCATCCACCACCTCTCCCATAGCTTCACGTGACCCTGATCAGGGGCTAAGCAGGTGCTACACCTTGCCCAAGGGTGACCTGCAGGCTAGTGGAGGGAAGGAGTGCCTTGCACCTCCTTTGGGAGCGACGTTTCTCCACCCTGCCACTCATATTACTAACATCAGGGAGGAGATACAGGAGTCTGAGATCCCATACTTCAACGTTTTAGGAACAGCTTTTTTCACTTCATGCAACACACACACAAAATGCTGGAGGAACTCAGCAGACCAGGCAGCATCTACGGAAAAGAGTAAACAGTCCACATTTCAGGCCAAACCACTTCATCAGGACTATTCATCAGACCCTGCCATTCCACCATCAGATTTCTGAACAATCCATGAACACTACCTCACTATTTTGCACTATTAATTTAATATGTTTTTATTGCAACTTATAGTAATTTGTTAATGTATCAGACTGTATTATGGCCACAAAACAACAAATTTCATGGCATACGTCATGTTAATGAAAGCTGATTCTGAATAATGGGTGTAGTATTTATTTGGAAAATCCAAACCTCCAGCAGTACTTCCTGTGAGGCGCCAGTCCAGGCTGTGCTTCCCTGTCTGTATGAGAGCGAACTATCTCTGGTGTTGTTTGATGCTCACAATGCAGACTTCTCAACGATGTGTTAATCAAACACAGACTGTGTGATCACTTCGTCAAGCACCTGCCTTCACTCCACAGTGTCTCACCCTATGATTTCTGCTACCTACCGTTTCAGTTTTCCATCCCATTCCCACATTCCTGCTGGAATGGGGAACCATGTCTGGCCACATCGCAGCCTTTTGGACTCAATAAGGAATTCTTCCACTTTGCCTGTCTGTGTCAGAACAGACCCCATCTCTGATATTATCCCAGCTGTTCTCTCTCTGCTTGCTCAGCCTGGCCTGTTGGGTTAATAGAAAAAGCTGATACAATGATCCTCATAACCCAGGCCTGGGTTTACCTTCTCATTGATAGTCACTTCATCCTAGCCATCCCTCCCACACCAATGATATTCACTTTGGCCTAGCCATCTCTCATGCACCAATGATATTCACTTTGTCCTAGCCATCTCTTCCGCACCAATGATATTCACTTTGTCCTAGTCATCTCTCCCACACCAATGATATTCACTTTGTCCTAGCCATCTCTCATGCACCAATGATATTCACTTTGTCCTAGCCATCTCTCCCGCCACCTTCTCTGCAACTTTAAGTTAATTTCTTTTTTCCTCTTTTCCCAGTCCTGATGGAGGGTCTTCAAGATAAAACGTTAACTCCGTTTCTTTCACCACAGATGCTGCCTGACCCACTGAGTGCTTCCAACATTTTCATGTTTTTTTATTTCAGATTTTCAGCATCTGCAATATATTTTTAAAAATTACTCTTCCTTTTTTGCATGGTCAGCATGGTGAGATACGTCACTGTTGGACACAGGTGGGAATGACTTCATCCACCGATTCACAACCTCCAAGAGGACCACAACCTTGTGGTAGGAATTGGAGGCTTGCATGTCTCGATGACCCAGAGAGCTATATTGGCTGGAGTCAGGGCTTTATGCTTTGCCTCTTGGTAGGGTCACCCATGCCAAACCAGTCAAAGAGTAGAGGACAGACTAAGAGTGGTCACCTGTCTTCTGGGTTCAGGGGGTTCAGCTCAGGGCTAACAACCCTTATTGGTCAAATAATACTGTTCTGGAAACAGCAATGAAGAATCCTTCTACACCCGAGTGTGACGGTATTCCTGAATCTCCACCCGGGACTTGCACGCTTGATAGTAAACCAAGAGGAAGCTACTGGTGTGATGAAGGAAGGTGTGAACACCGCCAGAGATGGCGGGCCTTCATCGCTGCCCTAAACACCAGCGGTGTAACAGGCAAACAGAAACCGATTTATGGAGCAGAGCAGGAGGCAACCTGCCACCATGGAAGCTAATGACAAGGCAAGGTCTCTCTATAAGTTGATAATTCGGATCTTGATTCTGATATAGACAATAGGTGCAGAAGTAGACCATTCAGCCCTTCGAGCCTGCACTGCCATTCTGAGATCATGGCTGATCATCTACTATCAATACCCGGTTCCTGCCTTATCCCCATATCCCTTGATTCCCCTATCCATAAGATACCTATCTAGCTCCTTCTTGAAAGCATCCAGAGAATTGGCCTCCACTGCCTTCCGAGGCAGTGCATTCCACACCCCCACAACTCTCTGGGAGAAGAAGTTTTTCCTTAACTCTGTCCTAAATGACCTACCCCTTATTCTTAAACCATGCCCTCTGGTACTGGAGTCTCCCAGCATCTGGAACATATTTCCTGCCTCTATCTTGTCCAATCCCTTAATAATCTTATATGTTGCAATCAGATCCCGTCTCAATCTCCTTAATTCCAGCGTGTACAAGCCCAGTCTCTCTAACCTCTTTGCGTAAGACAGTCCGGACATCCCAGGAATTAACCTTGTGAATCTACGCTGCACTTCCTCTACAGCCAGGATGTCCTTCCATAACCCTGGAGACCAAAACTGTACACAATACTCCAGGTGTGGTCTCACCAGGGCCCTGTACAAATGCAAGAGGATTTCCTTGCTCTTGTACTTAATTCCCTTTGTAATAAAGGCCAACATTCCATTAGCCTTCTTCACTGCCTGCTGCACTTGCTCATTCACCTTCAGTGACTGATGAACAAGGACTCCTAGATCTCTTTGTATTTGTATATGTAGTGGAGGTACAGTGAAAATCTTTGTTTCGTGCACCATAGGCACAAGTTATTCATTACAATAATGCATTGATGTAGTAGAAGGGAAAACAATAACAGAATGCAGAATAGAGTGTTACAGAGAAAGTGCTGTGCAGACAGACAATAAGGTGCAAGGTCATGATGAGAAAGATTGTGAGGACAAGTGTCTATTTTATGATGTTAGGGGGACGTTCAGTAGTCCGATAACAGCAGGATAGAAGTTCCACCCACCAAAAGTGGAGCTTCTCGGTGGCCAAACATTTTAATTTCGATTCCCATTCCCGTTCTGACATATTGGTCCATGGTCTCCTCTTGTGCTAAGATGAGGCCTCCCTCATGGTGGAGGATCAACACTTTATATTCAGCCTGGGTAGTATCAAAGTTGATGGTATGAACATTGATTTCTCCTTCTGGTTATTCCCTCTGCCTCCTATCTTCTTCTATTGCCCATGTCAGTCCTTTACGTCTACTCACCCTCCTATTATTTCCCCCTGGGTTCACTCTTCTTTCCCTTTCTCCTATGGTCCACTCTCCTCTCCTATCAGATCCTTTCTTCTCCAGCCTTTTATCTTTCCAACCCACGTGGCTTCACCTATCGCCTTCCCTTCTCCCTCACTTTCTTATTCTGACATCTCTCCCCTTCCACTTCAGTCCTGATGGAGGGTCTCAACCCAAAACGTTAGCTGCTTATTCATTTCCATAGATGCTGCCTGACGTGCTGAGATCCTCCAGCGTTTTGTGTGTGTTGCTTAGGACAGAAGTTTCCGTAAGCCTGCCGGTACATGCTTTCCGGCTTTCACATCTGCCCGATGGGAGTGGGGAGAGGAGAAAATGTCCAGGGTGTCTTTGGTTATGCTGGTTGCTTAGCTGAGTCAGTGAGAAGGCTAGATAGAGTCGATGGAGGGGAGGCTTGTTTTCATGTTGTGCTGGGTTGCGTTCAAAGTGGCTTAGTGGAGTGCAGAGGCTATGGCACTCCCATTTGACCGATTTGAGCAATAAGTGAACTGGAAAGGGTCCAATGGAGCAGAAAGATGGGATTCGATGTGATGCATAACCAGCTGCTCAAAGCTCTTCATTATTTTTGAGGTCAGTGCCATTGGATGGTAGTCATTTAGGTAGACTACTGTCACCCTCTTGGACGCTGGGATAATGGTGACTGGAGGGCAATGGACAGTCCCAGAGAGGTGTTGGATACGTCTGTTAGAACCTCAATTAACTGGGCTGCACACTCTCTCAGCTCCCATAGTTATCAGGCCCCACAGCTTTATGTGAGTTGATTCTGGTTGGAGTCATGCTCACATCAGCTACAGAGTGCCTGCTCCTCGGGGTGGGGGGGGGGGGTGGGAAGGTGGGCTTTTCTTTCCAGCACATCGTTCCGTGCATCACACATTCGTCCTTTAATCTCTAACTTACTAATTTTTATTTATAATTGCTGAATGCTGTTGTTTTTGCAACAGCAAAAACTTATACAAATAAGTTAATTTCTTAATTCTTAATACATAATTCTTAATCAAATTCTTAATACATGTAAATGTCTCTGGTGAATAAAGTTGACCCTTGATCCCTAAGATATAGCCAGCTTTCCTAAGAGATTCCAGAACCTTCAGCCCTCTGTTCTCTCCATTTATCATGGTCCTGCATTCGACTCTACCTCCGCTCACCTCTCCCCCAATCCGGATCCATCTGCCCATCGCCCTCCCCCCACCGTCACCTGGTTTCACCTGTCTCTCGATTTCAGATTTGTCAGCATCTGCAGGGCTTTGCTTTTCACTGGACATTCCTTCGGGTGTTATGTGGACAAGCTCACAGGGAGGAGAAAACTTCAGGATATCCGGAATGCACTGCTCCAAGTGGCTCTTCCAGACCTTTTCAAGAAGACCTCACTGATGACCAGAAAGCAGAATTTGCAGTTGTTGGAGAAATGAAATTTTAAAAAAAACAGAAAAGGCTATAAATATTCATCAGCGTCACAGAGCATCTCTGGAGAGAGAAACATAATTAATGGTTTGGGATGATCACCTTCCATCAGAGCTGGGAAAAATTCAAAGACGACGTATTTTAAATTATCTACCACAGACATCCACTAATTCTCTGAAACTTGAAACTATGATGCTATCTGGTCTGCTGAGTAATTCCAATATTTCCTATTTAAATTACTTAACTATACAGATATTTCTGCATCCTTTTTCAGAAGCTTTACAAGGTGTGCAGTGTTAGAACAATGCTGGAGTACCAGGGTAGAGGTTAGCACAATGCTTTACAGTACCGGCGACCCGGGTTCAATTCCCGCCACTGCCTGTAAGGAGTCTGTACATTTTTTTTCCCCGTGACCGTGTGGGTTTCCGCCCACAGTCTAAAGATGTATGGTTGGTAGGTTGATTTGTCATTAGGATAGGATTAAATAGGGAGATTGCTGGGCAGACTGGCTTGAAGACCTGGATGATATGTTTGTTCTTACTACAGAGTTGGTAAAGGTGCTAGCATATTAATTACCAATCATGGCTTCAGCTGCACACAAGCGTGTGTGACCAGCTAACATCACTTCTGGTCTGGGTGAACCACCCAAATTACCCCCTGGGAACTGCAGTTCTTTAATGTCCGCACTTAATAACACATCTTCCCCCTTTAAAGACCTCTGTCCTCATCGGTCCGCGAGAAACACTAATACTTTCCAACAAAGATGTTTACGTTAACTTCAATTGTAATGAGCAAGTACAGTCTCTTATAAATAAATAGGAAGGCTAGTTGCAGCAACACACACAAAATGCTGGAGGAACTCAGCAGGCCAGGCAGCATCCATGGAAAAAAGTACGGTCGATGTTTTGGGCCGAAGCCCTTTGGCAGTTCTGGATTTCCAGCACCAGCAGATTTTCTCTTGTTTGCGAAGTCTAATTGCGGTTGTGATTACTGCTTACTCCTGTGGAATTTTGGAATCCCCTCTCTGAACTTCTCCACCTTCCTCTTGCCTTTTGAGACACTTCCTTCAAACCACCTCTCTGACTGATATCACTCCTTGGTGTTCACTGAGGCCAAAGTCACAGTTGCTTAAGAGATAAGTGAAACAAGGAGAAATTTGGAGAAAAGAATATGTATATTTTCAGGGAGAAGGTATTTGCAGTCTTTCAACCCAATAAAGTTGAAAATTCCCCAGGGCCTGACCAAGACTTCCTCTGATTTTGAGGAAGGCTAGAAGAAATTGCAGAGCAAACACGAGGAAATCTGCAGATGCTGGAAATTCAAACAACATACACAAAATGCTGGTGGAACACAGCAGGCCAGGCAGCATCTATCAGATGCTATCTAAATCTAGATGCTGCCTGGCCTGCTGTGTTCCACCGGCATTTTGTGTGTGTTGAAGAAATTGCAGAGTCCCCTGCAGAGATATTTGCTTTATCGGTAACCACTGGTGAAGTTTCTGAACACTGGAGGGTGGTTAATGGTGTCCTATTGTTTACTAAGGAAAGCAAGGACAAGCCAAAGAATGAAACGCTGGTCATTCTGACATCAGTGCTGTGGAAGTTACTGGAGGGATTTTTGAGATATATCAGCATTTGTCTAGACAGAGCCCGATTAAGAGGAGATAGCATGGCTTTTTGAAGGGAAGTCATGTTTAATAGATTTTTTAATATTTTTTCAATAGTTAATCAAAAGAGATGAGGGTAAAGCAATGGATATTATCTACTTTGACTTTAGCAAGACCTTTGGTGATGTATGTTCACTTTCCAGGGCTAGTGAGGCTTATTGCTAACCTCAGCTTTCGATCACAGCAGCATGATCTTTCCCAAGGATTAGAATTACTCATAACAAAGTTAAAGCTTTAACTAATATTCCCTGTTCAGCTTCCTGCTGCAAACAAGTAAACAGTGAGGTTTTGTAAGCCCATGTTTAATCGGTGCAAGATAATGGGGTTGTGGTAATCGGCTTGCTTCAAGCTAGCCAACACCGACAGTTATTTGCACCATTGTGATTGAATTCAAGGAAGCTTGTAGAGCAGACTGATTTTATCACTTAGCACGTCAAACATGGTGACAGGTAGAGTTGATCAATCAGTAGTTGGACTAATTGTGACTCAGAGACTCAGCCCTTACAGCATTGATTTTGGATGCCTGGGATCTCTGACCCCAGAAGATTTTAGACCATCTGTGTAAGTTATTTTGTCCCAGCAAAGGTATCAGGAAAGCATCACATGCAAATAATGTCAACTAGTAGCAAAACAGTATAAATGTGTGAGAACATCAGGGGTTGTTCAGAATGACAAGGAAAATGACAAAAAGACCTGATGATAGAAAGAAGAAATAGAATTCATTCCTCAATGAATTCACAAATGACTTGTTCATCTGCAAATTGTTGTACGTTCTTTTAGTTCATAAGAATTCTACCTGTGTTTGGAAATCCTTTGGAGTTTCGAAATCTTTTATAATTCTGAAATTTTTATAAGTCAGAAATCCTCTGTGAGTTTAACTATTTGTCTAGGATTAAATGAATATCATTAAGAATAAAATACTTTTTAACTGGAAATATCTCCTCCTTGGCGAGGAACGTGCGCCCTCTACGCAAGTAGTGGGCACTGGCAGCCAGACTTTGCCGTAGAGTATAGATAGGGAAGTAAGATTGTGCTTGAAGAGAAGATTGATAGAGTATAATGTCCCTATAGATGGTACTGTAGCAATTTTATGTATTGCAATGTACTGCTGCCACGAAAGAAAAAGTTCCTGACGCATGTGAGTGATGATAAACCTGATTCTGATCTGGGTCTCTGTTGTGGACTGAGAGTGGGAAGGGGGGCAGGGAGAGGGGAATTGTGGTTGGGAAAAGGGGAAGGGAGAGAGGAGGGAGTGGGAAGCACCAGAGAGACATTCTATAATGATCAGTAAACCAATTGTTTGGAATCAAATGACCTTGCCTGGTATCTCAAACTGTGAAGGCATCCACCCCACCCACCCCCATCACTGGCACTCCTCTTCTGACACCTGTCCCCCACGCCTCTCATGGCACTCCACGCTCGCCATTCCCAACATCCTTTGCTCCCGCTAGATTTACAGCCTCGTTCTTTGCACCATCGACAAATACAGTACTATGCAAAAGTCACACCTTAGCCATCTATCTATTTATCTATTTATATAGTCTTATATAGTCTCAGACCTTTGCACATAATTGTTGGATAGAGCTTAAAATCTTTTGTGTTTAGGGCATTCCAGACAGTGAACTCAATACCATCATAGTTTGACAAGTTGGTGCATGGTAGGCTGATTGGGTATGTTGGTCTCATGGACTAAAGTTAAAGCTAGTTAGGCCCTCACCCCATCCACCCGCCACCCCACTCGGGATAGGGTCCCCCTTGTCCTTACCTACCACCCCACCAGCCTCCAGGTCCAACGTATAATTCTCCGTAACTTCCGCCACCTCCAACGGGATCCCACTACCAAACACATTTTTCCCTCCCCCCCCTTTCTGCTTTTTGCAGGGATCGCTCCCTACGCGACTCCCTTGTCCACTCGTCCCCCCCATCCCTTCCCACCGATCTCCCTCCTGGCACTTAACCTTGTAAATGGAACAAGTGCTACACCTGCCCTTACACTTCCTCCCTCACCACCATTCAGGGCCCCAGACAGTCCTTCCAGGTGAGGCGACACTTCACCTGTGAGTCGGCTGGTGTGGTATACTGCGTCCGGTGCTCCCGGTGTGGCCTTTTATATATTGGTGAGACCCGACGCAGACTGGGAGACCGTTTCGCTGAACACCTACGCTCAGTCTGCCAGAGAAAGCAGGATCTCCCAGTGGCCACACATTTTAATTCCACGTCCCATTCCCATTCTGATATGTCTATCCATGTCAAAATGAATCCAAACTCAGGTTGGAGGAACAACACCTTATATACCGGCTGG
Organism: Hemitrygon akajei; assembly: GCF_048418815.1. Taxonomy (NCBI): domain Eukaryota; kingdom Metazoa; phylum Chordata; class Chondrichthyes; order Myliobatiformes; family Dasyatidae; genus Hemitrygon; species Hemitrygon akajei. The sequence continues at coordinate 30,059,611 of NC_133148.1, forward strand.
CATGAACATTGACTTCTGTAACTTCCATTAATGCCCCTCCTCCCCTTCTTACCCCATCCCTGACATATTTAGTTGTTTGCCTGTTCTCCATCTCCCTCTGGTGCTCCCCCCCCCCCTTTCTTTCTCCCTAGGCCTCCCATCCCATGATCCTTTCCCTTCTCCAGCTCTGTATCACTTTCACCAATCACCCACCCCCTCCGGTCTTCTCCTATCATTTCACATTTCCCCCTCCCCCCACTACTTTCAAATCTCTTAGTATCTTTCCTTTCAGTTAGTCCTGACGAAGGGTCTCGACCCGAAACGTCGACAGTGCTTCTCCCTATAGACGCTGCCTGGCCTGCTGTGTTCCACCAGCATTTTGTGTGTGTTGTTGTTTGAATTTCCAGCATCTGCAGATTTCCTCATGTTTGCTCTTTAGGTCCATTCAAAACAGCTCAGAGGTAGAATACAGAAAGTGCAGGTCACACAACTGATAAGCAGTTACAAGTCCACCCTGCGTGTCAACGACAGCAATGCCTCCCTCCCTGATAGGCAGAGTGCCTTCGGTGCACGATTTGACGCACTGACTGATGTGACATTGAGGAAAGCTTCCTCCCTCTCTCTGAGGAACAGGCCCTTCCTTGTCTGGCCGTAGATGAGAGGAGGATGACCCTAGCCAGTGCAGACTGCCGGACCAGACAACGTACCTTGCAAAATGCTGTGGGGCGGTGTGGCCCAGTTATCTTTAACGGATGTCTTTAATATCTCTTGGAAACAGTCCACTGTCCCTGCGAGCTTCAAGATGGCCACCATCGTTCCTGTGCCCAAGAAAGCTTTGGTAACAAGACCAAACAAATACCGCCCAGTGACACTGATTTCAACAATCGTTCAACAAACAATTTGAGCGGCTGACAATGGATTGTGTAAAATCCCACCTTTCAGCTACAATGGACCCTTTCCACTTCACCTACCACTCAAACCAGTGCACTGATGATGCCGTTGTTGTGTATTTACTATTTCAGTAATATCCGAGTAATATTTTAAGTATCTTGTTTGATTAAGCACTCTTTGTTGCATTGTGGATTGTCTGTAAAAGTACGTAAATGGCATACGTCATTACGCTACCATGCGATACGTGCGCTCCTCACTAATGCTTTCATTTCTTGGCTCCCTTGTTTACCTTTCAGTTAGTTTTCTGTTTCTGGAGTTACAAACCACAACAAATGCGACGATGAAGTTCTAAACAAATCAGAGATGACCATCTACCTGTCAAGTGCAGCAAGGTGTTCGAGTTTAAAAAAACACGCGGCGTGTTTCTTTTCTTGGAGCAGCATGTTTTCTTTGCAAAAAGAAAGGTGACTGAATTAAAATTGCAGAAGAAAGAAGGATTTGCGCACTCATAAATGATGAGCACTTGGTGGTAATAGTCATTTAAAAAAACAGAAATGGATGGTTACATCAGAAAGATTGACACACATGATTACACAAAAGATCACTGGAATATGTATACTGATGGATTGAGCAGTATTTTAAAAGAAATAGAATAGCTAATGAGAAACAAGTGTCAGTTTTGCTGAGTGCATTGGATTTAAAGGTATACAGTTTGCTTAGGAGTTTGACAGCCCCAACCAAACCAGCCAAAATGAGCTTTGCTGATATTGTGAAAATAATACAAGAACGTTCAGAACCCAAACCATTGTTGACTGCAGAATGCTTTAGGGTTCATAAGCGGAATCAAAAGGAAGGGGGTCCATTTCAGCGTATGTGGCTGAAATGAAGAAGTTGTCTGTGCATTGTCAATACGGTAAGGGGCTCAATGATGCACTGAGAGATGGTTTTGTTTGAGGAATCTTTCAAGAAAGCATTCAGAAAGGGCTCCTAACTGAAGCATAACCCACATTTGAAGGAGCAGTTGAAGCAGCTGTATCAATGGAGACCGCAGACAGAGATGCAGCCAGGAATGAAAGTGAGTGTGATTGCACTGTCTACACAGAAACTGGACAGGCCAAACAAACTGAGTTACCACTGTGGCAGGGCTCAGCTTCACCAGACAAATGCAGGTTTAAAGGTGAAAATTGCAGAAAATGCAACAAAGAAGGACGCATTCAAAGAGCATGTCGGGCAGATAAAAAAATAAATGGACTGCACTGGGAGGAGAAAAAGCTATAAAGTTGCCATTTCATAAAGAGCACTGATCTGCATGTTGCCGATGAAAATTCTGATAATGACGAGAGTGACACAGGACTGGGCAGCCTTGAGATTTATATATGTGAAAACGAACAAGAGACAAACAATATGGCTTATACCAGAATTGAGTGGTAAATTAATTAAAATGGAACTGGGCACTGCCTCGGCTGTTTCAGTCATTCCTCAAATTGAGTTTAGACGGCATTGTAAAGATACTAAACGGAAGCCTGCAGATATCCAGCTCAGAACTTATGCTGGAGAGAAGTTAACTCCTGTGGGACTGGCATTCTCAGCAGTGAAATACAGCAACCAACAATCCACATTGGGTTCGTACGTGGCAAAGAGAGGAGGGCCAGCATTGTAGGGGCGTGATTGCCTGAGACGACAACACCTTGATCAGAGATCCACCTACCGTTTGCATGCCACATCCACAGCAAGAGTCAACTGAAAGCGAATTAAGACCATAAGACATAGGAGCAGAATTAGGCCACTCAGCCCATCGCACCTGCTTCCCATTTCATCATGTCTGATCCCAGATCCCATTCGACCTCATACACCTGTTCTCGCCCCATATCCCATCAGGACCAATCAGAAATCCATCAACTTCCGTTTTAAATGTACCCGCGGACGCAGCCGCCACCGCAGTCTGTGGCAGAGCATTCCACTGCTCTTTGGCTAAAAGAATTCCTCCTTACCTCTGTTCTAAAAGGTCACCCCTCAGTTCTGAGGCTGCATCCTCTAGTTCTGGATACCCCCCACCAGAGGAAACATCCTCTCCACACCTTATCTAGTCCTTTCGATGTTCGGTAAGCTTCAGTGTGATTCCCCTGCATTCTTCTAAAATCGAGTGAGTGCAGGTCAAAGCTGCCGGACACTCCTCATACGTTAACCCCTTCATTCCTGGAATCATCCTCATATTAAGAAAAGCACCGGATGATTTAAGGATGGAATTGAGAAACTCAAACATATCCAGGGTAAAATAGTATTAAATGAAAATGCAACACCCAAGCTTTGCAAAGCTCCTCTGGTTCCTTATATCATCCGTGATAAAGTAGCCAGGGAGCTGGGTCACATGCAGGCTGAAGCAGGTCTTTTGCAAGGCTGCGTAGAGCTCATGGACAATGCCAGTGATCCCAGCAGCAAAGCAGAATGGGTCTCTCAGGATCTGTGGTGATTTTAAGATTACTATCAACTCAATACTGAAAGTACATCAGGGATAGAGGAATCTTTGCAAACCTTTCTGGATGGAAAGACTTCAGTAATGTGGACTTGCCTACAAATGAAGATGGGAGAAGAGTTCAAAGTGTTTCTCACTAAAAGCATTCACAAAGGGCTTTATCAACATAATACGCTCATTTTTGAAGTAACATCTACCCCTGCGCTCTGGCAGAAAGCCAAGGGCTAGGTTGTCCAGGCACTCACTGTTATCTGGATGACATCGTTGTTATGGCAACAATGGTAAGGAAGACAAGGAACTTCTCCAAAATCTCAAGAGAGTGTTATACAGATTAAAAGATTATCGGCTCAAAGCATGATGCAACAAGTGAGAATTCTTTAAACCGAGGGTCACTTACTGTGGTCATCCCATTGACTACAATCTCTGGTTCTGGGTCCTCCTCCGTGGTGGTTGTAGGGGTTGACTCTAGGTTCTGACATCTCTGGCTGCCTTCCTTCTCTAACATCTGACTCGGCTCTCCTCAACTGACGGGTGTGTTGTCTCCAGATGTTATCTGACACAATCTCCACAGTGTAGGAGAATGTTCCAGTTCTGTGCTTAATCTTTCTGAGCACCCTCTTTTGATCACCGTGGTCCAGAGGAATGTTGCTTCATTTGGTTGTATATACGTACAGTCAGATGACAATAAACTTGAACTTGGTTGGAGGTTGTTTCTCAGATTGGAAGTGGATGACGAGTGGGGTGCTACAAAGGTCGGTGTTGTGACCCTTGTTATTTGTTACATAGAAGACTGATTTATACTTGTGTGTCGCATCTATGCCGTAGGTACCGCGTACCCTACGCCGTATCTACGCCATACCCTACGCCGTAGGGTGATGTGCACCTCTCCAAAAAAGTAACTCACGCATTGCGGTGACGCAGACCGCAACAGCTGTGATTGGTCCGCTTGGTAGCATCGCATTTCCTCCTACGTGTTTCCGGTTGCTTCTTCTCCGCCATGTCTGTACACCGATGTGAAGTAGATGTACCAAGTCCTCAAATCTAGCCTCAAAGCCGGCATGAGAAAATGTTTGAAATGCATTTCCTCGTCCATGTCTCTCTCTCTCGAAGAAACTCAACACAGTGGCATAGAAACCCCACCGCCATCTAGCGTTTTGGCGCACACCAACACATGCTCGCTACGGCGTAGAGCGACGCAGAAGTGAAAATCAGGGCTACGGCGTAGCCCGTACGCACAAGTATAAATCAGCCTTAAGATTGCAGAAGACATAAAATTAGGAGGCATTGTTGATAGTGAAGAAGGTTTCATGGATTACAGGATGATCTCAATCCAACAGGAACGTTTGTCAAGATGCAGTAAATAGATTTCAATACAAATAAATGTGAAGTGGTACATTTAAGAAAGTCAAACTTTGGATGGTAGGGGATACAGGATGATAGCGAATCAAAGAGATCGAGGAGATCGAGGAGTACAAGTGTTTAGTTCATTGAAAGCTGTACCACAGATGGACAAGATGGTGGAAAAGGCAATCAAAACCCTGGGCTTCATTATTGAGGGCACTGAATGTGGGACATTATGCTTCAGTTGTATAAATCATTGATGAACTCTGCTCTGTATAGTCTTGGCGAGTCTTGATGTCATTAAACTGAAAAGAGTACAGAAAAGATTTTTTAACAGAAGTTCAAACACGAGGAAATCTGCAGATGCTGGAAATTCAAACAACAACACATACAAAATGCTGGTGGAACACAGCAGGCCAGGCAGCATCTATAGGAAGAAGCACTGTTGACGTTTCGGGCCGAGACCCTTCATCAGGACTAACTGAAAGAAAAGATAGTAAGAGATTTGAAAGTGGGAGGGGGAGGGATGAAGCTAAGAGCTGGGATGTTGATTGGCAAAAGGGATACACAGCTGGAGAAGGGAAAGGATCATGGGACGGGAGGCCTAGGGAGAAAGAAAGGGGGAGGGGAGCACCAGAGGGAGATGGAGATTACACTGATTAAGTTTAAATTTTCTCTTTGACGGGAGTTCAGGGAAACCCTCTCTCACTGCTCCCCATCTATAATTTCTTCGGCCCTTCAACTTTTCGATCACATTATGACCCAGACCCACTATTATAGCCCCTGTTCTCCATCTCCCTCTGGTGCGCCCCTCCCCCTTTCTCCCGAGGCCTCCCGTCCCATGATCCTTTCTTTTCTCCAGCTCTGTATCCCTTTTGCCAATCAGCTTTCCAGCTCTTAGCTTCATCCCTCCCCCTCCGGTCTTCTCCTATCATTTCGGATCTCTTTCTCCCCCTCCCACTTTCAAATCTCTTACTATCTCTTCTTTCAGTTAGTCCTGACGAAGGGTCTCAGCCTGAAATGTCGACAGTGCTTCTCCCTATAGATGCTGCCTGGCCTGCTGCGTTCCACCGGCATTTTGTGTGTGTTGCTTTAATGGAAGTTGCCAGGGCTAGTGAGTCTAGGTTATAAGTTGAGGATCGCCAGGCTTGGTCACCATGGCCTGCTTAGCCAAATGGCCTGTATCCAGCTGTACGGTTCGATAATTCTATAAAATTAGTGTTGCACCAGAACATTGGACATGACTTCAGAGACAAAGGATTTGAGGAAATATTACAGGGTGGTGAGGTGGTGGTCCACCTCTATCAAAGGAGGTGTAAGATGCTCCTCTCCTCCGCTAGCCTGCAGGTCACCCTTGGGCAAAGTGTGCCTCCTGCTTTACGAATCTCAGCATTTCCATTCACCAACACGTACAAAGTGTTATCGGAATTCAGCAGGTCAGGCAGCACCTATTGAGAGGAATAAACCGTCAATGTTTTGGGTGGTGGGGTGGAGCTACGTCTCTATCAAAGGAGGTGTAAGGTGCTCCTTCCCCCCGCTCGCCTGTAGGTCACCCTTAGGCAAGGTGCAGCACCTGCTTAGCCCCGATAAGGGTCACCTGAAGCCATGGGAGCAGGTGGTGGGTGGTCGTATGAGCAGCCAGTGCAGATCACAAGTCCTGGTTATGTGACCACTGAGGCCAGGCAGACAATCTCTGAAGAGTATTGATAATGGCTGGGAGTCACCCGTCTCGTAAAGACACTGCCCAGAAGAAGGCAATGGCAAACCACTTCTGTAGAAAAATTTGCCAAGAACAATCATGGACACTATAATCTCCCATGTCATATGACACAGCACATAATGAACGAATGAATGAACAGGTGATTTAATATTGGTATCAATTACTGGTACTGTCCAATGTCCAAAGTGCTGATGCAACACCTATCTTATAGAATTATCAAAACTTGCAGCTGGAACTTGCACTTCCTTCCCCTCAGACAGTTGAAGAAGTTTGGTATGGGCCCCCAAATCCCAAGAACTTTCTCCAGGGGCACGATTGAGAGCATCCTGACTGGCTGCATCACTGCCTGGTATGGGAACTGTACCTCCCTCAATCGCAGGACTCTGCAGAGAGTGGTACGGACAGCCCAGCGCATCTGTAGTTGTGAACTTCCCACTATTCAGGACATTTACAGAGACAGGTGTGTAAAAAGGGCCCATTGGGGACCCGAGTCACCCCAGACTCAAACTGTTTCCAGCTGCTACAATCCGGGAAACGGTACCGCAGCATAAAAGCCAGGACAAACAGGCTCCAGGACAGCTTCTTCCACCAGGCCATCAGACTGATTAATTCATGCTGATACAATTGTATCTCTATGTTATATTGACTGTCCTGATGTACATACTATAAATTACTATAAATTGCACATTCAGACAGAGACGTAACTTAAAGATTTTTGCTCCTCATGCAAACACCAGAGGGCATATGTACAAAATTAAGGGAGGGAAGTTTAGGGGAGACATCAGGGGTAAGTTTTTTACACAGAGGGTTGTGAGTGCCTGGAATGACTTGCCAGGGATGGTGGTGGAGGCTAAAACATTAGGGGTATTTAAGAGCCTCTTGGACAGGCACATGGATGAAAGAAAAATGGAGGGTTATGGGGTAGTGTGGGTTTAGTACTTTTTTTTAAGGATTATATGGGTCGGCACAACATGGAGGGGCTGAAGGGCCTGTACTGTGCTGTAGTGTTCTATGGTTCTATGATTCCTCATGTATATGAAGAGTGTAAGTAATAAAGTCAATTCAATTTGAATTCACGGTTGATGTAATGTCTATTTTGTTTCTGTGAGTTCTGTATAATTTATGTTAATTTATGTTTGTAAAGTAATATGCTACAGCAACAAGCTAATATTCATGGCATTTACACCTTGGGCATATAGAACTTTGAAAATAAACGTAAACTTTATATTGCAGATTTTGTCAAAAATATCCATTTTAGGGAGCTGAGGACAGAGTGGATGACCCTCATGAAGAATACCTCAGTTCAGCTCACAGTTTTCCACCCCATTCCCCCGCTGACCTCCCTGTCTTTGATCTTCAAAGTAGGGAGAGCATGTCACCTTCTTCCAGCGCACTGCAGTCCCCCGGGCCCAGTGCTGAATTCAGCAGTTTCAGTTAACCATCCAGCTCTGAGGTAGTCGGTTCCTCCCTCTCCACGCACATTTCCTCATCTGCTAGGTCTTTTCTCTTTCGTTTCAGATCGACCTGTCAGGGTCCCGGGGTGTCCTTTCCCGTTACGTCCTCACTCTAACCGATGTTATTCTCCTGACAATTTGGGGGCTGTATTTAGTTCTTGTGATGTTGTGTCCTCACATAGAAGAAATGAAGCACAGATTGGTTGAGCACGCTGGAGAATGCTCTGCGATGACCTGGAGCTGTATCTGTTCAGATCCAGTTATTCATTACTTGAATTCTCCATGGCATATCCTGTGGGTCTTTAGGGCGGAGTTAAGATGGTGCCAAGTACTTGCCTTTTTGAGCTCTCCTCTCTTTAGTGTCTCTTCTTTTTCCTTTTCAAGGTGGTTGGGGTTCAATCGAGGCCCCAATCTGCAAATTGTGGGTTTGTCTTACCAGTTTTATCAGTTGCCTGTCCTGGAGCTCTCCGGTCAGCCATTTTCTGATATTCTCCACCAGCGGCTTGGAAGATGGCCCGGTGGGCGACCGGCTCCAGGCCGGTGTTGCCGAAAGAGGCATCGCAGGTGATGGACCGTCAGGATTTTGCTGTGGCGGATGTACGCACAGATGAGTGGTCGCGTACTCTCTCTCTTTCCTTCCATTGGTGGGAGAGTTTGCTGCTGATCCTCGAGTCGGAGAACCTCGGAATAAAGAGCGACGCGGCAGACTGTAACACCGTAACAGCGACTATCAGTCAGTGTGAAAACGGGTGACACCTCTCTGTCCCTTGTTAGTGAGAGAGGGAGAGGGAGAGCCTATGGGATGTCGAACTGTCGGGTGATCAATAGTTTTTGTTGACTGCAGGTCATGATCTCCCTTTGGGTGCTTTGCTGTTGTGTGGTGGGTGGGCACTACTGACAATTTTTGCTGAAACAGGCAGGGGCTGGGGGGATGTTGATGTGTTGGTGCTTGCAGCTGTTTTCGTGGGTGGAGGAGAGAGGGGGCTTTGGGGTTCTCACATTTTTCTCTCGTTCATTCTTTTGGTGAACTTCTGCTTTTCGTGGTTGTCTGTGAAGAGTAAGAATTCCAGGTTGTATACCGTATACATTCTCTGATAATAAATGAAATTATTTGTGCCATCTCAACGGCTCCCCCACTGACCTCTCTATTTTTGGTCTCTCTCTGTTCTAGTAAGGCCTAACATAAAGCGAGGAGCAATCCCTTGTCTTCCATCTTGGTATCTCAGCTCTCAGCTTTAAAGATTCAAAGTTCAAAGTACGTCTGTTATCCATGTATGCACGAAATATACAACCCTGAGGTTCGTCTTCCTCACAGGCAGCCACGAAGCAAAGAGAGTCATGGAACCCATTCAAAGAAAAACCTCAACGCCCTAGGCACACACACAAAAAAAAGGCACAAACGGCAACAAAAAAAGAGTGAAAAACACAGAATGTAAAACAAATTAGAAAGAGTCCACGCATAGAATTCAGAACAGTCCAGAATTCACCAATTTCAGATCAACAGATCAAGCAACCCAGTCCATTCGGAAGAAAGGTCATTGATCTAAAATTAACTCCGTCCTCTCTCTCGGTGGATGCCATCTGATTTACTGAGTAGTTTTCATACTCTGTTTTTATTTCCAAGTTCCACCAGCTTCCATGCTTCAGTTCACCTTTTTTTTTGTATACTGCTGAACCAGAGGATTTTTAAAAAAATTCTTTCTCATTCACTGATAATGGCTGGGGTCACCCATCTTGTAAAGGCACTGCACAGAGGAAGGCAATGGCGAACCACTTGTGCAGAAAAATTTGCCAAGAACAATCATGGTCACCATGATCGTCCATGTCAAACAACACAGCACATAATGATGATAATTCTATGAAATATTCCTCCAGCCAATAGGATGGATATCGGTGGCAAGTGCTTAGTGGTGTCAAAATGGTTGCTGTGACACATCTAGTGTAGTAGTGTAGTGCTTGTCTCTCTCACTCTCAACTTCCACCGCTGGCTGACAGTCTTGTGAAAAGGAGAGCTGAATGTGTAGGTCTCTCCCTGCCTGTACACAGCCTCTCTGACAGCAAGCCTCACCTCGTGCCTCCTCGCTGGCGACACACGGAAACTGAACTCCTCTCGGACTCAGACTGAACTACAGAGGACGGGGAGGAGGCCTGGCCCCTGCACACATAGCACGCAGGCCCACCAGCACGTGGACAGGCCCTGGTGCTCATGAACCAGATCCCCAGCTAAATAGCCCCACTGCCTTGTGGGCAGCCTTGAGAGAGACGAAGGCTACGGGAGTAAACCCAGACAGCAAATCCAGAGCGGAGCCCCTAAGGCGGCTGGACCTCACTGAACAACCTTCCGGCAGCTCTTGCGGCCAAGCTGGTGCCAAACGTATTGCCTCCTAAGCTTTCCATTTGGACCACACTGGTGAGGCTGAGAGGGGGATCTTGATGACTGGGCAACTCAGGATCTCCTTACGTTGATCATGACCCATTGTATTTCGAAACAGACGGATGCCAACCAACCGTTTAGACAACTTGCTCCTAACCTGATCTATTCCAGCCATGGTCCCTTTATTTTCACGCTGTGACTCTTTCACCTGAAGGAATAAAGCCTCCCTTTAGCGTTGCTAAGGAGTAGCGTGAATCTGGAACCCCAGCGGATGCCTTCAGAGTGAACATGCAGCTTAGATCCCAGGAGTAGCGCAGAGTTCCAAGCTTCTCCACCATCTGCTGCTCTGCAAACAAGGAGCTCAGATCTCAAGTGGCTCCACCTGAAGTTGATTAATAAGGCTTTGTGCTGCATGTAGAAACAAGGCCGGGGAAAGTGACACTGATTTATTTGCAAAGTTTCTTTCCTTTCCACGGTGCTTAAGTTTCTGCAAGGAGAAGGTCAGCTCAAGAAGGCAAAGGAGAAGCGGAATTGAGAAAACAGCCAACAGTTCAAGCGAATCCTCAAACGTTTAGAGAGCAGGCTCCTGTTTTCTTTATCCCAGTGGTTAAGAAAAGGCACGGAGCCAAGGTTCACTGCCTGTAGAAAGTCTGTGAATCTTGTGCAGACATCCAATCCAAGAAGCTCTTTTGCCTCTGGGTCAGAAGGTTCAAGACTCACTCAAGGGACGAGTGCAGAAAATATCGGCAAGTTCTCTTTGTGAGGTACGGACTGTACTGTCGGCGAAAGTCCAACGGGACGAGTCTTTTTGGATGAAAGGAGGGGGGAGCGATGACTTGATAGAGATGTATGAGGTGATAAGGGGCATAGAGAGAGATGGGTGCGATTGATTTTGGAGACAGCTGGAGACTTTGTCCCAGGCTGGACATCTCTAATAGGCAAAGGCATAACTCTTGAGTTTGAGGAAAAGTTTTCTTTTGGGGCGGGGGTGGTGGGGGTAGGTTTTTATGCACAAGAGTGTGGTAGGTGTGTGGAATGTGCTATTAGGGGTGGTAGTAGAGGCAGATAGATACAGCAGGGATAATTGTGAGACTCAGAATTTAGAACACACGTAGAGTATAGTACACAGAACGTCACAGCACAACCCAGGCCCTTTGGCCCATGTTGATGTGTCAATGTTTTCCTCGACTCTAAGATCAATCTAACCAATCCCTCCTTCATAACCCTCCATTTTTCTGTCATCCATCTGCCTGTCTAAGAGTTTCTTAAATGTTCCCAATGTATCTTCTTCTACTACCACCCCGGCAGGGTGTTCCACGTACCCACCTCCGTGTAAAGAACTTATTGCTGACATCTCCCCCCCATTCTTTCCCCTAATCACCTGAAAATTATGAACCTTCGTATTAGGCATTTCCACTCTGGGAAAAAGACTCTGGTTATCCATTTGATCTCTAAAAAGTCACCTCATAGCTCCATAGATTAATTCAGTCTATCCTCATAAACATGCTTTCTAATCCAGGCAGCATCTTGATAAATACATGGATGAAAGAACAATTGAGGGCGATTGAAGGGTTTGATTGATCTTTGCGTAGTTTAAGGGGTTAGTACAACATTGTGGGCCAAAGGGCCTGCACTATGCTATGTTCTGTACTATTAGCTGAGTCCTGAACTGCTCCATGAAGATTGCACAGCTCTAGCTCAGAAAAAAATGGGGAGTTTCTCCCCAAGGTCCCTAATCAACGTCACTGACTCGATGCAACTGCCTTGGTACTTGTGAGATCTCAACCACGATGACCAGTGTTACAACAATGGTCGCAGTTCTAACGTACTTCATTGGCTGTGATTTGCTCTGAGTTATAGGGTACATATAACTTGGTTGTCCATCGTGTCCAGCGACGACAGGAAACCTGCGCGGGGAAGTGTTTAAAGTGGGAAAGTCATTGCACTGGGGCAGTTCAGCTCTCTCGACCTCGGACGTCCGGGTCCAGTAGAGCCAGCAAGCGCCACAAACTGGGGTCTTCCTCGGTTTCGGTGGATGACCGTGACACCTTCTGGGCCTGGTCGTGCCCTTCGCCCTCAGCCGTCCCGCCTTCCTAGCTGATGGACCTCACTGTCGATCTTGTCCGCCCAGTTCGCCAGAGCTGGCTCTGCATGCTAGGCCGGGCAGGTCTCTAACTCGCCGGTTGATGCAGCCACTGTCGCATGCAAACTGCTACTTGGAGCCACGGGTGAGAGCGGGGAGAGTGTCCGGCAGGGACCAAAAGTGAGTGGGCTGCCCCAGAGTGGGCACGACGAGCCCACCAGAGGTGCTACTCCTCCCTGGACACCCCATACAATTGTTAGTGAATGGCAATATCCACGTTTAGGGGTGAGGAGGGGATTGGGGAGGGGGTCTGAGGGAGTACTCAGGAAATCAGCCAATCTCCACCCAGCGGAACTAGCTTGTCGCTGATCGCTGTGAACTGGTCTTGCTTCTGGGGACGGGCATCCTCAGTGCGGAGGAAGGTGGGGTTTGGCCTGGGATCTGACAGGCAGCGGCTCTGCGGAAGTCCTTGCACTTCGCGTCGGTCTCCTCAGAGCTGGCGGGATCTCGGCATCATTCACTTCAGTAGGGTGACTAACCCCGAGGAGAACGGTAAAAGCAGTCGAGTATCTGATTCATTTTCAAAACCATTTGTCAAGTCAACTCAAGATTTTTGTCATTTAACTATATACATGTATACCGCCAAAGGAGACGTTTCTCTGGACCAGGGTGTAAAGCACAGTCGTACACATGACACACAATAACTTGTGAAAGTGAGGATTAAATCTACAGATGAATTATGCATAAATACACTAACTAAAGTGCATAAATTAAATATTGTGAGGTACAGAACAGAGTAACCGGTGACACTGTGAATACGATGCGACAGGGGGATAAGAAGCCTAATGGCCTGAGGGAAGAAACTGTTTCCCATCCTGACCGTTTTTGTATCAGAGCTTCCTGCCTGATGGTAGAAAGTTGAAGAGGGTTCTGGATGGACGGGTGGGATCCTTGATAATACTAAGGGCTCTGCGTACACAGCGCTCCTGGTAAATGTTTCCGATGGATGATAAGGAGACCCCTATGATCCTCTCAGTCCTTTGTAGGGAATTCCAGTCCAATCTTGACTGCTCCCAGACCAGATGGAGATGCAGCTTGTCAGGAGGCTCTCAATGGAGCTCCTATAAAATTTGGTTAACATGGGGGTCGGAATCCCTGCTTGCCTCATTCTCGTCAGGAAGTGGAGACACTGCTGTGCCTTCTTATGCAGGGAGGTGATATTGAGAGACATTGTGAGGTTATCTGTGATGTGAACACCCAGGGTGCGCTCAACTCTCTGTATCAAGGAGCCATGTATTCACAGAGGGGGATGGTTCATCTGCACCTTCCGAAAGTCCACAATCATTCAGGGACAGTCTTCTCCGTGTTCGGACTTAGGTTGTTCTTCTCACACCTGTCCACCAGCCGCTCCACCTCCTCTCTGTACTGCGACTCCTCATCGTTGTTGAAGAGGCCAACCGCCATTGTGTCACCCACAAACTCGATGACATGGTTTGAGCTGCGTCCTGCGACACAGCGCAGGATAAGCCCTTCGAGCCACGTCTTCCAGCAATCCCCCAATTTAACCCTTGCCTAATCAGGGGACAATTTACAATGACCATTGGCCAACCGACTGGTATCTCTCTGGACTGTGGGAGGGAACCGGAGCACCCGGAGGAAACCCACATGGTCACGGGAAGAGCGTACGAACTCCTTACAGGCAGCTACAGAAATGCAACCCGGGTCGCCTGTACTGTAGAGTGTTGTGCTAACCACTATGCTACCATGCTGATGCACCATCAATAACTCTCGGAGACGTGAGGCGAGATATAGGCTTTTATTCGCTGGAAGAGAGCAGTCAGCAGCAAGAGATCACCATACGACATCCTGGAGACTGAGGGAGGAGCAGTGCCTCCAATCGCCTTTATACAGGGGTCTGTGGGAGGAGCCACAGGAGCAGTCAGCAGGGGGGCATGTCCAGACAGGTATATGTAGTTCACAACACATGCCACCCATTGTCCTGTGATTAGGCTATAGTTAAACTGGGGAGTTGCTGGTTGGCGCAACTCGAAGGCCTGAAAGGGCCCACTCTGTGCTGTGTCTCAATATATAATCAACAAAATAAATAAATAAACAAACAAACAAACATTTTAAAAAGCCTTTGGATAAGTAAGTGGAGAGGAAAGTTTGGAGGGATAGGGGCCAAATTCAGGCAAATGATTTAGCTCCATTAGGCATCTTGGTTGCCATGGGTGAGTCAGGTCTTAAGGCCTGTTTCCATGCTGTATGACTCTGAGGGACAGAGCAAAAGTTTTAGATAGACTGCAAGCAGAGGAAGGTGTGGAGTTTCCAGAGAGTATGCAGAAAAGACCACATGTTTCAGGGAAAATGGGGTTAGCTCCAGGATGAAGCTGCTGGGCCTTCCGTCCTTGGAGCAATGAAGATTGAGAGGTGACTTCATGGATGGGGAGTAAGGATCAGGACAGAGTTAGAGGAAGAAATAAAGGGAATGGTTGTAGGAACAGATTTAAAGCGATGTGATTAAAGGTACACACGGTTTCAAGGAAAATAATTCCTTCAATGTGTTGCGTAGCTTTAGTCTGAATTCACTAAAAGCAGGGGAGGAAGAGGCAGAGTCAGCATATTGAGGGGGGAGTTGGACGAGCTCTTGTGGGAGATTATTTTGGAGCGTCATAGGGAAATGATTAATTAGAACCCTGGACACACCGGATGTGCTGAACGATTTCTGAGATCAACACAGTGACAGGGTAGTGTGGTGGTTAGCACAATGCTTTACGATACCAGCAACGTGGGGTTCAATTCCCGCCCCTGCCAGTAAGGAGTTTGCCCAGTGAGCTAATCACTTGTGCCTGAGCTCGGCTTAAAGCTGGTAAACGGTTTATTATTGTGAGATACAGTGTAATGTTTGCACTGGGAACTGGAAGGTGATAGTCAGTAAGGAGTTCATATCCCTGTGACCACATGGTTTTCCTCTAAATGCTCCATTTCCCTCCCACAGTCTTAAGACGTCCTATTGGTAGGTTAACTGGTCACTGTAAATTGTGGATCTCTCGAACTTCCAGTAATTGCTCCACCCATTCCCCATTCCCATTTCCCTCTCTCATCATCATCTCCCTCTGGAGCTCCTCTCCATGTGCTTTCTTCCATGGCCTTCTGTCCTCTCCTATCAGATTTCTCCTTCTCCAGCCCTTTATCTCTTTCACCACTCAACTTCCCAGCTCTTTTCTTCGCACCCTCTCTCTCCTAGTTTCACCCTTCACCTACCACCATGTACTTCTTCCCCTCCCCCCACCTTCTTACTCTGGCTTCTCATCTCTTTGATTTCCGGTCCTGATGTAGGGTCTCAGCACAAAACGTTGACTGTTTCCTCTTGCCCATAGCAGGCTGCCTGACTTATCAGACCATAAGGCTTAGGAGCAGAATTAGGCCATCTGGCCCATTGAGTCTGCTCCGCCATTCAATCATGGCTGATCCTTTTTATCTATCTCCTCCTCAACCCCAGTTCCCAGCCTTCTCCCCATAACCTTTGATGCCATGTCCAATCAAGAACCTTTCAATCTCTGCCTTAAATGCACCCAATGACCTGGCCTCCACAGCTTCACGTGGCAAAATTTCCACAAATCCACCACTCTTCGGCTAAAGAAATTTCTCCGCATCTGTTTTGAAAGGGTGCCCCTCTATCCTGAGGCTGTACCCTCTTGTCCTAGACTCTCTCACCACGGGAGATAGCCTTTCCACATCACCTCTGATTGGTCTTTCAACATTCAAAAGGTTTCAATGAGATATCCCCCCCATCCTTCTGAATTCCAGTGAGTATAGACCCAGAGCCATCAAACGTTCCTTGTATGATAACCCTTTCATTCCTGGAATCATCCTTGTGAACCTCCTCTGGACCCTCTCCAATGCCAGCACGTCTTTTCTAAGATGACAGGACCAAAACTGTTGACAATACTCAAGTTGAGGCCTCACCAGTGCCTTATAAATCCTCAGCATCACATCCCTGCTCTTGTAAACGAATGCTAACATGGCATTTGCCTTCCTCACCACTGACTCAACCTGCAAGTTACCCTTCAGGGTGTTCCACACAAGGACTCCCAAGTCCCTCTGCATTTCGGATTCCTGGATTTTCTCCCCATTTAGAAAACAGTCCGCACATTAATTTCTACTACCAAAGTACATGACCATGTATTTTCCGACATTATATTTCATTTGCCATTTTCTTGCCCATTCTCCTAATCTGTATAAATCCTTCTGCATCCTACCCATTTCCTCAACACTACCTGCCCCCCCCACTAATCTTCATATCATCTGCAAACTTGGCAACAAAGCCATCTATTCCATCATCTAAATCATTTATATACAGTATAAAAAGTAGCAGTCCCAACACCAGCCCCTGTGGAACACCACTAGTCACTTTAGACAACCAGAAAAGGATCCTTTTATTCCCATTTGCTGCCTCCTACCAATCAACCAATGCTCTAATCATGTCAGTAACTTTCCTGTAATACAATGGGTGCTTAACTTGTTAAGCAGCCTCATGTGTGGCACCTTGTCAAAGGCCTTCTGAAAGTCCAAATATACAACATTAACTGAATCCCCTTTATCTATCCTACTTGTAATCTCCTCAAAGAATTCCAATAGGTTCAGCAGGCAGGATTTTCCCTGATGGAAACCATGCTGACTTTGTCCCATCTTGTCCTGTGTCACCAAGTACTCTATCACCTCATCCTTAAAAATTGACTCTAAGATCTTCCCAGCCACTGAGGTTAGGTTAACTGGTCTATAATTTCCTTTCTGCTGCCTTCCTCCGTTCTTAAGGTGTGGAGTAACATTTGCAATTTTCCAGTCCTCTGGCACCAGGTCAGAGTCCAATGATTTTTGAAAGATCATTTCTAGTGCCACCACAATCTCTAACGCTAACTTTTTCAGAACCCTAGGCCGCAGTTCATCTGGTCCGGGTGACTTATGTACCTTTAGGTCTTTCAGCTTTTTGAACACCTCTCTTGTGTAGATATTTTATCTTTCCCTTCTAATGATTTCTTTAGTCGCTCTCTGTAGGTTTTTAAAAACTTCCCAATCCTCTGTCTTCCCACTAATTTTTGCTTTGTTGTATGCCCTCTCTTTTGCTTTTACAATAGCTTTGACTTCCCTTGTCAGCCACAGTTGTACTATTTTACCATTTGAGTATTTCTTCATTTTTGGACTACACATGTCCTGCACCTTCCTTATTTTCCCCAGAAACACACACCATTGCTGCTCTGCTGACATCCCTGCCAGCATCTCCTTCCAATTTACTTTGGCCAACTCCTCTCTCATTCCACTGTAATTTCCCTTACCCCACTGACATACTGCTACATCAGACTTTACTTTCTCCCTATCAAACTTCAATTTGAACTCAATCATATTGTGATCACTGGTCCCTCAGGGTTCTTTTACCTTAAGCTCCTTAATCGCTGCTGGTTCATTACATAACACCCAATCCAGTACAGCTGATCCCCTAGAATGCTCAACGACAAACTGCTCTAAAAAGCCATCTCTTAGGCATTCAACCAACTCACTCTCTTGAGATCCATTACCAACCTGAGTTTCCCAATCGACCTGCATGTTAAAATGATGACCATAACATTGACCTTTTGACTTCTCCTTTCTATTTCCTGTTGTAACCTGTGGTCCACATCCCAACTAGGTTGGGAGGCCTGTATATAACTGCCATCAATGTCCTTTTACCCTTGCAGTTTCTTAACTCAACCCACAAGGATTCAACATCTTCCGATCCTATGTCCCATCTTTCTACTGATTTGATGTAGAGCCACCACCATCCCCTCTGCCTACCTTTCTATCCCTCCGCTACAACGTGTAACCTTGAACGTTCAGCTTCCAACTACAATCATCCCTCAGCCACGATTCAGTGATGGCCACAACATCATACCTGGCAATATGTAATATTACAACAAGATCATCCACCTTGTTTCTTATACTACGCACATTTAGATACAACACCTTGAGTACCGTATTTGCTATCCTTTCTGACTCTACATCCCTAATGATTTGATACTCAGCCTGTTGGCAGTAACTAAGTTCCATCACCTGTTTGCCTTTCCTGACAATCTGACTGCACGCTATCTTCACTTTTTTACCATCCGTCCTTTCCTGAATCCCTTCATGCCGGTTCCCACACCCCTGCCCACACCTTCCCCAATAGCTCTAACAAACCTGCCCATGAGAATATTGATCATCCCCAGGTTCAGGTGCAACCCGTCACTCTTGAGCAGGTCTTCCCTCCTCCAGTACAGATCCCAATGATCCAAGAACCTGAAGCCCTGGTGCTTCTCAGCCACACATTTATCTGCCAAATCATCCTGTTTCTGTCCTCAGTGGCGAGTGGCACAGGCAGTAATCCAGAAATTACTACCCGGGAGCTTTCTACCTAGCTCTCTAAATTCTTTCTTCAGGACCTCCTTGCTTTTCCTTCCTATGTCATTGGTACCAATGTGTACCAAGACATCTGGCTGCTCCCCCTCCCTCTCTGAAATGTTGTAGACGCGATCTGAGACGTCCCTGACCCCGGCACCTGGGAGGCAACACACCATCCGGGTGTCCCGTTCACATCCTCAGAATCTCCTGTCTGCTCCGCTCACTATCGAGTCCCCTATCACTACCGCTCCCTTCCTCTCTCTCTTTCCCTCTGCACCACGGACCCACGCTCAGTGCCTGTAACCCGGTCCCCGTGGCATTCCCCCGGGAGGTCATCCCCCACAAAAATATCCAAAGCGGTATACTTGATTTTGAGGGGAATGGCGGCGGGGTGCTCTACTCTAACTGCCCATTTCCATTTCTCCTGACAGTCACTCAGCTACTCGCCTCCTGCATCTTCGGGATGACTACTTCCCTGTAACTTTGATCAATTATCTCCTCGCTGTCCCGTACAAGCCAAAGGTCATCCAGTTGCTGCTCCGGATCCCCAACACGGTCTTTCAGGAGCTGCAGCCGGATGCACTTCACACAGATGTAGTTCCCCGGGAGACTCTGGGTCTCCCAGTTCTCCAACATCTGGCATGAAGAGCACACCACAGCCATTTATATGGTACAGTAAGAGGGAAAAAAGAACAAAAAAGGAAACCTCAATAGATGCTTTACACAGAGCTGACACCTCTTCCGAGCCGAGGCCTAGTCTGAGCCAAAGCCTGTCGCTTCTACTCTTGCCTACTCCCGACAATGGCCTCTCCGCTTATCCCTTCTGTACTTTTATTTAGTTCGTAGAGCTCTGTTGACGCCGCTGGTAGGCCCTGTACAATGGACAAATGCTCCCAAAGCTGCTTTTTTAAATAACTGCCGAGCTCCTCCAGCAGTTTGTGTGTGTTGTTGTAAATTGTCCCATGATCAGACTGAGGTTAAATCGGGGGATTGCTGGGCGCCGTGTCTCAAAGGCCGGAAGGGCTTATTCCACTCTATCTTGCAATAAATACAATTCTAGGATCTTAAATACACCCATCAGCTTTGCTGAAAGTTTCTCTGATACCTGAGAGTGATTTTTGTTTCAGAAAACAACACAGCTACTTTTGACTCAATGAATTCAGAGTGAAATCTAAGGAGCCAGCTAGCACATCAGGGACTCTGAGCCAGTGCCCACGTTCAGACAATGAAGAGGCAGAGATCGAACCAGCAACAAATTGCTTAACAGATGCTTCAGAAGGTCTCTCTGATTCTAATCTCTCCTGTAATGGTCACATCACTGTAAACTCTGTGATTAAAGTGCAATATTTTCTAATGATGTTAGTGGCTGCGATTATAAATATTTTCCAAAGCCACCCGCTGGGTGGGAATGAGATCACAGTCAGACAGTGTGACTGATCAAGGAGCTCTAATTAATCCTGCTCTCTGGTTGTGCAGCCAGTCATCGCAGGCAGAGACGAGTTGTGTGAGTGTGTGGGGTGGGGGGGGGGGGGGGGATTGTTGGCAGCACTTTTACGTCGACGGGACTTAAAGAGTGCTGATTTCTCTGGAGAGCACAGCCTGTTTTGACAGCCATGGCATCGTCAGCTAGAACTAATTGCTCTGCAAACTCGCCGGGAATTCGAGACGGCGGAATGAAAGGCAGGAGGGCCAGCCTGCGGTGCCAGCTCTGCCTGAGGGGTGTACGCTTACGGACCGGAATTGGCCCCGGGGAGGTGGGTGTCACCGGCAAAGTCAACAGCTGTTTCCCAGTCCCGGCCGACCATTCGGAAGGCAGGGATGGCTTATGGAAGACCACAGTGGAAGTGAATAGGCAACCCTGAGCGAAGTCAGGGACCGAATTAGGCGCACGGCAGTACGGATTGCATGCCCTTACTTCCTATAAAGCGAAACCCAACAGCGATGCTTCTACAAAGACCCTTGCAACTTTCTACCGACGTTCCGCAGAAAGCATTCAAACTGGCTGCCTCACCGTCTGGTGTGGGGGAAGGGGAGGGCAGGGCGGTCGCTTCACCGGTCAGAAGAAGCTGCAGGAAGTTGTCAACTCAGCCAGCTCCGTCACGGTCACTAGCCACCGCCATCGAAAGACGGCGTCCATTATTAAGGTCCCCATCACCCAGGTCATGCCTGATGCACCATCAATAACTCTGAGACGTGGGTTAAGGTAGGCTTTTATTGGCTGGAAGAAAGCACAAGCAGCAAGTGACCATCACACAACATCCTGGAGACTGAGGAAGGGTCTGTGGCTCCAATCGCCTTTATACCGGGGTCTGTGGGAGGAGCCACAGGAGCAGTCAGCGGGGGGCCATGTCCAGACAGGTATATGTAGTTCACCACAATGCCCTCTTCTCATTGCTACCATCAGGAAGGAGGCACACACTCAGCTTCTTCCCCTCTGCCATCCGATTTCTGAATGGACGTTGAACACTACCTCACTACTTTTTTACTCCCTCTCTGTTCGCATTGCTTTTTTTAATATATATTGTACTGCTTACTGTAATCTACAGCTTTGATGATTAGATATCACAAAGCACCGCTGCTGGAAAACAAATTTCATGACAAGTGATTCTGATTCCCTGGTGCACGCTTTGAAAGGGAGAAAAACACTACACTTGTGAATTCCTACAGCATTCGGTGACCCTGCAATCGTCTCGGAGGCCAATGACATCTTTCAAGAGGGTGACGCCGTCAGGCCTCAGCAGTGTACCTGACCTGGCAACTAACTGGCTGGAACGTTCAAGGACATCTTCAAACTTTGACCCCTATGGACTGGGATTCCCACGTGCTTCGGAAGGATGGCAATCACTCTTGTAGGGTAACCACCACCCAGTAGCACTCATATCTACACCAATATGATGTTTCCAGAGTCCAGCCACGTCAGCTGAGATGATAACCTAAGTTAAATCTATTCACCCATGTTTGGCCATTGTCCCTCTAAGTGAGGGGTTCTCAACCCTTTTTATGCCGTGGATTCCTACCCATAACCTTGAGGTGTGTTAAGGTCCTTGCTCTAAACCATATATGTCAAACTCAAGGCCCGCGGGCCAAATCCGGCCCGCGGTGGAATTATCTTTGGCCCGCGAGATAATATCTAATTACTATTAAAGCTGGCCCCAGTAATCGAAGCGCCTATGGCGTATGATATGGCTAATGCTGAGTTTATTCAGGTACCAGGTTTTCAGGGTTTTTAGTGTTTATTTAGCAGTCTTCTTCATAAGAAACGGAATTTGTAAAGTGAAACACTTTGTAGTTATAGCAGAGACTGAGACACATGAGAGCAGGCTGAAAAAACGGAGGCAACGAAAGCTGCGTTCGCACGCATCTGACTGATCTGGCCCGCATGAAGCTGCATTTTGCTCAATCCGGCCCGTGACCTAAAATGAGTTTGACACCCCTGCTCTAAACCTACCCTCTCCATGTGCAGTCCTGTGCAAAAGTCTTAGGCACATGTAAAAGATATTCTGTGAAGTGAAGATGCTTTCAAAAATAATGAAATGAAAAATTTCTAAATATTAAAAAAAAATGACTATAAAGAGCAGTAAACAGTTAAAAAAAAAACTAAATCATATCAATATTTGGTGTGACCACCCTTTGCATTTAAATTCTCTGAGGTACACTGTCCTGCAGTTTTATATGAAAATCGGCTGGTAGGTGGTTCTGAGCATCTTGGAGAACTTGCCGCAGTTCCTCTGCAGACTTTGGCTGTCTCGCTTGCTTCTGTCTCTCCAGGTAATCCCAGACAGCCTCGATGATGTTGAGATCAGGGATACCATCTGATACCATCTGAAGATATATAAAACATCGAGGGTGCCTCACACTTTTGCATAGGAATGCACTTGCCAACTGCCATCTAAATGTTGTTATCGTACCTGCCTCAAACACCTCCCTCTACAGAGACCCCACCCTCTACAGATCTGTGAAACTCAGGTGACATACCAAATCTCCTCAAACTCCTAATGAAGTTCATCCTCTGGTGTGCCTTCAATGTTTTGGACCCAGAGTAGATCCCCCTAGATGTTGACACCCAGGAAGTTAAAGCAGCTCGCCCTTTCCACTTCTGACCGCTCAATGAGGACCAACATTCCCCTTCCTGAAGTCCACAATCAGTTCCTTGGTCTTGCTGAGTGTAAAGTTGTTGCTACACCACTTTACCAGCTGTTCTACCTAACTCCTGTACGCCATCTCACCACCATCTAAGGTTCTGCCAACAACAGTAGTGTCATCGGTGAATTTATAGATGCCATTTCAACTGCGCCTAGCCACACAGTCATGAGCGTAAAGGGACCAGGGCAGTGGGCTGAGCACACCTCCTTGAGGTGCGTCAGTGTTGATCGCCAATTAAGTGGACTGACTGTGCTCTCCCAATAAGGAAGTTGAGGATCCAGTTACAGAGAGAGGTACAGAGGCCCAGATTTTGAAACGTATTGATTAGTAGTGAGGGGATGATGGCAGTGAGCGTGGAGCCTTCATCTATAAGCAGTAGCCTGGAGTAGGTACTGCGGTTGTCGAAGTGCTCAAAAGCCAAGTGAGGAACCAATAAGATTGTATCCCGTTGCAGCGGTAGGTCGATTGCAACAGTAGTAAAATCGAACCTCAGAGTCAGTATCAGGACCTGGTTTATTATAAGACCATAAAATATAAGATATAGGAGCAGAATTAGTCCTTTTGGCTCATCGAGTCTGCTTCACCACTTCATCATGGCTGATCCATTTTCCCTCTCAGCCCCAATCTCCTGCCTTCTCCCCGAGTCTCTTCGTGCAATGACTAATCAAGAATCTGTCAAGCTCTGCCTTAAATATACTCAACAAATTCCCACAGCTTCACCACTTTCTGGCTAAAGAAATTCCTCCTCATTTCCATTCTAAAGGGACGGCCTTCTATTCTGAGGCTGTGCCCTCTGGTCTTAGACTCCCCCACCACAGGAAACGTCCTCTCCACATCCACTCTATCGAGGCCAATTATCACTAATATGTCATGAAATTTGTTATTTTGCAAATGATGCAAGACATAAACATTCCTATAAGAGAATACAAATTTATAATAAATAAAGAGTGCAAAAGAGGAAAAGTGAGGTTGTGTTCATGGGTTCATGGACCATTCAGAAATCTGATGGCAGAGGGGAAGAAACAATTCCTAAAGTATTGAATGTGCTCCTTTAGGCTCCTGCACTTCCTTACTGATGGTAGTAACGTGAAGAGGACGTGTTCTGGCTGGTGAGGGTCCTTAACGATGGTTGACGCCTTTCTGAGGTACTGCTTTTGAAGATGTCCATGATGGATGGGAAGCTTGTGCCTGTGATGGAGCTGGCCGAGCTTACAACCTTCCACAGTCTCTTTCACTTCTGTGCATCGGAGCCTGTAATTTATTACCCATATTCTAAGACTGAAGGGCATTTGTCATGGCATTGCCTCGGCCTTCATACCTAGCTCTGTCTACAGTATGGTACAGGCCAACACGCTTATGTCTTCTTTCTCTTTTACCTGCGTCTATGAGGTCCTCCGAATGAAAATCAACAGTTGCTAACATGCTTATCAAAGCCCAAACTGGGTTTCACAGGGGCTCTCTTCTCCCCACCTCAGTAGAACCTTGGTCCAGTGTGCCTCAAAGAACCTTCGTCCAAAGGTGGGCGGACAGGTCACAGAGATAAAGAGAGGCCGACATGGAAGGGGGTTCTTCTGCCCACCAATAATCAACCACCCATTTACGCCAACCCGGTATTAACCCCACTTTTTTATTCCCACCTTCTCTTTCACGCCCTCCCCCTCCCAGATTCTACCATGCATCTATACACCAGGGGCAGCTTAACTGACCGGATAACTTTCTGACCCACACGTCTTTGGGATGTGCGAGGAAATCAGAGTAAGTGTGCTTGGTATCGAGGCAGCACGTGACTGACTCTGGCAAAAGTTGCATCAGTGGGTCACGCTCTGCTCAGTGAAGGGTAGTTATGGATGGGGGAGGTGACTCATCGCTGCCCCAGGACACCCTGCAGGAGATATTTGGGGCAGAGTTCTGGGCCTGCCCATCTGCAGCTGCTTCCCCAGGGGCATTCCTTCCATCAGACGATCATAGAATATGGAACGGTACAGACAGGAAGAGGCCATTCAGTCCACAATGTTGTGCTGAGCCAGCTAAAGAGCAAATCAACATCACCCAAACTCTAATCCTTTCTACCTACACCATATCCATATCCCTCCATCTTCCTCACATCCACGTGCCTATCTAAACATCTCGTAAAAGCCTCTAATGTATTTGCCTCTACCACCACTCCAGGCATCCACCACTGTCTGAGTAAAAAACTTACCCCTCTCATCCCCCTTGAACCTACCCCATCTCACCCTCTATGCAGGCCCTCTGTATGAGACATTTCAACCCTGGGAAACAGATACTCCCTGTCCACTCTATCTCTGCCTCTCATAATCTCATATACCTCCATTAGATCTCCCCTCAGCCTCCGACACTCCAGAGAAAACAACCCAAGTTTGTCCATCCTCTCATAATAGCACACACCCTCTAAACCAGGCTGCATCCTAGTAAACCTCTTCTGCACCCTCTCCAAAACCTCAACGTCCTCCGTATAGTGAGTCAGAAACAGCAACATCCACTAATGACTGAAGTATGTTCAATTGTTTTGTGTAGTGTAGTTAGTCTCGATAGACCATGAATTTGCACCTTGGAAAGTTGTTTGTTTTTTTTGTGGAAGAGCGGCTGCAAGTCTCCCCTCTCCACGCCACCGATGTTGTCCAAGGGAAGGGCATTAGGACCCAAGCAGCTTGGCACCGATGTCGTCGCAGAGCAATGTGTGGTTAAGTGCCTTGCTCAAGGACACACACACAGCCTCAGCCAAGGCTCGAACTAGTGACTTTCAGATAATTAGACGAATGCCTTAACCATTTGGCCATGTGCCAACACTTCAATTGTTTTACCAAATCCTCAATTGGTAAAGTTCTTCACACGTGCAACAGGACAACCTCCAGGTCTGGCTTGATAAGAGGCAAGAAACATTTGCATCAATGTCCCTCTTTGAAGATAAGGAGTGTAACCAGCTCAAAATCCCCTATCGTCAAAGTCCCCAGTTGTGACAGGACCAACCATGTGAGTTCCAGGGCAGGTCAGAGGCTGGGAATCCTTCAGCGATGACTTACCTGCTTACCTAAACGACTTCCCTGGTCACAACCACAGACTCTGCCACAGAGTCTGGGTGTCCTGGCAGACGGGTAGCTGAAAGGGATTGGCAATTATGCCCAAAAGAATGCATATTCCAGCCAATTAGGGTTTAGTTATGGTTATATCTAACTTTTTCTTTGCTTCAGTCTTGTTGATTCTTGACCAAACAATAGTGATGGCAGAGTTCTCTGCTTACCTTAGTCCACGTTCTGGGAAGGAAGATTACAGTTCAGATTGACGTTACAAGGAGCAGTATTAGTTTAGTATTAAGTTACGGCTTCCAAACCACCATAGTTAGATTTAGTTTGAAAGTTTTAGTTAGCAGCCCTGCTGGCCTAATGGTTATTATTTTCCTTTTGTACTGTGTGGTTCTTATTAAAATTCAGTGATTAACTCAGTGAGTTCTTATTAAAACTCTTATTAAAGCTCATTCTGCTCCTGTGCCTGTTCCTCAGCACTTGGCCCATCACCGAACACCGTGCCTTCAAGACTTGACCATCCAAGTAGACCAGGCGGAGAAAGACCAGCTGACCTGGGCCCTGACTTTTGTTGATCAGGTGGGTGAGAAGTTGCAGTCAGTGGAGGGCGGTGTAGGGAGAAGTGGCTCATGCAGGGAGACAACTACTCACAGAGTGGCAAGCCCAGCCCAAAGTGAAGTTCATTGGTTAGCTCCAGGAGGAATTAAAGTTAATGGAGGCTAGGTTGTCATGGCAACAGTTACTTTCAAGGTTACAAGCCCTGTCCTGCAGGTGTTGTTCTTGGGCTACATCCTCACTCTTCCCACTGTTCAAAGGGACCCATCTTAAGTTCAGGCAATCACAGAATGGCCCAAACCATCTACAGTCAAGTGAGGTGCCTCATGTGGTTCGCAAATTTTTATTGCCCCCCCCCCCATCAGAAACATCAATTCCATCATGGCATCCATAAATGCACTCACCAAGAAGACCTCTGCAGGATTCAACTGGACAAGTGAAACAGGCCAAGCTTTCTCAGAGCTAAGGCGATGCAACATCCTATCCTGTCCATTCATCATTGAGGTTGATGCATGGGAGCTGTACTGTCCCAGCACCCTTCTTAGGTACAGCAGGCAGTGAAGAAAGCTAATGGCATGCTGGCTTTTATAACAGGAGGAATTGAGTATAGGAGTAAAGAGGTCCTTCTGCAGCTGTACAGGGCCCTGGTGAGACCCCACCTGGAGTATTGTGTGCAATTTTGGTCTCCAAATTGGAGGAAGGACATTCTTGCTATTGAGGGAGTGCAGTGTAGGTTCACGAGGTTAATTCCCGGAATGGCGGGACTGTCATATGTTGAAAGATTGGAGCGACTGGGCTTGTATACATTGGAATTTAGAAGGATGAGAGTGGATCTGATTGAAACGTATAAGATTGTTAAGGGATTGGACACACTGGAGGCAGGAAGCATGTTCCCACTGATGGGTGAGTCCAGAACTAGAGGCCACAGTTTAAGAATAAGGGGTAGGCCATTTAGAACAGAGATGCAGAAAAACTTTTTCACCCAGAGAGTGGTGGATATGTGGAATGCTCTGCCCCAGAAGGCAGTGGAGGCCAAGTCTCTGGATGCATTCAAGAGAGAGTAAGATAGAGCTCTTATAGAAAGCAGGGTCAAGGGATATGGGGAGAAGGCAGGAACGGGGTACTGATTGTGTATGATCAGCCATGATCACAGTGAATGGCGGTGCTGGCTAGAAGGGCCGAATGGCCTACTCCTGCACCTACTGTCTATTGACTATTGTCTATAGATAATGACACCCCTGTGCTTTTCTTTCCCATCGCTAAACTCCTACAGTAACTAAAGTGTTGGAACCGAGAACTTCTGGCTGTCAAGGAGGCCCTCAAGGCATGGCAAAGCTGGCCGTAGGGGACAGAACACCCCTTTCTAGTATGGACAGATCAGAAGAGCCTCTTCTACACTTGTGATGCCAAGAGACTCAACTCCCATCAGCCCGTTGAGCTCGCTTCTTCACCTAGTTTAATTTCACCCTCACCTACCTTCCTGGCAGCAAGTATTGCCAGGCTGATGTTCAGTTCTGTCAGTTTGACATCTCCGAGGACAATATCAATCCAGAGTACATCCTCCCTTACTCGGGCATTGCTCTTCCAGTGATCTGGGGAATAGAACCAGAGGTGAGCTTGCCCGAAGGTCAGTTCCAGATACATAGGGGGGACCTCCCAACCAGCTGTATGTCCCTGCCACCGTCTGCCTCTTAGTGTTGGAGTGGAGTCACTCTTCCAATCTGGATAGCCAAAGGGGGTTTCAATGGATGCTGAAATTTATAAGGGGACAATTTTGTTGGCTGTCTATGTTCTAAGACATCCAAGATCTTGTCTTTGCCTGTCACATTTCTGCGCAGTATCTAATGTCATGTCAGCACCCTATTGCCTGCTCTGCCCACTGCCTGTGCCCCACTGGCCCCTCAGTTCCACCTCTCAGTAGATTTCCTCACTGCTCTGCCTCCATCAGATGGGAATTCTACCATTCTGGTAGATGTAGACCAGTTCTCTATATCAGCCCATCTCATTGATCTCCCCAATCTCCCGTCAGCTCGTGAGACAGCCACCCCCATGGTTCAGCACGTGTTCAGGCTGTACAGCGTCCCTCAGGTCATAACGTCTGATTGAGGACCGCAGGACACGTCCCATTTTTGGAAGGCTTTATGTTCTCTTTTGGGGCGCCACGCCCAGTCTAACAGCCAGACTGAAAGAGCGAATCAGCAGCTGGAGACAAATCTGCATTGAATCAGAATCAGAATCAGAATCAGGTTTCTTAAGACCATGAAATATAGGAGCAGAAGTAGGCCATTCAGCCCATCAATCATGGGCCTATCCAATTCTTCCAATCATCCCCCCTCCCCTGCCTTCTCTCCATACCCTTACCCTTACCCCATACCCTTTGATGCCTTGGTTAATCAAGAACCTATCTATCTCTGCCTTAAATACACCCAATGATTTGGCCTCCACAGCCACTCGTAGCAACAAATTCCACAGATTTACCACCCTCTGACTAAAGTAATTTCTCCCCATCTCTGTTCTAAGTGGACGTCCTTCAATCCTGAAGTTGTGACCTCTTGTCCTCGACTCCCCTACCATGAGAAATAACTTTGCCATATCTAATCTATTCAGTCCTTTTAACATTCGGAATGTTTCTATGAGATCCCCCCTCATTCTCCGGAACTCCAGGGAATACAGCCCAAGAGCTGCCAGACGTTCCTCATACAGTAACCCTTTCATTCTTGGAATCATTCTCGTGAATCTTCTCTGAACCCTCTTCAATGTCAGCATATCCTTTCTAAAATAAAGAGCCCAAAACTGCACACAATACTCCATGTGTGGTCTCACGAGTGCCTTATAGAGCCTCAACATCACATCCCTGCTCTTATATTCTATACCTCTACGCAAACATTACATTCACCTTCTTCACCACTGACTCAACCTGGAGGCTAACTTTGAGGGTATCCTTTGCATCTCTGCATTTTGAATTCTCTCCCCATCTAAATAATAGTCTGCCCATTTATTTCTTCCACCAAACTGCATGACCATACACTTTCCAACATTGAATTTCATTTTCTACTTCTTTGCCCATTCCCCTAAACTATCTAAATCTCTCTGCAGGCTCTCTGTTTCCTCAAATACTATCCACCTATCTTTGTATCATCGGCAAATTTAACCACAAATCCATTAATCCAATAGTTCAAATCATTGACGTACATCGTATAAAGCAGCGATCCCAACAGGTAATTCCACGGGCTCTTATCTTGCTAAGCAGCCTCATGTGCGGCACCTTGTCAAAGGCCTTCTGAAAATCCAAGTTCACCACATCTACTGCATCTCTTTTGTCTACCCTGCTTGTAAATTCCTCAAAAAATTGCAGTCGGTTTGTCAGGCGGGATTTTCCTTTCAGGAAACCATGCTGGCTTTGGTCTGTCTTGTCATGTGCCTCCAGGCACTCCATAATCTCATCCCTAACAAACGATTCCAACAACTTCCCAACCACTGATCATCACAGTGAATTTTGTTAATTTTGCAGCAGCAGTTCAATGCAATACACAATATAGAGGAAAGAAATCAATTACAGCATACGCATGCTGAATAGAATAAAAATCGTGCAAAAACAGAAATAATATATATTGAAAAAGTGAGGTAGTGTTCACTGGTTCAAAGTCCATTCAGGAATTGGTTGGCAGAGGGGAAGAAGCTGTTCCTGAATCACTGAGTGTGTGACTTCAGGATTCTGTACCTCCTTCCTGATGGTAACAGTGAGAAAAGGGCATGCCCTGGGCATTGGGGGCCCTTAATAATGGACGCTGCCTTTCTGAAACACTACTCCCTAAATATGTCCTAGGTACTTTGTAGGCTAGTGCCCAAGGTGGAGCTGACTAGATTTACAATCTTCTGCAGCATCTTTCTGTCCTGTGCAGTAGCTCCCCCACCCCCCCATACCAGACACTGATGCAGCCTGCCAGAATACTCTCCACGGTACATCTATAGAAGTTTTTGAGTGTATTTGTTGACATGCCAAGTATCTTCAAATTCCTAATGAAATATAGCTGCTGTCCTGCCTTCTTTATAGCTGCATCAATATATTGGGACCAGGGTTAGTTCCTCAGAGATCTTGACACCCAGGAACTTGAAACTGCTCACTCTCCCCACTTCAGATCCCTCTGTGAGGATTGGTATGTGCTCCTTTGTCTTACCCTTCCTGAAGTCCACAGTCAGCTCTTTCATCTTACTGACGTTGTGCAAGGTTGTTACTGCGATACCACTCCACTCGTTGACATATCTCACTCCTGTCCCTTCCAACACTGCAACCAAGAGCTCACAATTGGTTGAGGCAAAGATAGCTATTCAAAGATAGCTCCTTTGAATGCCAAAAAGGGTTTCCAGCCATCACTCTTCCCTGACCGAGAGATGGAATTCCTGCTTCTGATCTGTCGGTCCGACACTACCAGAGCACCTGGAGAACAGCCAGGCTTCTCTGCTGTGCATCCAGAAAAAATATGCTCCGCTAATTGGTTCCACCAACGAGTGAGGCCAGATGAACCAGGGGAGAAAGTCTGGCTGGCATAAAGAGATCTTCCTTTGAAGGTGGAGGTCCTCAAGTTGGCCCCATGCTACATGCGATGATTTGTAGTGGAGAGGGCTATTAACAGAGCCTCCTAAAGGCTGTACCTACCATCATCTATGACGATGGGCCCAGTGTTCCAAGTTTCCTGGCTCAAGTGGTGACTTCCTCTCCCTTGCTCCAGTCACCCCCTTCCCCCTCCTCCGCACTTGGGAGATGGGGCCTTGGTCTGTTCTGTGTGCCTCCTCCTGGCATTTGTCAGGTGTGGGTCATAGAAACGTAGAAAACCTACAGCACAATGCAGGCCCTTTGGCCCACAGAGCTGTGCCAAGCATGTCCCTACCTTAGAACTACCTAGGCTTTAACCATAGCCCTCTATTTTTCTCAGCTCCATGTAGTCTCTTAAAAGACCCTATCGTATCCACCTCCACCACCATTGCCGGCAGCCCATTCCACGCACTCACCACTCTCTGTGTAAAAAAACTTACCCCTGACATCTCCTTTGTACCTACTTCCAAGCACCTTAAAACTGTGCCCTCTCGTGCTAGCCAATTCAGCCGTGGGGAAAAGCCTCTGACTATCCACACAATCAATGCCTCTCATCATCTTGTACACCTCTATCAGGTCACCTCTCATCCTCCGTCGCTCCAAGGAGAGAAGGCTGAGTTCACTCAACTTATTCTCATAAGGCATGCTCCCCAATCCAGGCAACATCCTTGTAAATCTCCTCTGCACCCTTTCTATGGTTTCCACGTCCTTCCTGTAGTGAGGTGACCAGAACTGAGCACAGTACTCCAAGTGGGGTCTGACCAGGGTCCTATATAGCTGCAACAACAGAGTCCAATACTTTCTGAATAGGGGGAGTGTGGCCCAGAGGAACGTTCCTGGGTTCCAGTTTGTGACATAGTGGACAAGCCTCTCCAGTGGGCCCAGGTCACCTTTGGAGCTGGGCCTAGGTTGGTGGGGGTGGGGGGGAGGTGCCTGGAATAAACATAGACTCTGCTGCAGGGTATGGGTGCCCACGCAGGTGGGCAGCTGAAAGGGGTCAGCAATCATTCTTGTGACAATGCACACTCCCAGCCAGGTGGGGCTTACTTGTGGTTCTACTTAAATCCCTTCTTTTCCTTTCAGTTATCGCCAGGTCCTGACTGAAGCATAGTGATGGCAGGTCTTCCTCATTATTTCACGTTCCGGGAAGGAAGGTTACAAGGCCGTGACTAGTGGGGTACCGCAAGGCTCCGTGCTGGGACCCCAGTTGTTTACAATATATATTAACGATTTAGACGAGGGAATTAAATGCAACATCTCCAAGTTTGCGGATGACACGAAGCTGGGCGGCGGTGTTAGCTGTGAGGAGGATGCTAAGAGAATGCAGGGTGACTTGGATAGGTTAGGTGAGTGGGCAAATTCATGGCAGATGCAATTTAATGTGGATAAATATGAGGTTATTCACTTTGGTTGCAAGAACAGGAAAACAGATTATTATCTGAACGGTGGCCGATTAGGAAAAGGGGAGATGCAACGAGACCTGGGTGTCATTGTACGCCAGTCATTGAAGGTGGGCATGCAGGTACAGCAGGCGGTGAAAAAGGCAAATGGTATGTTGGCATTCATAGCAAAAGGATTTGAGTACAGGAGCAGGGAGGTTCTACTGCAGTTGTACAAGGCCTTGGTGAGACCGCACCTAGAATACTGTGTGCAGTTTTGGTCCCCTAATCTGAGGAAAGGCATTCTTGCCATAGAGGGAGTACAGAGAAGATTCACCAGATTGATTCCTGGGATGGCAGGACTTTCATATGAAGAAAGACTGGATCGACTAGGCTTATACTCACTGGAATTTAGAAGATTGAGGGGGGATCTTATTGAACCGTATAAAATTCTAAAGGGATTGGACAGGCTAGATGCAGGAAGATTGTTTCCTCTGTTGGGGAAGTCCAGAACGAGGGGTCACAGTTTAAGGATAAAGGGGAAGCCTTTTAGGACTGAGATGAGGAAAAACTTCTTCACACAGAGAGTGGTGAATCTGTCGAATTCTCTGCCACAGGAAACAGTTGAGGCTGGTTCAATGGCTATATTTAAGAGGAAGTTAGATATGGCCCTTGTGGCTAAAGGGATCAGGGGGTATGGAGAGAATGCAGGTACAGGGTTCTGAGTTGGATGATCAGCCATGATCATACTGAATGGCGGTGCAGGCTCGAAGGGCCGAATGGCCTACTCCTGCACCTATTTTCTATGTTTCTATGTTTTACAATTTATATTGATGCTGCACAATAGAAGTATTTATTTAGAAATTCATACAACTACCATTAAGGTTGTTATAGTCAAGGGTGGTAATGGGTTTAAGCTCCCACTACCTACTTAATGCTCTCAATGGCGTGCATCTCAAATAGCCCTTGACAACCAAGTCCAGCTCCTGGCCTTCATGTGTGGCTTAGCTTCTAAGCCTGGAGGAACCACTTCTACTGACAGGAGAAGGCTACCTAAAACCAGTCACTCCAGGCAGATGGGGCTAATCAGCAGTGGTTGGCAGCTCATCTAGGAGAAGGAAAACTCTGCTTTATGTGGAGTGGGGGAGCTTGCTACATGGGCCACATCTTGCTCTCCATATCTTACTGCCCAGGCTTGCATATCTAGACTGCTAGGATGCGATATCCGTGGTCAACTCTGACCTACAGAGGCCTCAGGCTCAGACCAGTACTCTGCGGCCCCTTCCACGGATGGCTACCCTGAAGAAGATTAAATCTTCCCTTCGACGGCAGTTCAGTGAAACCCTCTCTCACGGCTCCTCCTCTGTGCTGCCTCCAACTCTTCGCCCCTATCACTACTTCCCACCTACCTCTGAGTACCTCTTCCGACCCTCCCCCCACCTACTTGTGCTGACTCCTCATCTCCTTTCTCCCGTCCTGTTGAAGGGCCTCAACCCAAAACGCTGACTCTACTCTTTTCCCCAGATGCTACCTGGCCCGCTGAGTTCCTCCAGCATTTTGTGTGCGTTGCTTTGACTTGCAGCATCCACAGATTTTTTTTTGTGTTTATTCAGTGTTTACTTACTGTCTCCAAGCTGCAAAGATGACGTTAGATGTAGTTTGAGAGTTTTAGTTAGTGGCCCATAGTCTCTGTAGTGCCTTCCTTGCTATCGAGGCCGTGTTGACGGACCAAGAGAGCTGCTCGCTGATGTTCATTCCCCAAAACTTGAAACTGGAGACCCTTTCTACTACCTCACCATTTATAACTAACGAGGCTTGTTCAGGAACTCTTGCCGTCCTGAAGTTAATTGTCACTTCTTTTGTCTTCTTGATATTAAGCGGTAGTATCTATGTCCATGTTTGCAAGCACTGAAATAATCAAAGGCTGGCCTTGTCAGTGAGGCCCAAGTAACCCCTATGGGTTAAGGGTCAAAGGTGAAAATTTAAAGGGGAACATGAGGGGAAACTTCTTCACTCAGAGGGTGGTGAGGGTATGGAACAAGCTGTCAACAGAAGAGATGCTTGCAAGCTTGAGTTCAACATTTAAGGGAAGTTTGGACAGGTACATGGATGGTTGGGGTATGGAAGGCTATGGTCCCAATGCCGGTCAATAGGAGTAGGGACAACACGGACTCGACGGGCCGAAGGGCCTGTTTCTGCGCCGTACTTTTCAATGACTCAATTACCCTGTTGGCCTAGTGTTTACTATTTTCTTTTTGTTCTGTGCAGATCTTATTAAAATTTAGTGAATTGTTCGATCTGCTGCTGTGCCACTCTGCACCTGGGCCATCAGCGAACCCGGTGTCGCTTCCACTATCTGCACGGCACAAGTCAGAACCGTGCTGGAATTCTCTCTGGCTGCCCGGATTAGTGCAGCCCCAACTCTCAAGCTATGCGGCGCCACTGAAGGCGTTTGCAGCCCGCCCGACTGGCACGCCATGAACTGTCCAAAACTTTCATCCCCTCCACCACTGGCGCTGCCCACTACCTGCAAAACGTACTCCAGGTACAGTACCAATTGGCTCTGGAGCATCGCCCAAATCTGCAACTTGTGGCACCAAACAAACAAACCAGGGGCAGCAGTTACAGGGAACGCCACAACCAGCTGATCAGCTCTGCTGGTTTGACATACTGCCATTCCATCAATAGCATGGTGGTTTCATCTTCAGTGATTGACGAAAGCTGCTCACTATCGCCCTCTGTAGGTCATTTGGATGAGTAATAAATGCTGGTCTTGCTAGCGAGGCCGAAATCTCCCCAGGATTTATTTAAAATCTTACCTCCATCCCACAACTTGAGGGAGTAAAAATTTTTACATTATGACTCTGTTCCAGCATACAGCCATGTGAATTTAAAAGTCTCGTGGCTTGTAGAAAGAAGCTGCCCTGTAGCCTGTTGGTCCGGGCTTTAATGCTGCGGGGTACCGTTTGTTAGACGGAAAGAGTTGAAACAGTTTATGGTTGGTGTGACCGATGATCTTCCCCTGATGAGCTTCCAGGCCTTCTTTCTGCATCTGTTGCTAGAAGTGTCCTCAACGGAGGGAAGTTCAGCTTGGGAGATGAAAATCTGCCTTCAGGCCTCTCTGACAAGGCCAGCATTTACCTAATCACTTCTGTGTCTGCAAACCTAGACATAGATACTGTCGCTCAATTTCAAGATGACTAAAGAAATGGTAACTGACTTCAGAAAGGCAAGAGGTCCCGAACAAGCCCCAGTATTCATTAATGGTGCGGTGGTGGAAAAGGACTCCAGTTTCAAGGTTTTGAGGATGAACATCACCAAGGAGTTCTCTTGGTTCGTCAACACAACCTCAGAAGAAGGGAAGGCACAACAGCGACCATACCACCTGAGGCGCTTAAAGAGAGCTAATCTGCCCCAAAAATAAAATTGCTGACCATCTTTTACTGATGTCGGGGCATACTGACATATGGAATGACAGTGTGGCATCAGGACACCTCACAAAGCACTCCAATGGGTCATTAGGATAGCTCAGCACATCATCAGGACTCCACTATTGGACCTGGAGACAATCTACCGGACCTGGTGGACTTGCAATGTCCATCCCGTCTCAGACACTGTCTGCCATCTGGTAGGAGATACAGAAACAATTTCACCAAGACGTTAAGACTGAAAAACAGCTTCTTTCCAAGAGCTGCTTTACAGCTGAATAATGCCACACCCCAGCTTGCCAATGGCCTTCGAGTGTTATGGACTATCAACGTCACTTGTTGCGTGTAAACATGGGAATATTTTTTTAAGTTAAGCTGACCCCCACGCATTGTAAATATCTGTTTAGCACGGGCTGGAGCAGCACCACAATCTCATTGTCTCAAGCAATGACTATAAAGTTCTGTTCCAATCTATTCCATTTTAAAAATTTATTAAGAACAGCAGTGGCACTTTCTGCCAAACGAATACGACAGGAATCCATCCTCGTTTCATTATCGCATTCATTGTGTGTACGGGGATACATAGCAGAAGTTAAAAGCTTAAAGTCTTGGTATCACTGCTCACTTGTACAAAGGTCCAGGCTCCTGATTATATTTGGCTACAAAATGCACCCTTAGAGGAGCCAAACATGGAATTTAACTTCTTTCCATTTTCTTATCTGCTAGATTTATCTGGATTAGAGCTCTCTCAGGCATTCTAATCCAGCTTTCCCATATTTCTATATTTATCCATCAGTCTCCACCTCACAGCCTGGTCAGGCTGCGTTGGAACATTAACCCGACGGGGTAAGTTCACACTGTTCAGGGGAAGTAGGTGATTTGAGCTTGAAACTGCCTCTGTTTACGGGCAAGACTTTGCCTCTGGCTCTGCCTGGAATGGCGAATTGGACTGAACGCTCAGCGTTCACGGGAAGCCCTGATGGAGGCTGAGGAGCCGAGCTCCTTTGCGGAGAGGGAAGGAGGGCAAAAGAAGCACCGTATGTCCCCACTCAGCACTGTCACAGATACCGGAGCCTAATTTTGAAAACTAGGGCAAGCAAAAACCCACAGTTCGGGCCATTATTGATGTTTGGCTCACCTGTGCGATACTCAGCCATTAATTACCCGCCTCCCCTGTGCTCTGAGGCTTCTTCCATTTATAAGATGGTCCCTGGGCTCAGTGCTGGCAGGAGCCAGCTAATAAATCTTCCACGAACTGAGTGGAAGCAGCTGATTCAGTTCCCTCAGGATGGCAGCAGCTTGGGCCGGCAACGTCCTGTTTGTGAACACCGGAGTCTATTGATCCAGGCTGACCTGGGACTGGGTGCCCTTTCACAGCACCTGGTGTCTACGGCAACCTAAAGGGCAAGGGGTCAGAGTTCAAATCTGGCCATGGCTTGCATGGCCTTTGGGTGGCTCAAGAGTGGAGCCCCTGCCTTATATCTCCGAAGATCTGGATTCGATCTTGGCCTCCAGCCCTCCTGTCTGGGGGCGGTGGGGGGGGGGGGGGGGGGAGGTGGGGAGGAGGAGTTTGCCTGTTCTCCCTGTGACCACTCTGATATCCCCTGGAAGCCCTGGGTTCCTCCTGAATCCCAATCACATGCTGGACGGACATTGGTTTGTGTAGTACAGAAACAGCCCTGGGCCACTTCACCCATTCTAACCGAGATTCCTATCAACCCTGATCCCCGCATTTAGCCCATACCCTTCTGACATTTTTCTCTCTGCCTACTGGCCGAAAGGTTCTTAAATTCTGTAATTGTACCCTCCTGCGAGACGCACCCAACCACACCAGCTTCCAGGGTTTAGACGCCCTAACTATAGCTGGTGTGGATAGATGGCGAGGGCCCTTTAAGGCTCAGGGCCTTCTCGCTAATCATGTTTTGGTGCTGAGAATCCAGCTTTTAAGAGCACTGGAAAGGAGCCTCAGTGTCCAATTGTTAATGCAACTAGAGGTATCTTCTAGCGTTTTGTCTGGGCTCTGTTCTTGTTCTATTAATACCGTGTCTCGATTCTTGTCTAAGGTGCTCCAGTATTTGGGTCCTAACCTTCCCCGTCAAGGACTTTGGCCACTGGGCAGAAGCTGTTTCCGTGCTATATTGCTCTGTGACTTCATGACTGTAATACCCTGGCCTACGAAGGCAAGCAAGCTAAACAGTTCTGTCACTACCCCATCCAGCTACAATTAGCGGCCACTTTATTAGGAACAGGAGAGGAAACTGGTGAGGTCTTCTGCTGCTGTAGCCCATCCTCTTCAAAGTTCGACGTGTTGTGCGTTCAGAGATGCTCTTCCGCACGCCACTGTTCTAATGCGTGGCTGGCTGAGTTACTGTCGCCTTCCTGTCAGCTTGAACCAGTCTGGCCATTCACCTTTGACCTCTCCCATAAAGAAGGCACTTTCGCCCAGTTTCGCCACTGGCTCCATCTTTTTTTTGTTTTACGCACCGTTCTCTGTGAATTCTGTAGACTCTTGTGCACAAAAATCCTGGGAGATCAGCAGTTTCTGAGATACTCAAACCACCCCATCTGGCACCACCAATCATTCCACGGTCAAAGTCACCTCGGTCACATTTCTTCCACATTCCAATGTTTAGTCTGAGCCTCTTGACCATGTCTACATGGTTTTATGCATTCTGATTGGCTGATTAAACATCTGCATTAATGAGTAGATGTACAGGCATACCTAAAAAAGCAGCCACTGAGTGTATCTAAAGTGGAGGTAGATAAACTATTGACGGGTCAGGGAATTGAGGGTCAAGGGAACTGGAGGAGAGTGGCCTGTGGTCTTCCTGAATGGTGGAGCAGGTATGAGGGGCCTGGTGACATACTGCTGTCCTATCTTCCTGAGTTTCCACATCAGGATTCCTTACTGGTCTACAAGATCCCCCTACATTTGGCACTCAGTTATTAGGAGAGAGACTCAAACACTTCCCACACAGAGATGCAAATGTCACTCATTGCCCTCCTTCAGTTGCCCTGCCGGCAGCACTGGTAGAAGTAGAGACACATTGAAGGGTAAGAGGGCGACCTGCTGTATCAGACTGATACTCAACCCAGCTCCCGGCTGCCCTCTTGTACTACCATCCTGACGGGGACTCACCCCTGTGGGCATTGAGTATGTATGACTGCATGCATTATGAACTTTGTTACAGTCCTCAGTACCTCATACCCACCCTGAGCTAATTCAACAATCTTTAGTTCTTTGGGATCAAAATGGCTGTCGTGACATGTCCAGTGTGGTGGTGCTGGTCGCTCTCACTCTCAGCTGCCACCGCCGGCTAGCAGTCTCGCAAAAAGGAGAGCTGAATGTGTCAGTCTCTCCCTGCCAGTTCACAGCCTCTCCGACAGCAAGCCTCGTGTCGTGCCTCCTCGCTGGCGACACATGGAAACCGAACTCTTTTCAGACTCAGGCTGAACTACAGGGGACAGGGAGGAGGTCTGGCCCCTGCACACGTAGCACGCAGGCCCACCGGCGTGTGGACACTCCCTCGTGCTCGCGAACCAGATAACCAGCTATGGGTAAATAGAACCACTGCCTTGTGGAGAGGCGAAGGCTACGGGAGCAAACCCAGACAGCAAATCCAGAGTGGAGCCACCAAGGCGGCTGGACATCATTGGGCGTCCTTCCAGCAGCTCCTGCAGCCAAGCTGGTGCCAAACGTTTTGCTTCGTAAGCTTTCCTTTGGACTGCTTGAGGCTGAGAGGGGGATCTTGACAACTGGGCATCTCAGGATCTCCATGCTTTCCACTCATGCTCATGATGACGATGATCATCACCCATTGTCCTCCAAGGTAGACAGGTGCCAACCACCAATCACACCGGAGATCTTCTCCCACTGGTAGAATGTCACTTCTGGCAACATTTGCTGTCTGATTACAATGTACCCACAGTTCCGTGCCAAGCCCGGCTGCAAAAGGAGGAGGGTTGGGGATCTTCTCTCACGAAAAGCCAGTGCTACAGAATCACGAACAGACACTCCAAATCCCTCATCCCTGGGAGAGGAAGGATTTACCAAGAAGATGGGCTACACCTGGAGACAACATGAAAGAATGGCCCAGGATAGAAGAGTCTGCTAAGCTACTCCCAGTGGCCAATGCTCCAGTAGAGGTGATGGTCTTAGGTTTATCAGTACAATGGGAAGCAGAGATAGGATCCATCTTCATCAGCGTCATCACCAACTTTCCCCAACGCTGGGACATCTGTCTACAGATCGGTAATAGCATCTCCTCCTCGCTGACCATCACCAACTTTCCCCAACACTGGGACATCTGTCTACAGATCGGTAATAACATCTCCTCCTCGCTGACCATCACCAACTTTCCCCAACACTGGGACATCTGTCTACAGATCGGTAATAGCATCTCCTCCTCACTGACCATCACCAACTTTCCCCAACGCTGGGACATCTGTCTACAGATCGGTAATAACATCTCCTCCTCGCTGACCATCACCAACTTTCCCCAATGCTGGGACATCTGTCTACAGATCGGTAATAACATCTCCTTCTCGCTGATGATCAACACTTGCGCAGCACAGGGATGTAGGCTTAGCTCATTGCCCTTCTCCTTCTACACCCATGACTGCTTGGCCAGGCACAGCTCAAATGCCATCAATAAATTTGCTGATGATACAACCATCTTGGGTACTAGCCTACAAAGTGCCCAGGACATCTTCAAGGAGCGGTGTCTCAGAAAGGCAGCGTCCATTATTGACCTCCGGCACCCAGGGCATGCTCTTTTCTCATTGTAACCATCAGGTAGGAGGTACAGAAGCCTGAAGACACACACTCAGTGATTCAGGAACAGCTTCTTCCCCTCTGCCATCCCATTCCTAAATGGACATTGAACCTGTGAACACTACCTCACTTTTTTACTATACAATTATTTCTGTTTTTGCACGATTTTAATCTATTCAATGCACATATACTCTAATTTATTTATTTGTTTGTTTGTTATTTTTTGTCTTCTTCTTCTGTATTATGTATTACATTGAACTGCTGCTGCTAAGTTAACAAATTTCACACCACATGCCAGTGATAATAAACCTGATTCTGATTCTGACCATTTTTGGCAGAATCTCAGGTGGAGATGAGAGAGCATACAGGAGCAACATATACTACCTAGATGAGTGGTGTCACAGCAACAACCTTGGACTCAACGAGATCGAAGATCAAAGAGGTGATTGTGGACTTCGGACAAGGGAACATGAACCCATCCGTATAAGGGGATCAGAAGCGGAGAGAGTGAGCAATTTCAATTTCTTGGGTGTCACTATCTCTGAGGATCGAACCTGGTTCCAACATATCGATTCAGCTCCAAAGAAGGCAAGACAGCAGCTGTATTTCATTAGGAGTTTGAGGAGATCTGGTTTGTCACCCAAAACACTCAAAAACTTCTACAGATGTCGAATAAACTCTTCTCGGATTTCCAGCTGGGTCTAGGTATTGATTATAGCTGAGGCTTCAAGGACAAACTCTGCCATCTACATCAGGGATGAATCTGGAAGAGTGCTAGATCCTTTTTCTATTTATGTACCATGGGGAGCATTCTGAAAGGCTCCATCACAGTCTGTTATGGAGGGGCTACTGCATGGGACTGAAAGAAGCTGCAGAAGGTAGTAAATCTAGTCAGCTCCATCCTGGGTACCAGCCTCTGTAGTATCCAAGACATCTTCAAGGAGCAGTGCCTGAGGAAGACGGCATCCATTATTGAGAACCCCCCCCCATCACCCAGGACATGCCCTCCTCTCATTGTTACCGTCAGGGAGGAGGTACAGAAGCCTTTCTTTTTCAATCTTTTTATTAATATCAACATGTGAGATTGATACATAATTTTTGGGATTACAAAATTACAAAATTAAAATGAGCATAAAAGGATACATAAAAAATAAGTACAATATAATTAAGTCTTCCCAAATCATACGTAATACGAGTATAATATGAGCAAGACGAAAAAAACTAGGTATATCAATATATAAAAAAAACAGAAAAAGAAGAAAAAGAAAAAAAAAATTACCCCAAAAAACAAGAACTAATCTAACAAACTAACCACTAATTAAAAAAATAGAAAAGGAAAAAAAACCATGGGCTGTTTATAGTATCTAGAAAAGACGAAGAGTCATCAATGTCATCAACTCCGATCCTCTCTACATGTACATAAACAAACCAGAAAAATAAATAGGATTGGAACAGGGTCAAATTACATCATGTGAAAATATTGAATGAATGGCCTCCAAGTCTTTTCAAATTTAATAGAAGGGTCATATATGACACAGAAGGTACAGAAGCCTGAAGGCCCACACACTCAGCGATTCAGGAACAGCTTCTTCCCCCCTGCCATCCGATTCCTGAATAGAGATTGAACCCACTTTTAAAAATGTTTTTATTGCGCTGTTTTTAATTTAACAATTTGGTATATACTTACTGTAATTGATTTATTCTCTCTACATTTATCACATATTGTATTGTACCACTACTACTAAGTTACCAGATTTCACGGCATACACCGGCGATATCAAACCTGATTCTGGTTCCTCTGGTCTGGAAAACAATAATGGTTTCATCAGGTCAAGCCCGCTGCTGAAGTTGCGGGAAAATAATCTGAAGCACCGGCTACGTATAGTGGGACAGTGAGTTGAGGAGTTAGTAATCTGTGTAAATGGAGACACGACCTCCATAAATGTTCCTGTAGAGCTGCTGTACTCCAAACTTGACCTCTGACCTTTCTTTATCCTGCGAGATGGCCTTCTCTCTGGTCCGGTCAGTGGTCTGGATGCCTTATTGAGATGACACAGCGCCAACTTAGAATGGTGATGCATCACAAGAGTACAGCCTTCTGACTGAGTGCTTCTCTGCAGTTCCTTGCCATGAGATTTAACACGCCTTGCCTCCCATCTTTTAACAATTGTTCTATTTACAGGAATCTATTTTCATCTGAGATGTAATGTAACTAGGATATAATAAGTAGTCAGGAGTATTGGTAATGGCTACATCTTCTCCTGAGGTGGAATTAATCCTTTAGCACCAAGAATAATCTTTTCCATTCTATTCAATATTTGCTGAAATTGAAATTGTATCAGACATTGTTGAGGCCTAATTTTGGAGTATTGTGTGCAGTTTTGGTCACGTACTTATGTAAGCAAGGTTGAAAGCATACAGAGGAAATTTACAAGGATATTGCCACGTCTGGAGGAACTGAGCTATAAGGAAAGATTGAATAGGTTCGGACCTTATTCCTTGGAACGCAGAAGACTGAGAGAAGATTTGATAGAGGTATATAGAATTATGAGGGGTATAGATAGGGTAAATGCAAGCAGGCTTTTTTCACTGAGGTTGGGTGGGACTACAACTAGAGGTCATGGGTTTAGGGTGAAAGGTGAAGAGTTTAAGGGAACATGAGGGGGAACTTCATCATTGAGAATCGTGTGAATGTGGGACGAGCTGCCAGCACAAGTCACGCGTGTGAACGCAGTTTCAACATTTTTGGAGAAAAGTTTGGATGGTAGGGGTATGGAGGGCTATGGTCCCGGTGCAGATTGGTGGGAAGAGACAGCTTAAATGCTTCAGCACAGACTAGATGGGCCGAAGGGCCTGTTTCTGTGCTGTAATTTTCTACGTCTCTGTGACTCAATGACTTATTCCATAGAGCACAGAATACAGGACACAGAACATGGAACACACAATAGAACAGAACACGGAACGCACAACAGAACATAGAACACACAATAGAACACAGAACACGGAACACACAATAGAACACAGAACACGAAACACACAATAGAACACAGAACATGGAACACACAATAGAACAGAACACGAAACGCACAACAGAACATAGAACACGGAACACACAACAGAACACAGAACACGAAACACACAATAGAACACAGAACACGGAACACACAATAGAACACAGAACACGAAACACACAATAAAACACAGAACACAGAACGTACAACAGAACACAGAACAGGGAACACACAATAGAACACAGAACACGGAACACACAATAGAACACAGAACACGAAACACACAATAGAACACGGAACACACAATAGAACACAGAACACAGAACACGAAACACACAATAGAACACAGAACATGGAACACACAATAGAACACAGAACACGAAACACACAATAGAACACAGAACATGGAACACACAACAGAACACAGAACATGGAACACACAACAGAACAAGCTGGTCAGTTCATGTTCTACAAGTGTTTCTCTCTTGTAACCAGGACATCATCCAGCGACAAATTCAGGGAATGCCAGGCAGAATCCACT
Organism: Hemitrygon akajei; assembly: GCF_048418815.1. NCBI lineage: Eukaryota > Metazoa > Chordata > Chondrichthyes > Myliobatiformes > Dasyatidae > Hemitrygon > Hemitrygon akajei. Next base: position 30,103,806 of record NC_133148.1, read on the forward strand.
GCATGGTTCTCTGAAAGCTCTCAGGTGTATGGACCAAGCTCCAAAAGATAATTATTTTATCTGTGAACAAGTCCTTGCCTCGGTTAATTGTCAAAGCCTCTCAAGCTGATTCTCGAGCACAGTCTTGTGACAAGTGTGGCTCAGGTCTGACTTGGCGAATGCTGCCCTCCAGACAAGGCAGGGGACGTCTTCTATTTCAGGAATGAGGTACTGTTCCAGGGATGACGGAGAGTTTGTTACCTGCATGTACCCTGATAGATCCATCAGACTGACACCAGCATGAGAAGAGCTGTCCATTCAGAGTTCTTAATGGCATGATTGCTTGGCTTCTGAACAGCCGGACAACTTCTCCTGCAGTTAGGTGATTTTCAACATGCACAGCTCATGGCTGTGTCTTCCTGGAACCTCCTTGTAAACTTACAGCCTTATCTATACGTAGGCCTCCGTTAGTCTCGTGAGACCATGGATTTGCACCTTGGAAAGTTTCCAGGGCACAGGCCTGGGCAGGGTTGTATGGGAGACCGGCAGTTGCCCAAGCTGCAAGCCTTCCCCTCTCCACGCCACCGATGTTGTCCAAGGGAAGGGCACTAGGACCCAAGCAGCTCGGCACCGGTGTCGTCGCAGAGCAATGTGAGGTTAAGTGCCTTGCTCAAGGACACACACGCAACCCCCTCAGCCAAGGCTTGAACTAGCGACCTTCAGATCACTAGACGAACACCTTAACCACTTGGCCACGGAGTCGTCCAGCATGGAATTGTGCTCTTCAGCCCATCTCATCCCATCTGCCAGCATTTCATCCATATCCCTTTTAACCACGTACCTGTCTAAACATTTTAAATGTTATAATTGCATCTGTGCCTGCCTCTTCCTTGCAGACCGTGCATGTACTCAGAGTGCAGAGGCAGTCACATCACCCACACGGATTCACACCTGCAGTATATACTCACACAAAGACTACAGACCATAAAACATAGGAGGACAATTAGGCCATTTGGCCCATCAAGTCTGCTCCAGCATTTCATCATGGCTGATCCAATTTTCCTCTCAGCCCAGATCTGTCTTCTGCCCATATCCTTTCATGCCCCGACCAATCAAGAATCTATCAAGCTCTGCTTTAAATATACCCGATGACTTGGCCTCCACAGCCGTCTGTGGCAATGAATTCCACAGATCCACCATCCTCTGGCCAAAGGAATCCCTCCTCATCCTTGCATCTTTTCTGAGGCTGTGCCCTATGGTCCTAGATCCCCCCACTGCAGGAAACATCCTCTCCACATCCACTCTATCTGTGTCCTCTGGTCCTAGATCCCCCCACTGCAGGAAACATCCTCTCCACATCCACTCTATCTGTGCCCTATGGTCCTAGATCCCCCCACTGCAGGAAACATCCTCTCCACATTCACTCTATCTAGACCTATCAATATTTGGTAGGTTTCAATGAGACCCTTCGAAACCCCGGAGAGTGTGGGCCTGAGCCATCACACACTCCACGTGCGTTAACTCTTTCATTCCTGGAATCGTTCTCGTGAACCTCCTCTGGACTCTCTCCAGTGCCCACATTGGAGCGGAACCCAAGTACTTAGAAATTGAGTTGGGCGTATTTAGACCGCGTGAATGCACAGAGCAGAACCACAGCAGGGTCATAGAGCCATAGAAGAATGCAGCACTGAAGCAGGACCCTTCTGCCCATCTAGTCTGTGCCGTAACCATTTAACCTGCTTATTCCCATCAACCTGCGCCCGGACCACAGCTGTCCAGACCCCTCTATCTGTGTACCTATCAAAACTTCTCTTAAACATTGAAATCGAGCTCAGAGGTATCACTTGCGCTGGCAGCTCGTTCCACACTTCACGGTCCTCTGAGTGAAGATGTTTCCCCCTCATGTACCCCTTAAACTTTTCACCTTTCACCCTTAACCCATGACCTCTTGTTGTAGTCCTACCCAACCTCTGTGGAAAAAAAATCTGGTTGCATTTACCCTATCTATACCCCTCATAACTTTATGCCCCTCTATCAGATCTGCTCTCAATCTTCTATGCTCCAAGGGATAAAGCCCTAACTGACTCAATCTTTCCTTATAACTCAGGTCCTCCAGACCCAGCAAAATCCTTGTAAATTTTCTCCGTACTCTTTCAACCTTATTTACGCCCTTCCTGTAGTAGGTGACTAAGTCTGCACGCAATACTCCAAACAAGAGAAAATTTGCAGATCCTAGGAATTAACACAACTCAGCAGATCAGGAAGCATCTATGGAAAGTGGTCAGTATTTTGCGCTACCCAGGTCCTGACGACAGGCCCCGTCCCGATATGTTGACTGTTTACTCTTTTCCTTAGATGCTGCCTGGCCTGCTGAGCTCCCCCCAGCATTTTGTGTGTGCACAATACTCCAAATTAGGCCTTACTAATGTCTTACAGAACCTTCACATGACATCCCATCTCCTATACTCAATACTTTGATTTATGAAGGCCAATGTGCCAAAAATGTATGGAATTTACGAGGCCTTCATTGGTCCGGGTGAAGAGCTGCGACCTAGCTGCCCAGATACACAAGCCTGGGCTGTACGATATGGAGAGCGAGCTGTTGCCCACGCAGCAAGCTCCCCCTCTCCACGCAGCCGATGAATCCAAAGCAACGGCAGAGACCAATACAGTTTGGCACCAGCAGGAGTTGCCGTTCAGCGTTGAACTCAACGTAGGACTTCCTCAGGGACTCCAGCTCTGGATTTTTCCCTCAGGGTTCACTCCCTCAGCCTTCCCCATGAGTGTGTATCGCCACAAGGCAACAGAGGTTTGGGATTAGAGTTTTCATCGATGAGCTGCCAATCACTGCTGACGAGCCCCATCTGCCCGAAGCGACTGGTTTTTAGGCGCCAGTAACCCGCTTGGCCCCTTCTCCTGTCAGTAGAAATGGTTCCGCCAGGCTTAGTGGCTGAGCCACACGTGAAGGCCAGGAGCTGGACTTGGTTGTCAGAGGCTGTTTGAGTCGCACGCTATTGGGAGCATTTAGTAGGTAGTGGGGCTTGTCCCGGAATATTACAACCTTAAAGGAATTTATACATAATATGGTACTGTCATACATAACACACACACACACACACACACACACACACACACACACACACACACACACACACACACACACACACACACACACACACACACACACACACACACACACACACACACACACACACACACACACACACCATCTACCCCCTCTTCTCCTTCATGCCCAGGGCCCGGAGCGAGTCACGAATATTTACAGGTGCAGTCGAATGAACACTGACTTCATCATTATCCCTTTTGTAATTATTATCATAATTATTCTGATTATTATTATTACGTATATATTCAGCGTGTTCGGAGCGAGCTGCCGTTGTCTCATCCCCTCTCATTTCCGCGCCAGCCGTATAATTATCAAGCGGATAATTTCTGGGCAGGCACAAAGAGCAGTTGAATGCTGCTGTTTTGATAAATTGCAAATCTCAGCAAGCATTAATCATTGGGGTCTGTGAGCACCCAAGGCGGCAGTCTTGTGCTAGCCCTCACCTCACTCCCAAACATCCTTTCCCTGGGTTTCTTGAGGCTCGACGCAGAACCTGACGAGGTCAACACTTTCCCCGGCAACGTGCGCTCAGGACCGTGGAAGTAAAGTTAGCCGTGGTTTGCTGGCTGCTGACTGGATCGAGCCTGCCGTCTCATAATCGTCTTACGGTGGAGTACACTCCTGTGAGCCCTCCTTGATGTGTGGGTCGGGGGGGGGGGGCGATACTTTCTGTCCTGGTTTTTATGATCAGAACCCCAACCTCGCTCTTCGAGGTGACACGCCATCTTGGGAGTCAAGATCCTGGTTCAAGGGAGTCCAACACACAAGCCAGGCTGGGCCAGGAGATTAATACTGTGGGTGGGGAGGAGAGTGTTATTGAAGGGATTTCACACCATGTGGGGGGAGAGGTCTGGTCATAAGCGAGGGTCATACTGTGGGGGTTGGTACTGAGGGACTGCCATACTGTGGGAGAGGGCAGTACTGAGGGGGATTCTTACTGAAGGAGGGGCAGTATTGAGGGAGAGTGACAGGGTGGGAGAGGAAGTACTAAGGGGGAGTCACACTGTGGGAGGGGTGGTACCGAGGGAGGATCACACTGTGGGAGGGGTTGTACCAAGGGAGGATCACACTGTGGGAGGGGTGGTATTGAGGGAGGGTCACACTGTGGGAGGGGTGGTACTAAGGGAGGGTCACAATGTGGGAGGGGTGGTACCGAGGGAGGGTCACACTGTGGGAGAAGTGGTACTAAGGGAGGGTCACACTGTGGGAGAGGTGGTACCGACAGAGGGTCACACTGTGGGAGAGGTGGTACCGAGGGAGGTTCACTGTGCGAGGGGTGGTACATAGGGAGGGTCACAATGTGGGAGGGGTGGTACCGAGGGAGGGTCACACTGTGGGAGAAGTGGTACTAAGGGAGGGTCACACTGTGGGAGAGGTGGTACATAGGGAGGGTCACACTGTGGGAGGGGTTGTACCAAGGGAGGGTCCCACTGTGGGAGGGGTGGTACTGGGGGAGGGTCCCACTGAGGGCGGGGTGGTACTGGGGAGAGTCACACTGTGAGAGGGGCAAAAATGAGGGAGTGCCACGGTATGTGAGGGGCAGTATTGAGGGAGTGCCACAGTGTGGAGGGACGGTAGTGATGATAAAGTCTGGGCTCTTGTGGGAACAGCACTGAAGGACCCCTCTAACAGGTGTTGTTCTCGTTCTCTTTTCTCTCAATTCCTGTAGTTCCTTCAGTACGGTGCGTAGATTAATCTCCATTAGAAGTGTAACTGCCTCTGACCACTTAGACTGCACCAGAAATCTCGGATCATCTGAAAAATCCCTGCACGCGGAGGGAATGGGAGAGACATCAGACAGCCCGAGCTGACTCTCACCGGATCAATAACTGCCCCCAAATGGTTGAGGGATGTTCATTCCTTTCACCAGCTCAGGATGTTGAATGGAACTTTGTTGTCGTTGCTCGAGCCGACGAGATTGCAATGCTACCCCTGTCTGAGCAAAGCAGAGATTCACAATGCAAAGCCATGCATGCAAGATGCTGGAGGAACATCTACGCCGGGCAGTGTCTATGGAAAAGAGTAAACAATGGACGATTTGGGCCGAGAGCCTTCATCTGGACTGGGAAGTAAGAGGAGAAATCAGAATAAGAAGGTGGCATGAACATTGATTTCTCAAACTTTCAGTAATTGCCCCCTTTCTCACCTGACTTTCACCATTCCCCATTCCCATTTCCCTCTCTCACCTTATCTCCTTACCTGCCCATCGCCTCCCTCCGGTGCTCCTCCCCCTTCCCTTTCTTCCCTGGACATCTATCAGAATCCCTCTGTCACTTCCTCCAGCATTTTTGGCCGTATTACTTTGGATTTCCAGCGTCTGCAGATTTTCTTGAGTTTCTATTTACAATGCACGCGGTACAGCTTAATTAAAAACAAATATGTTTACCTGCAACAAGTGCCTTTGATAGCCCATGACACTCAAAGGCTGGGGTGTAGCATTATTCAGCTGTAAACCAGCTCTTGGGAAGAATCTGCTTTTCAGTTTTACTGCCTTGGCTAAGATGCTTCTGTACGTCCTACCAGATGTCAGGAGATCGGACAGTGTTGGGATATGGGATTGGTTTTTAATGACATTACAAGGGAGCCGTGGGCATGGAGAGTTGTAGATAGTCTCCAGGTCCGGTAGATGAGTCCCAGTGATGTGCTAAGTTATCCCGATCACCCATTGGAGCGCTCTGCGATTTGCCTTGCTGCATCTAGAGTACCACACTGTCATTCCGAATGTCAGATAAATGTCATCGCATGTCGATAAAAGTTGGTCAACAATTTTTGGGGGCAGATTAGCTCTCCTTAAGCATCTCAGGTGGTATAGTCGCTGTTGGCTGTCCCTGTTGTTGAGGTTGTGTTGACAGACCAAGTCAAGTTTACTGTCATTTAACTATAAACCTGTATACAGTCAAACGAGACATTTCTCCGAGCCAGGGTGTAAAACACAGTAATAAGCATAACGCACATATAACGCACAATAGCTTATAAAAGTAAGGATGAGATCTACAGATGAATTACATACAAATAAACAAAGTCAAGTGCATAAATTAAATATTGTAAGGTACAGAACAGATTATCTGGCGACTGGAGAGCTCCTTCGTAATGTTCATCCCCAAAATCTTGAAACTGAGGAGCGTTACAACAGATTGACAACTGAGGACAGTAAGGAGAAAATGCACCAACCTGATGCACCATCAATAACTCTCTGAGACGTGAGGCGAGATATCGGCTTTTATTGACTGGAAGAAAGAACAAGCAGCAATTGACCACCATACTACATCCTGAAGACTGAGGGCTGGGCTCAGGCCTCAATCGCCTTTATACCGGGGTCTGTGGGAGGAGCCATGGTCAGTGGGAGGAGCCACGGTCTGTGGGAGGAGCCACAGTCCGTAGGAGGAGCCACGGTCTGTGGGAGGAGCCACGGTGGGAGGAGCCACAGGAGCAGTCAGCGGTGGGGGGGGGGGGGTGGCATGTCCAGACAGGTATATGTAGTTCACCACACAACCAAAACAGCATAGCCAGATCCCATTGTTGTTTAAAAACAGCCGGTCTTTTTCGTTTAGACGGCTGGCTGAACGCTAATGGGTATGGCAGGACAAGAGGAAGTTCAGACTGCAGGGAGGATGCTGAAGCAGGAAGATGGGAAACAGGAATTGATCCGGAGAAATTTGAGCCAATGAGCCAGGGGAGATGGAACAAGGGAAGTATAAAGAAAGTGGCAGGATGTTGAGAACATATGCATAGACGCTAAAAGTAGTACTATTGATCAGTAAACACCAGGAAATCTGCAGATGCTGGAAATTCAAGCAACACACACAAAATGCTGGTGGAACGCAGCAGGCCGGGCAGCATCTATAGGGAGAAGCGCTGTCGACGTTTCGGGCCGAGACCCTTCGTCAGGACTAGCCGAAAGGAGAGATAGTAAGAGATTTGAAAGTAGGAGGGGGGAGAGGGAAATGCAAAATGATAGGAGAAGACCGGAGGGGGTGGGGTGAAGCTGAGAGCCGGAAAGGTGATTGGCAAAAGGGAAACAGAGCTGGAGAAGGGAAAGGATCATGGGACGGGAGGCCGAGGGAGAAAGAAAGGGGGAGGGGAGCACCAGAGGGAGATGGAGAACAGGCAGAGTGATGGGCAGAGAGAGAAAGAAAAAAAGAGGGGAGAAAAAAAACTAAATATATCAGGGATGGGGTAAGAAGGGGAGGAGGGGCATTAATGGAAGTTAGAGAAGTCAATGTTCATGTCATCAGGTTGGAGGCTACCCAGCCGGTATATAAGGTGTTGTTCCTCCAACCTGAGTTTGGATTCATTTTGACAGCAGGGGAGGCCATGGATAGACATATCAGAATGGGAATGGGACGTGGAATTAAAATGTGAGGCCACTGGGAGATCCTGCTTTCTCTGGCGGACCGAGCGTAGGTGTTCAGCGAAACGGTCTCCCAGTCTGCGTCGGGACTACTTTCAAATCTCTCACTATCTTTCCTTTCAGTTAGTCCTGACAAAGGGTCTCGGCCCGAAATGTCGACAGCGCTTCTCCCTATAGACGCTGCCCGGCCTGCTGTGTTCCACCAGCATTTTGTGTGTGTGACTATTGATCAGTAGTGTGGTCACAAAGTTGTGGTAGACAAGACACAACATGTAGGGGCAGGGGAAGTGATGCTGGAACTGTGTACGGCACTAGTTAGACCACAGTGTAATGAGTGTGTACAATTTGCATCACTATTTTACATGGGAGATGTGAGGACTGGGGAGGGAGTAGAGGGAGAGTGAGAAAAGTATGGCTTGAGGAAGGATTATAGGGCCTGGGAGCTGTGTTCATTGGAACAGAAGAGACCAGGCGGAGACCTAGTTGCAGTGTATAAAATTATGAGAGGACAAAACAGAATAATTAAGAAGGAGCTATTTCCCTGAGCAGAGCAAACAAGAGAAAATCTGCCGATGTTGAAAATCGAAGCAACACACACAAACTGCTGGAGGAACTCAGCAGGCCGGGCAGCGTCTATGGAGGAGAGTACTGTCGCCGTTTCCAGCCGAGGCCCTTCAGCAGAACTTTCTCGGCCCGAGATGTCGACTGTGCTCTCTCCCGTAGATGCTGCCTGGCCTGCAGAGTTCCTCCAGCATTGTGTGTGTGTTGCCTGAGCAGAGAATTCAGAAACTGTGCAGCAGAGATTTAAGGTAACTGGATTTGTGGGGAGTGAGCACAATTATTTTCACTCAGAGTACATGAAACCCAGAACCTGGAAGGGTGGGTAGGGCAGGAGCCCCATCAAGTATTACCTAGATGTGGGCTTGAAGAGCTATCAACTGCAGAGCTATGGACCCAGTGCCAGAAGATGGGAGTGGGCTGGATAAGCCTCCATAGACCGGCGTAGGTAGGGTAGGGTGAACAGTCTACTTCTGTGTGATACACCTTCAAGGCTGTGGCCTGCAGTCATCGGTTTTCTAGACCGGCTACAGCACCAAACTGGCCCTGTGACTGAGGCCTGCAGTCATTGGCTTCTGGACCACCTACAGCACCAAACTGGCCCTGTGACTGAGGCCTGCAGCCATTGGCTCCTGGACCACCTACAGCACCAAACTGGCTCTGTGACTGAGGCCTGCAGTCATCGGGCTCCTAGACCGACTGCAGCACCAAACTGGCCCTGTGACTGAGGCCTGCAGCCATTGGCTCCTAGACCGACTGCAGCACCAAACTGGCCCTCTGACTGAGGCCTGCAGTCATCGGGCTCCTAGACCGACTGCAGCACCAAACTGGCCCTGTGACTGGGGCCTGCAGCCATTGGCTCCTAGACCGACTGCAGCACCAAACTGGCCCTCTGACTGAGGCCTGCAGTCATCGGGCTCCTAGACTGGCTACAGCACCAAACTGGCCCTGTGACTGAGGCCTGCAGTCATTGGCTCCTGGACCACCTACAGCACCAAACTGGCCCTCTGACTGAGGCCTGCAGTCATCAGGCTCCTAGACTGGCTACAGCACCAAACTGGCTCTGTGACTGAGGCCTGCAGTCATCAGGCTCCTAGACTGGCAACAGCACCAAACTGGCTCTGTGACTGAGGCCTGCAGCCATTGGCTCCTAGACTGACTGCAGCACCAAACTGGCCCTCTGACTGAGGCCTGCAGTCATCAGGCTCCTAGACCGACTGCAGCACCAAACTGGCCCTGTGACTGAGGCCTGCAGCCATTGGCTCCTAGACCGACTGCAGCACCAAACTGGCCCTCTGACTGAGGCCTGCAGTCATCGGGCTCCTAGACCGACTGCAGCACCAAACTGGCCCTGTGACTGGGGCCTGCAGCCATTGGCTCCTAGACCGACTGCAGCACCAAACTGGCCCTCTGACTGAGGCCTGCAGTCATCGGGCTCCTAGACTGGCTACAGCACCAAACTGGCCCTGTGACTGAGGCCTGCAGTCATTGGCTCCTGGACCACCTACAGCACCAAACTGGCCCTCTGACTGAGGCCTGCAGTCATCGGGCTCCTAGACCGACTGCAGCACCAAACTGGCTCTGTGACTGAGGCCTGCAGCCATTGGCTCCTAGACCGACTGCAGCACCAAACTGGCCCTCTGACTGAGGCCTGCAGTCATCAGGCTCCTAGACCGGCTACAGCACCAAACTGGCCATGTGACTGAGGCCTGCAGTCATCAGGCTCCTAGACTGGCTACAGCACCAAACTGGCCCTGTGTCTGAGGCCTGCAGTCATCGGGCTCCTAGACCGACTGCAGCACTGAACTGGCCCTGTGTCTGAGGCCTGCAGTCATCGGGCTCCTAGACCACCTGCAGCACCAAACTGACTCTGTGACTGAGGCCTGCAGTCATCGGGCTCCTAGACCGACTGCAGCACCAAACTGGCCCTGTGACTGAGGCCTGCAGCCATTGGCTCCTGGACCACCTACAGCACCAAACTGGCCCTGTGACTGAGGCCTGCAGTCATCGGGCTCCTGGACCACCTACAGCACTGAACTGACTCCATGGCTGTGGACACACTTTCAGAGACTCCGAGGTTCACGGTCTGTGTGTGACTTATCCGCTATTTTTTCACTGATTGGGTGTTTGACGGTCTTCGCTGTGGATTCCATCGTGTTTCTTTGTTCTGTGGCTGCCTGCAAGAAAGCAGATCTGAAGGCCATATAGGGGATACATACTTTGATAACAAATGTACTTTGAACTTTGGATTTCTATGGTTCTATGTCCAGCCAATGGTGATCAAAGGGAAAGGCACATGGATCTTCAGTAATAGATAGGATAGACCTTTATCGGCTGATGGTATAAAGATCTTATCTCACTGGAGATGGGCTATGAGCTAGGGGTGGAAAGCCTTTGTTAGATTTCACCAGAGTAGGCTTCCAGTTCCCTCCTGGAAACTGCGTAACCCACAAATTGGGCTTTGGACACTTCATCCAGAAACGTCAGGGCAAAAATGGTTAAAATATGCCCGACCATTCTAGGCGGCACGGCAGCGTGGTTGGGGCAGCAGGATAGCATAGCGGTTAGCACCACGCTTTGCAGTATCGGCGAGCCAGGTTCAATTCACGCGGCTGCCTGTGCGTTCTCCCCTTGGCCCCGTGCGGTTACCTTCCGGCTGCGCTGGTTTTCTCCCACAGTGCAATGATGGGTTGGCGGGTTAATTGGTCATTGTAAATTGTCCCGTGATTAGGCTAGAATCAAAAACTGGGGTTTGCTGGGTTGCATGTGCAAAGCCCTGGGAAAGGTTTCACTGCTGCTGTAATGGTTTCTCTGTAGCAGCAGAGTTTGGGTTATGACTGGAGATAACAGGGGCTTTGGAACGTGCACCGTCCAATGAAGGGAGGCGTTTTCCTTTCTTGTGTGCCCGAGATGGCCTGTTTCCGAGCTGTAATTGTTATATGGTTATATTGTATACATTTCTCTGATATTAAATTGTACCTTTGAACATTTGAGAAATTAGCTGCATTTCAGGCATGATAATTGGTGGATACAATTTGAACAACCAATGATACACAGTGCTGATATTTATTCGCTCATTAAGTTATCTATCTGTCTATCTCTTTATTTATTTGTAATGTCTGGGAAAGGCTTCCCTGCTAATGTAATGGTTTCTCTGTAGCAGCAGTGTTTGGGTTATGACTGGAGATAACGGGGGCTTTGGAATGTGTGCCGTCTGATGAAGGGAGTGTTTTTTCTTGTTGTGTGCCTGAGAGCAAAGTGTTCTAGGTCTTTTGTTCAGAGGGAGATGAAGAGAGAAGATGCTTGAAAGGAGTGGACTTGGAGTGGGGCTGGGAGTCAACGAAGCCCGGGGGAAATCGATGGAGGACCAGCGGAAGGGGAACCGTGAGCTCCAACGTCTACATTAGACTGTTAAATTAAAATGGGCCCATTTCTTTCTTTTTCTTCTTTACTCTAGTCAAATTAAGAATTATAAAGCTTAATCATTTAATTGCGTATGGTGTGCTGTCTGTTATTTCGTGGTACTGATTTGTAAGAGGGTAACGCATCACACAGCATCCTCACAAACATCCTTTGGTCACCTCGTTGTGGGAAGGATGTGGAAGCTATGGAGAGGGTGCAGAGGAGATTTACCAGGACATTGCCTGGTTTGGAGAACAAGTCATATGAAGCAAGGTTAGCAGAGCTGGGACTTTTCTCTTTGGAGCGTAGAAGGATGAGAGGGGACTTGATAAAGGTCTACAAGATTATGAGAGGCATAGATAGGGTGGATAGTCAGTACCTACCTCCCAGGGCACCAATAGCAAACACCAGAGGGCATATGTACAAAATTAAGGGTGGGAAGTTTAGGGGAGACATCAGGGGTAAGTTTTTTACACAGAGGGTTGTGAGTGCCTGGAATGACTTGCCAGGGATGGTGGTGGAGGCTAAAACATTAGGGGTATTTAAGAGCCTCTTGTTCAGGCACGTGAATGAAAGAAAAATAGAGGGTTATGGGGTAGTGTGGGGTTAGTGCTTTTTTTGAAGGATTATATGGGTCGGCACAACATGGAGGGCTGAAGGGCCTGTACTGTGCTGTAGTGTTCTATGTTTCTATGGTTCTATGGTTAAGAGGTTTTGCATCTCAGATTTCACACTTTTGGCAGGGCCAGAGATTGTCTTCCCTAGACTAACGCTGCTTGCCGAACCTGAGGGATACACATGGTTCAAAGCTCTGCATTGTATCGCAATAAATAAATTAAAACTTGCCCTTGGACTTGGAAGACCGTGGGGTGATTGAATCGAGATGTTTTGAAAGATAAAGGATTTGACGGGAGAAGCTATATCATCACATGGGCGAATCCATTTGGACATATAAGGGGAGCAAAATGTTGTGACAGTCTATAGTTTTACCCCCTCCCCAGCCTCACACCCAGCACCCTCAAATAAATTTTCTGTCGCCTCATCCCACTCACACCCCCTAGCTCTATTGCCTCCACTCCAGCCCTATTCATTTCAGTTCATTTAAACTCATTTAATATTGGAGAATGTGGCACGTGGCTTTGGACTAGTGGTTAAGGCGTTGGACTAGCGATCTGAAGGTCGTGAGTTCGAGCCCTGGCCAAGGCAGCGTGTTGTGTCCTTGAGCAAGGCACTTAACCACACATTGCTCCAGTCCACCCAGCTGAAAATGGGTACCGGCGAAATGTCGGGGGTTAACCTGGCGATAGACTGGCGTCCTATCCGGGGGGGGGGGGGGGTGAGTCTCGTACTCTCAGTCGCCACGGAAACCGGCCTAAGCACCGGCCTGATGAGCCTACAAGGCTCGGGACAGACTTTAACTTTTAATATTGGAGAATACAACCTGAAATTCGTGCTCTTCTCAGACATGCACAAAACAAGAGACCCCATAGAATCAATGATGGAACATCGAAGACCCTCCTCCCCCCTGCATTCGCGGAGGCAGCAGCAAAAGCATCAGCCCCCATCCCCCCACACGCACCAGCAGAAGTACTGACTCCCCCAACCCACCCCACCCACCCCCCACCATGCGAGCAGCAGCAAAAGCCTTGATGGGCCTTGATCTAGAGTCCATAAAAACCACAGACCATAATGCACCTCTTTGGTATCTCAGACAGGCTCTCCCTCCCCAGCGAGGGGGAGAGAGATTGCTCTTGCAACAACGAGAGCAGAGATCTGCAGCTCGTTCTGAAGTTACAACCTTTTTCAAGCCACCCTCTCACTCCCGTCTTGAGGATCCATCAACAGAGAGAGAGAGAGGGTTCGCTTGAGTGCAGGGACCTTTGTCCGACAGTAGCTGGCAATGTCTCAGTGTCCCATGATGCTTCAGCCGGCAACTTTGGCGAGGGACTGGGTCGTCCACGGGACTGCACCCCAAGGGCACACATCTTCCAGGCCATTCTTGGCGATAGCAAAGCACTAGGCCACACAGTCAGTCCAAAAACCCACTGCTTGCAAAGAACTGTCGTTAGAACAGCAGATCACCGATTCTGACAGAACCCCAACCACCTTGAAAAGAAAGGATAGACATAGAGAAGAAGAATAAGCTGTTTCATGAACAAACTGGAAGAAATCACCTGGAAAAGACACTGGCGCCATCTTTCCTCACTCCTCATTCTGACCAGCCCCTCCCAGCCTCAACCCTATCATCCTCATTCCCACCCTCCCTTGGTCCCAACCAGTGGGACTTTGCATCACCCACTAGCCAGACGGTTAGTGGGGTCTTGCTCACTCTATAACCAGGCCCCAGTCAGCTAGGCCTTGATTGTTCTATAACCAGCTCACAGCCATCAGGGCTTTGTCCACTGTATGTGCTTTGCCACACAATGACCAGGCCTTCACGCAAGCGTTCCTGACTCCTCCTGCTGCAAGGTCTCAGTCTCTCCATCTTTCCTCCTTTTGTGACAAGCCCACAGCTCACCAGTCCTTGTCTTGGCTCTTTTTCTGACCAGGCCATACCCTGCAACCTTTTACGACTAGGCCTCAGTTAGCCTTGCTCCCAACCATCCTCCCCCGCCTTCTTCTGCCTTGCTGAGAGCCAACCCTTCCAGGCCCTTTAATGAACGGGCCTCAGCTGTGCCTGGTTGCTTTTCTTTTTTAATAAACTAAAGGGGGGGAAAAAAAACGTGTGACAGCAGCCGGCTCTCCTTCAAGTGGGAAAGATTGAGGTGGTGGGGAGGGGAGAGAGTTGACATCTGCAGATCTCCCCCATGATTGGTGAGCGTTGTGACTGCTTCTATTACAAAGATTTATGGGGTACTTTTTATCTCCCGAATGCAGTGCAGCTCTGGTTTTAGATAAAGGGATGTGTACATTAATCAGCTGTTGTCAGGCAGGCTGGCTACGCATTAAATGCACCACATTAGCGGGTTAAGTAAACACTCTCCATTTTCTATTCTTCCTGAATGGAGGTGATCAAAAGCTTTTGTCTATCCATCATCGAGTGAATGAAAAGCACAATGAATATCAGATCTTTATAAAAATTATTAAACCTTTGTGGTGAGGGTTAGCCATTCAGCGCAAGGAGTCATTATCTCTCTAACGTGTAAGCTATGTCTAAAGGTGAGCAACGTACGGGGAAAAAAAAGTGAAAAGGGAACAAGGAAATGGAGCAAGATTGTGCGAAGGAAGACAAAGAGGAACAAGGGAAGGAAGAAAAAGGATGAGAAAGAAAATCAAAGAGGGAGAGAACGAGGGTGAGGGAATGGCAGAGAAAGAGTGAGGGGACGAGAGAGGGAAAGCGCAATGTAGGCAAGTAGCCAAAGGTGGGGGAAGTGGAAATGAGGGAGGGAAAGGATCAGAGGAGATGGAAGGGTTGGGATATGGGGGGGGGGTGCGGGGAAGGACAGGGTGAAAGGTAGGGAGAGAAGTGAGATTGAAGGAAGGGAAACAGAGACGGGAGGTTGGAGAAGCAAAAAGCAAGAGCGTGAAAGAGCGGACCGAGGGGAAATGGCTGGGCAAAAGGGGATGGCGGACTGGGGAACACATAGACTAGTTTATTTAGAGATACATCTCTAAACAGGCCCAGCGAGCCACACCACCCACCGATTTAACCCGAGCCTAGTCACAGGGCGATTTACAATGACCAAGTAACTCACCAACCGGTACGTCTTTGGAACGTGGGAGGAAATCCTCACCCTCCCAGGGAGGGAACTTCCTGACAGGGGACACCCGAATTGAACTCTGAACTTCGAACTCCAGCGCTACAATAGCACAGTGTTAACCATATAGCTACTGTGCTGCCACTTTCCCACCCCCCGCTCCCACTCCACCTTTGTTCTGGACCACCCCCCCCCCCTTCCCCAAAGTTCCTTCCCCTCAGCAACTGAAATGAGCTCAAGGACAGAATCTGCAACTTGGCTGGTTTCAGGGGAAGGAAATTTAGGGAGGTGGTTCAGAACACCTGAAAGTTAATGGTAGGCCACTTGGAGTGATATCAGCAATAATGTCAGGACTCACGGGGGGTGGAGATCAGAAGCCTGACTGCTGAGGTGCAGAGCCCCATGGCTGACTGAGAAGATCAAACCTGGGACATACAGTACTGTGTGCAGAAGTCTTACTTACCGCTCGCTCAGGGCGCTCAGTTTATTAGGTACCGCTTGTTACGGCGCTGGCATTCAGGGCAGCAATGAAGATCCTCCATCGGTAGAAGGATTCTTCATTGCTGGTTCCGTAAATTTTTTTTTTGAGCAGTCAGGGCTGAGCCCCTGATCCTGGAGGACCGGTGGACCATTCTTAATGTGGCCTCTACCCTTTGACCTGTTTGGCATGGGTGACACAACCAAGAGTCAAATCGCAAAGCCCTGACTCCAGCCAGTATTGCTCTCCAGGTTATTGAGTAACGTAAACCCTACAGCAAGGTTGTGGCCCTCTTGGAGGGCAGAGTCATAGGCACATAAGTATTGCGGGAGCCCAAGACTTTTGCACAGTATGGAAGTCTTTTTTTGTATTGCACTATACTGTTGCAAGACACAAAAATTGCTATACACTCAGTTTATTAGGTACACTTGTACACCAGCTCATAGAAACAGAAAATCTACAGCACATTACAGGCCCTTCGGCCCACAATGTTGTGTTGACCATGTAATGTACTCTAGAAACTGCCTAGAATTTCCCTACCGCATAGCCGTCTATCTTTCTAAGCGCCATGTCCCTATCTAAGAGTCTCTTTAATGCAGATATCTAATCAGCCAATCATGTGGCAGCAACGTGATGCGTCAAGGCACGCGGACATGGCCAAGAGGTTCATTTGCTGTTCAGGCCAAACATCAGGACGGGGAAGAAATGTGATGTAAGCGACTTTGATTGTTGGCGCCAGACGGGGTGGTTTGAGTATCTCAGAATCTGCTGGCCTCCTGGGATTTTCACGCATAACACTCTCTCGAGTCTTCAGAGAATAGTATGAGAAATGAAAGAACGTCCTGTGAGTGGTAGTTCTGTGGGCAAAAACACTTTGCTAATGAGAGAGGTCAGAGGAGAATGGGCAGACTGGTTCAAGTTAAAAAGGTGTCAGTAATTCACATAACCTAGTGGTGTGCAGAAGAGCACAACATGTCAAACCTTGAAGCGGACAGGCTACAGCAGCAGAAGACCATGAGCACACCCTCAGTGGCCACTTTATTAGGTAAACTCCTATTTCAATTTTAAAAATAAATAAATATTGCTGAAGAGGGTTAAGGAGGGAGTGTTCATGGGTTCATGGACTATTCAGAAATCTGATCGTGAAGGGGAAGAAGATGTTCCTAAAGCATTGAATACGAGTCTTCAAAACACCTATACCTCCTCCCGGAGAAAAAGGGTATGTCCTGGGTGGTGAGGGTCCTTAGTGATGGATGCGGACTTCTTGATATACTGTCCCTGGAAGATGTCTTCGATCGTGGGGTAGCTTGTGCCTGTGGTGAAGTTGGCTGTCTACAACCCTGTGCAGCTTCTTTTGACCCTGTTCATTAGAACCTCTGTACCTAGCAGTGATACAAGCACCCAGAATGCTTTCAGTGCTACGCCTTTAGAAATTTCCTAGATCGACTTTCAAGCCTCAATATATCCAATGATCTAGCCCTTACCTCTGACGGAAGTAGAACTTCTGGATCCACCGTTCTCTGCAAGAGGAAATTTCTGCATATGCCCATTTTAAGTGATCAGCTCCGCTTTGCAACTGCCCTTCACTGTACGCCACTCCCCCACTTGTGAAAACTTCCCTCTGTCGAGCTCGGTGAGGATCTTAAATGTTTGCTTACGGTAACTCCTCATTCCTCCAAAACTCCAGTTAGCACCCAGGTAGTCTAGCCTCTCTTGATAAGGGGATTAGCCTAGCTACTGCATCCTTATAAAGTCATGGGACCTAAACTTCAGAGCAGTATGTTTGCCTAGTGGTTAGCTCAACGTTTTACAGTACTAGCAACCTGGGTTCAATTCCCAATTTCAGTAAGAAATTTGTATGTTCTCCCCATGGGTTTCCTCCAGGTGCTCCGGTTTCCTCCCACAGTCTAAAGACATACCAGTTGGTAGGTTGGTTGGTCATTGTAAATTGCCCTGTGATTAGGATAGGATTAAATTGGTGGATTGCTGGGCAGCACAGCTTAAAGGGCTGAAGGGCCTATTCCATGCTGTACCTCAATAAAATTTAAAAAACTGTGCACAGTATTCCTGAGAGTGAAACCTCGCCAACGTTCTGTACAGCTCTATCAAAACCTTCCTGTTCTTAAGCTCCAACAAGCACAAATATTGTTGGTCCTGCCTGCTAAGTTTACATGACTGTGATTTATTTTTTGCCTTTCCTCTTCTCATACAGCCTGAGACTGTCTCAGCTCATGGACCTAACCCACTAATGGTATCAAGCTGCCCCTGACCATCCAGTTATGCACACGCTCTTCAACGGAATCAGGGGAGGGCAGTAAATGGCCGAGAGGAATGGAGGAGAGGGAGTGGCAGAGGTGGGCAGCTGAATGGACAAAGTGTGTGATGGAGAATGAAGAAGAGTGCTCTCTCTCTCTCTCTCTCCCCTCTCTCTCTCTCCCTCTCTCTCCCCCTCTTCCCCCCCTCTCTCTCTCTCTCTCTCTCTCTCTCCTCCCCCTCTCTCTCTCTCTCTCTCTCTCTCTCTCTCTCTCTCTCTCTCTCCCTCCAGTCCTGAGGAAGGTCTAGGACCAAAACGTTGACTGTACACCCTTCCATAGATGCTGCCTGTCCTGCCGAGTTCCTCCAGCATTTTGAGTGTGATATTTCATTTCGGATTTGGCACGTCACCAGAAACACTCACAAATTTTTATAGATGCACTGTGGAGAGCATTCCTAATGGCCCATTCACCATCTGGTGTGGGAGACACTGCACAAGATCAAAGTAAGCCGCAGAGAGCTGTAACGTTAGTCAGCTCCATCATGGGCACTAACCTCAGGTAGCACCCGGACATCTTCAAGGAGCGGTGCCTCAGAAAGGCAGCATTCATCATCAAGGTCTCCTATCACCCGGGACATTCCCTCTCCTCACTGTTACCATCAGGAAGGAGGTACAGGAGCCTGAAGGCACACACTCAGCGATTCAGGAACAGCTTCTTCCCCTCTGCCATCAGTTTCTGAATGGACTTTGAACCCGTGAACATCACCTTAGTACTTTTTCTCCTCTTTTTTGCACTATTTATTTAATTTAAATTTACATATATGCACCTGTATATACATACAGCAATGATGTTAAGTCTGATTCCGATTCAAATCCCAGCACGCCATTGGAAAATTACAACTTCAGATAAGCCTAGAACACACTCAAAATATGGCAGCTCTGGAGGAGTGCAGAGGAGATTCACCCAGGATGTCAACTAGGACAGATCAGTTTGATTTTGAGTAGAAGCTGAGTCTGTTCTCCTCGGAGTGGAGGAGGTTAAGGGGGATAACGATAGAGGTATATAAAGGTATAAGGAGTGCAGATAGCTTAGATTGCAGGAATCTTTGTCACATACCAGAGGTGAATAAAAACTAGAGGGCATAGTTATCGGGTGAGGAGTAAAGGATTTAGAGAGGATCAGAGAGTGGGGGGTACTCAGAGTGCATTGCCAGAGGGTGATGGAAGACGAATCATTGACAGCAGTGAAGAGTTGTCTAAAAGACCAGTTGAAAGTGGATGCCAAGAAATCTCACCTCCACCCTAAATCTACTCACTTAAATCATGAGGCAATGTCCTCATCTTTAAACAAATTAATTCTGGAGATGTGGATATTAGTGGCAGCAGCTTTTTCCTTTATTGGCTGTCACCAAATAATACAGAACTGAGGTGGTAGTTAAATAGGACTGAGAGGGCAAGGTGACAGAAACACCCTCCTGAAGCACATTAGATGTTTCCCTCCTCCTTCCCTTTCTCCTATCGTCCATCCTCCTCTCCTATCAGATTCTGTCCTCTCCAGCCCCTGATCTTTCCCGCCCGCCTGGCTTCATCTATCACCTTCCGGCTATCCTTTCCCTCCCCCACCTTTTTATTCAAGCAAATTCCCCCCTTTCGTTTTCAGTCCTGAAGAAGGGTCTCAGCCTGAAATGTCGACTATCTACTCATTTCCATCGATGCTGCCTGATGCACCATCAATAACTCACTCTGAGACGTAAGAAGCGAGATATCGGCTTTTATTGACTGGAAGAATGAACAACACTACATCCTGGAGAATGAGGCCGGGCTCAGGCCTCAGTCGCCTTTATACAGGGGTCTGTGGGAGGAGCCACAGGAGCAGTCAGCAGGGGTCTGTGGGAGGAGCCACAGGAGCAGTCAGCAGGGGTCTGTGGGAGGAGCCACAGGAGCAGTCCAGACAGGTATATGTAGTTCACCACACTGCCTGACCTTCTGAGTTCCTCCAGCATTTTGTGTGTGCTACATTAGATATTTTTCATTGTGGCAATTATAGTCCTTCAGGGTAAGACCCTACCTGGCCCTCTGTCCCATCGCTAAAGTTTGACTCTAGCAGTATGTTGGCCTTTATTGTAAAAGGGTTGGGGTTCAGAAATGTGGGAGTTTTGTTATAATTGCTCAGGGCGTTGGCAAGGTCACACCAGGGGTGCTGTAAACAGGGAGTTCTGCAGATGCTAGAAATTTTGAGCAACGTACACAGCACTGCTAGATTTCTTAGCTAGTTTGTGCCATTTTGATTGGGGCACTTTCCAAGCGGTCTACAGGCAATGAGCAACACAGCGCTAAGCTGAACTGAACAGTCCTAGATTCAATGACTCTGTGGCTTGATATGTTATATTCTGTGTGTTATTCGTTCCTTTTTCCCATTTGCGCGATATTTTCTTTTGTTGGCAGGATGAGCATTCGAAGCTTTCTTTGAATGGGTTCCAGGGTGTCTCTTTGTTTCGTGGCTACCCACAGGAAGAGGAATCTCAGAGTTGTATTCTGTATACATTTTGAACTTTGAATGCTGAAGGAACTCAACAAGTCAGGGCAGCATCTTTGGAGGGAATAACTAGTTGACATTCCTGATGAAGGACTCAGTCCCAAAGCCTTGACTGTTCATTCCCCTCCATAGATGCTGCCTGACTTGCTGAGTTCCTCTAGCAGTTTTTGTGTTTTGGCCAAAAAAAAAGGATGCACGAGCATTGGAGGCTTTCTAAAAAAAAGGATTCTCTCAGCTAATTCCTGGGATGAGAGGATTGTCCTATCACCAGCAACTGAAGAAGTGATGGACCTGTAATTTTGGGACCTGAGAAATGAAGCTAGATGTGGTAGATGTTGAGATGTTCCTACTGCAAGTCTTGAATGAGAGAAAATATACTCTACAAAGGGCAGTCATTTAAGCTGAGTGAGGTGCCTCAGGAGTATGCCTGGCAGAGAACAAACACAAGAAGATAGGTGTAGGAATAGGCCACTCAGCCCCTCAATCATACCCTACCATTTAGTGTGATCATGGCTGATCGATGCCAGCCTCAACTCACCGTCCGTGCCAGTTCATCATTCACTAATACTTCAATGTTTTTCCGCATCTCACATCCAATATATTGGCACAATAGCGTAGTGGTTAGCAACACGCTTTACAGAACCGATGACCAGGGTTCGATTCCCGCTGCTGCCTGTGAGGAGTTTGTCCGTTCTCTCCGTGACCACATGGGTTTCCTCCAGGTGGTCCAGTTTCCTCCCACAGTCCAAAGACGTACCGGTCGGTAGGTTAATTGGTCATTGTAAATTGTCCTGTGATTAGGCTAATTTGGGGGATTGCTGGGCAGTGTGGCTTGAAGGATGTAATCCATGCTGTATCTCAATAAATTTTTAAAAATCCAACCACCTGCCTCCCAGCCTTCTTGGGCAGAGTGCTCCGGAGATTCAACCCCCTCCAAGAAATTTCTGCGCCCTCACTTTTCAATGACTGGCCTCTCATTTTGTAGCTGTTTATGGAGGCAGTGAAACTGGAATTCTTTGTATTAGAAAGGGTGGTGGAGGGTGGATCACTGGAGGCATTCAAGGCGCAGGTAGTTAAATCTTGAGAACTGAGGGTGATGAGGAACAGCCACAAGAGGAGGAGCTATGGGAAGAGGCAGATCAGCCAAGATGGTATTAAATTGTGGGGCCCCTGCTGCTACTTACTTGGGTTTTTGTGCCCCCTCCCCCTCTGCTGAGGGCCACTTAGTGATGGACATTATATGCCAGCCAAATCAGGAAGAGTCAAAGAACACTATAGCACAGAAGTGGGCCCTTTGGCCCATCTAGTCCATGCCAAACTATTCATAGGACCATAAGATATAGGAGCAGAATCAGGCCATTTGGCCCATTGAGTCCACGCCGTCATTTCTACACGGTTGATCCATCCCCTTCTCAGGTCCACTCTCCTGCTTTCTTCCCATGCCCTGACTAATCAAGAATCTCTCAGCCTCGGCCTTAAATATACCCAATGGCTTGGCCTCCACATCCGGTGTGGCAATGAACTCCATTTTCACCACTCTCTGGCTAAAGGAATTCCCCTCTTCTAAATGGACATCCCTCTATTCTGAGGCTGAGTCTTGGACTCCCTCACAATAGAAAGCATCCTCTATTAATCAGCCTCCTCCCATCGACCAGCACTGGGACCGTAGCCCTCCGTCCCCCTCCCATCCCTGCACCTATCCAAATATCCCTTAAATGTTGCAATTGAACCTGCACCCACCCTCTCTGCAGGCAGGTCGTTCCACACTATTACCGCCCTCCGAGCGAAGAAGATCATGTTCCCCTTAAACACTTTGCCTTTCACCCTCAACCCGTGATGTTAGTTCTAGTCCCACCAAACTAATTCCTGGAGAAGTTTTTGAGGCCCTCTGTTGGTCAGGGTCGACCGTGGTTATTGCGTTCCAGCACGTAAGCCAACACACAAGGCAGGGCAGTAGAAAGTGGAGAGCAGGCTCTTGCCCATATAGATGGCTGCCCCTTTCCACACAGCTGATGAATCCAAGAGAAAGGCAGGGACCGATACAGTTCGGCACCAGCGGCGACGCAGGAGTTGCCAGTCAGCGTTGAACTCAGCGTGGGACTGCCTTAGGGACTCCAGCTCTGGACTTTACATCGGAGTTTACTCCCAAAGCCTTTTCTGCGAGTGGATCTAGCCGGAAGGCAGCAGAGGTTTCCTTCTCCTAGATGAGCTGCCAACCACGCCTGAAGTTACTGGTTTGAAGGCGCCCGTGCCCCATCTCCTGTCAGTGGAAACTGTTCCTCTGGGCTTAGTAGCTAAACCACGCGTGAAGGCCAGGAGCTGGACTTGGTCGTCAGAGGCTATTTGAGGCACACGCCATTCGGAGCTTCTAATAGGTAATAGGCCCCCACTTATTCCCCCCCCCCCCACTACCACACCCAGCTATAACAACCATAAGGAATCAAAAGTGTACAGGAAAAAAAGACGGGAACAGTGGAAAAGTTATGTCAATGAGGGCCTGTCACTCTTAAGAAAAGATGTATGGGTTAATCAATCAACAAATGCTCTTCATAAATAATGCTTTTCTACAGCTCAGGTTTATTGCGTTCACTATATCATCAATTTACCAAACAATGCATTAAGCAGGGCTAGGAATAAATTGACTTCCTGACCCGAGAATTATCAGGATTAATCATTAATTATTGTGCACGATACACAGAGCAAGCAAATTAATTGAAACTTCATCCAAGTGCCTGGTATAGATCAATAAGGCAATGAATACAGCCCTAGCCTCTCCACACTTCAATGCTGATTGATAGACTGAGCAGCGATGTTTAAGTCTCTGTAGAGGCATTGAGAGCACATGAAATAAGATCAGCCTGGATTGATGATGGAGAAATCAGAACACTATTCCACTCTGAGGTGAAGTGGATTCGGAGATCAATTAATCTCGGCCGGCAGTTCCCCCCCCAAGTTCAAAAATTCACGCTTCTTCTTCGCCTCTGACTTGTGCCGAGCGCTGCCTGCACTCGGTTGCGAGATTACCAGAGAAGCCACTGTGGGAACTCCTGTCAGGCCCGGCCGACTTCCAGCATTTTGACGGAGGCGTTCCCACATTCTGCGGAAAACGGGAGAGAGAATTTTTTTTTTTTTTTTTTTGGCCTGGTTTTTTTTCTCTGCAGAGCTGCGCTGCTGTTTCCTCGGGGTGTGAAGTGTCGGCTCGCTTTGAGCAAGGTGAAGAGGGGTTGGGGGGTGGGGGGGGGAGTTGGTCTGGTTAATTAGTGTAGGATATAAAAGAATTAACCGGCAACTAATAAGCAGAAGCCATTAGGTAGAGCTGTGCTCCGGTTATGTAATCGTGAGAATATGCTCACGTCCTTCGACAGATGCACAGTACAGAGAATCCTAACTTGCTGCATCAGTTCATGATGTGCGGAGGATGGGAAGGATCTACAGAGGGTAGGTAAAACAGCCCAGTGACACACCGGCACCTGACTACCCATCGAGGGCAGATACAGAAAGGTGGCAGAGAAAGGCCAGCAGCTTCATGAAGGATCCCACCCACCCTGCTCAAGAAAAAGCAGAGAAAGCAGGATCTCCCAGTGGCCACACATTTTAATTCCACGTCCCATTCCCATTCTGATATGTCTATCCATGGCCTCCTCTACTGTCAAAATGAATCCAAACTCAGGTTGGAGGAACAACACCTTATATACCGGCTGGGTAGCCTCCAACCTGATGGCATGAACGTTGACTTCTCTAACTTCCGTTAATGCCCCTCCTCCCCTTCTTACCCCATCCCTGATATATTTAGTTGTTTGTCTGTTCTCCATCTCCCTCTGGTGCTTTCTCCCCCCTTTCTTTCTCCCGAGGCCTCCCGTCCCATGATCCTTTCCCTTCTCCAGCTCTGCGTCACTTTCGCCAATCACCTTTCCAGCTCTTAGCTTCATCCCACCCCCTCCGGTCTTCTTCTATCATTTCGCATTTCCCCCTCCCCCCACTACTTACAAATCTCTTACTATCTTTCCTTTCAGTTAGTCCTGACGAAGGGTCTCGGCCCGAAACATCGACAGGGCTTCTCCCTCTAGATGCTGCCTGGCCTGCTGTGTTCCACCAGCATTTTGTGTGTGTGTTGTTGTTTGAATTTCCAGCATCTGCAGATTTCCTCGTGTTCACCCTGCTCAAGGACTGTTTGTCCCATTCCCATCAGGGAGGAGGCTGCGTAACATCCACGCCAGGACCTCCAGTCTCGAAAACAGTTGCTTTCCCCGAGCAGTAAGGCTGACGAACACCTCCACCCACTAACCCACGCCTCCCCGCACCCCCCCCCCCCCACCACTACTTTAAGATTTCCTGGCCGTCACCTTAGGTACAGACGCTCTTGTGTATACGTAATGAATCTTGGTTGGGGTCGAGTTGCCCTCCGATCCTGGCAGGCCGTCTGCAAACGTTTCGTCACCACACGAGGAGACGTCGCCAATGCGCTGTTCACTTGCTTCCTCGTATGGTTCTAAAACGATTGTAAATGGTAAACACAAAGTACACTGCAGATGCTGCGGTCAAAATGGTTGCCACTCACTTCAACTCTCCTTCACATTCCCGTTCAGATATGTCCATACGTGGCCCCCTCTACTGCCATGATGAGGCCAAACTTCGGTTGCAGGAACAACACCTCATATACCGTCTGGGTAGTCTCCAGCCCCTTGGTATGAACATCGAATTCTCCAACTTCCGGTAATTCCCTCCCTCTCCCTTCCCCTATCCCACTTTCACTCTGCCTCCTCTTCCAGCTGCCTATCACCTCTCTCATGATTCTGTCTTCTTCTACTACCCATAGTGCTTTCCCCTTAGATTCCTTCTTCACCTCTCTGGCCTATCCCCTCCCTGCTTCCCCTCCCCCACTCCTTGATCTTTCCTCTGATTGGTTTTCCATTCTCCCCCCTCCTTCTTTAGTCCTGACAAAGGGTCTCGGCCCGAAACGTCGACTGCTCCTTTCAACGGATGCTGCCCGACCTGCTGAGTTCATCCAGCTTCTTTGTACGTCACGATTGCAAATGGATAGCCAAGATCGGAGAACAATTCACCCCAACCATCAACCACCCAAGCTACACGTTTTCCAAGTTATTTCCGATAATTAATCTATGTCTATCAGCTGTTGTCGGTGTTTATATTTATTGTTTTTTATTATTGTGTTCTTTATCTTATTGTGTTTTCTTAATATGCTTCATCAGATCTGAAGCAACAACTACTTTACCCTTGTGCACAGGAAATGAGGTCAAACAGTCCTGTATCTGAGTTAGTAATCCCTGGAATGTGTGTTCAATTCCCCCTGTGAGAAACTGGGATTGTCAGATGATTGGGAATAAATTATCAATAGGAAAAGGCTGTCGGTTGCACTAATTCCTCCCAAAGTGGAGCAGAGGGAGTAGAGGTTATACCCAATAACTCTGGTGCGCCTCGTTTATGATCAGTGCCCTAACTCAATTCACCGGCTTTAGTTCCACATCCCACATGCCTTTCTTCAATAAAATTGGAGTCAGCATTAGTTCGTTATTGTATAGTATACAGTGAAAAGTTTGTCGTGCACACGGTTCATACAGATGGGATCATTGCACAGAGCCTTGGGGAAGAACGGAGCAACGCAGAATGAAGCGTAACAGCTACAGAGAAGGTCCAGTGCAGATGAACAAGATCATAATAGACTCAAAATAGAAGAGTACAGCAGGGGAACAGGCCATTCAGCCCACAATGTTGAGCTGAACCAGCTGAAAACAAAATCAAAAACACCCAAACATTAACCCTTCCTACCTACACAATCCTTCCTTCCTCCTATGTGCCTATCCAAATGTCCCTTAAGAGCCTCTAATGTATTTGCCTCTACCACCACAGCAGGCAGTGTGTTCCAGGCATCTACCACTCTCTGAGTAAAAAACTTACCCCTTATCTACCCCCTCTCACCTTCAATGCACGCCCTGTGATATTAGACATTTCTATCCCGGGGAAAAGATACCCCTTGTCCGCTCTATGCCTTTCATGATCTCCCCTCATCCTTTGGCGCTCCGGAGAAAACAACACAAAAGGGATCGAGAGCTTTCCCAGCATATATGACGGATATTTTTCTTCCTGGGTTTCCGGCCGGCTGGAAGCCCAAGAAAAGTTAAATGACCCCGGGTTTACCCAACCTCTCGTGATAGTAGATGCCCTCTGAACCAGGTAGCATCCCGGCAGGCCTCTCCAACCTTATAGTGGGGCGACCAGAACTGTACACAGTCCTCCAGATGTGGACTAGCCAGAGCTTTATAAAGTTGTAACATAACCTCCTAACTTTTGAACTCAATGCCTTGACCAATGAGAGCAAGCATTCCGTAGGCCTTCTTCAACACCTTATCGACCTGTGTTGCTGCTTTCAAGGAGCTATGAACGCGGATCCCAAGATCTCTCTGCTCAGTAACACTGTTAAGGACCTTGCTCTTGAAAGGGGCAATGAGGTAGATTGTGAGGTCAAGAATCCACCTTTTGTACTAGGGAAGCATTTTATAGTCTTGGGTTAGAAACTGTCCTTGGGCCTGGTGTACCTCCTTTCCGGCTTCTGTATCTTCTGCCCACGGAAGAGGGGTGGAGAGAGAATACCTGGGGAAGGTGGAGACTTTGGTGATGCTGGCTGTTTTACTGAGGCAGGCACAAGTATAGAGGTAGTCCCTAGATGGGATGTACAAAAAAGCTGGATGAACTCAGCAGGTCAGGCAGCATCCATTGAAAGAAGCAGTCAACGTTTCGGGCCGAGACTTCTTTCAACGGATGCTGCCGGACCTGCTGAGTTCATCCAGCCTTTTTGTACGTCTTGATTTGACCACAGCATCTGCAGTGCACTTTGTGTCCCTAGATAGGAGGCTGATTTCCGTGATGTGCTGAGCTGTGTCCACAGCTCTTTCCCGCTCCTTGCAGTCACGTGCAGAGCTGTTATACCAAGACATTATGCATTCAGATCGAACACTTTTTAGGCATTAGTAAAAATTGGTAAGGGTGCATGAGGACGTGCCAAATTTATTTAGCCTCCTGGTGAGCTCTCCTGGCCAATAAGGACATGGCAAATTATTTTTTAGCCTCCTGGGGAAGGAAAGGCACGGGTGGTCTCTCCTGGCCAATGAGGACATTCTGAGTTTATTTAGCCTCCTGTGGAAGTGGAGACATCGGTGAGTTGTCTTGGCCGTGCTGTCTACATGGTTGGACCAGGAAAGGTTATTGAGGATGTTCACTCCTAGAAACCTAAAGTTCTCAACCCTCTCAACCTCAAAACCACTGACGTAGACAGGTGTATGTGCACCATCTCGCTAAAGTCTTTTATTTTGTCCACATTAAGGGAAAGCTTACGTAGTCAGTATTAAACTTGTCCCAATAACCATTTGTGAAAAATTTCTAATGCCTCCTGTGTATAGAAGGATTTCCTAACCACACCTGAAGGGGTCGGCTTAAAAATTTTGACCAGCCCACAAATCAATAAATCATAAATGGCGTCCAACTGTCGGGACAGTGACACAAGCTGATGTTCACTTTGGGAACGGCCTCAGTTTTGACAACCAGATCTGGAGCCGGTTTCCTGCAAGAAGAAACTCTGATGGCTCATCAGCTTCATCCAGAAGGTGAGACTCACAGTTCAAAGTACATTTATTATCAAAGCATGTATACGATATACAACCGAGAGACATTGATAGGATGCAGAAGTGGGCTGAGCAGTGGCAGATGGAGTTCAACCCGGAGAAGTGTGAGGTGGTACACTTTGGAAGGCCAAACTCCAAGGCAGAGTACAAAGTAAATGGCAGGATACTTGGTAGTGTGGAGGAACAGAGGGATCTGGGGGTACATGTCCATAGATCCCTGAAAGTTGCCTCAGGTAGATAGGGTAGTTAAGAAAACTTATGGGGTGTTACCTTTCATAAGTCAAGGGATAGAGTTTAAGAGTTGCGGGGTAATGATGCAGCTCTATAAAACTCTGGTTAGGCCACACTTGGAGTACTGTGTCCAGTTCTGGTCACCTCACTATAGGAAGGATGTGGAAGCATTGGAAAGGGTACAGAGGAGATTTACCAGGATGCTGCCTGGTTTAGAGAGTATGGATTATGATCAGCGATTAAGGGAGCTAGGGCTTTACTCTTTGGAGAGAAGGAGGATGAGAGGAGACATGATAGAGGTATACAAGATATTAAGAGGAATAGATAGAGTGGACAGCCAGTGCCTCTTCCCCAGGGCACCACTGCTCAATACAAGAGGACATGGCTTTAAGGTAAGGGGAGGGAAGTTCAAGGGGGAAATAAGAGGAAGGTTTTTACTCAGAGAGTGGTCGGTGCATGGAATGCACTGCCTGAGTCAGTGGTGGAGGCAGATACACTAGTGAAGTTTAAGAGACTACTAGACAGGTATATGGAGGAATTTAAGGTGGGGGTTATATGGGAGGCAGGGTTTAAGGGTCAGCACAACATTGTGGGCCAAAGGGCCTGTACTGTGCTGTACTATTCTATGTTCTATGTTAACCCTGAGATTCATCTGCTTACAGACAGCCACAAGAGAAAAAACAAATGGAGCCCATGAAGAAAAGACCATCAAACAGCCTACGTGCAGAACAAAAAGATCACGCGAACAATCGAAGTAAGTAAATATCATTCAGAACTGAAGTTCATGAAGGTGAGTTCACAGCCATGAAGCCAGTCATCATTGCAGCTGATTCAGGAGTCTGTTAGTTGCAGGCCACAGCCTCATTTCGACGCAGAGATGAGTAAAACTTGAGGAGCAGCGAGCTGAACTGGCCTGCCCCTCACCTCCAAACCCGACAACCCGACTTTTTCGATATGGCCCAGCGTTTAAATCAACCAAACGTTAGGTTGTTCCTCGTTCTCGGAACCAGGCCCTGCCCCTTTGATATGGTGTCAGGTCCGGGCCCTGATGCTTCAATTCAGCCCCTACCCAACCTTTCCAACCTGGCCCAGCACTTCAATCAGTCAAACCTCGGGCCTCCCCTCACTCTCTGGCCCCGCCACGTTGTCTTGGTTCTGCTGCATCGAATCGCCTCCTGCCCTCGGGCCCGCGCCCCGCCGCCTCGATTCACCCTGCGCACATCGCGTCACAACCACCCTGCACCTCTGAAATGTCAGCTCACGCCGCAAAAATGCCAGGTCGTGCAGGAGGCTCAAAAGGGAAGTTACAGGCTATCGATTGCAGTAATTGTTCCTGAGGAAGAGGGTGAGTAATACAGTAAGTTATAGTTTTGTCTGTTTTGTCTTCTACCAGCAAGTCCTCACAGTGCTTCACCAGCACCATCTCAATGCCTCTGCGATCTAATATCCCCATGAGGAACCATTCTTGTCCACCAGAGGCTCTTGACTTTGCTCAGTCTATCTACTCCTTTGCCGCTTCCTACTCTGATAACCCCCCCACCACCCCAAATTTCAGCGCCTCTTCTGAATTGGGGAACTACCATCCTGAAGGGCCGAATGGCCTGATCTACAGCAAAGCAAATCAGAGCAGATTCTGATGAGAGGTCATCGACTCAAGACTTGGTTTCTCCCTCCACCGAGGCTTCCTGAGCTGCTGATTATCTCCACCGCTTCCTTTCATTAGGAGCAGGGCTCGGTCTAAATGGCTCTTTGAATCAACACCATCTGCCTCCACGTTCCTGCCTGATCCCCGTACCATCAGTGGCTATATTTCATGAGGAGGTCTGGTATGTCGCCAAAGGCTAGCAGATTTCAATAGATGCACCATGGACAGCATTCTGACTGGCTGCGTCGTCGGCTGGGATGGAGGCACCAATGCACAGACCCAGATAAAGTTTCTGAGGGCTGTAGATCTGCTACAGCAGCAGAAGAGTGCAATCATCTTCATCATCATTATGTGCCCTGTCGTATGACGTAGACGATCATGGTCTTTCCATGACCATGATTCGTCTTGGCATATTTTTCTACAGAAGTGATTTGCCATTGCCTTCTTCCGGGCAGTGTCTTTACGAGACGGGTGACCCCAGCCATTATCAATACTCTTCAGAGATTGTCTGCCTGGCGTCAGTGGTCACATAACCAGGACTTGTGATCTGCACCGGCTGCTCATATGACCGTCCACCACCTGCTCCCATGGCTTCACGTGACCCTGATCGGGGGGCTAAGCAGGTGCTACACCTTGCCCAAGGGTGACCCGCGGGCTAGCGGAGGGAAGGAGCGTCTCACACCTCCTTTGGTGGTAGAGACATATATCCACCCCACTGCCCGCAAACCTTCAGCCACAAACTTTATCAGGGACAGGATGCTGCGATGCTGCGACACGTTCTCACTGCGGCTCGGCAGACCTGTTCGAGCGCCGGTGACATTTCTCGACGACGTCTCTCCACAGATGCTGCCTGACCTGCCGAGTGTTTCCGGCAGCCTCGCTTTCCAGATTTCCAGCACCTTTTTGATTCCCAAGTAGGGATCGAAGGGTTAACGAGCGCAGTTAATGCCTGGAACTGCAGAGAGGACTGACGGGTTATGAAATGGAACCTTGAACTTCTTCTGAACTCCGCGGTGATGCGCGGCTAATTGTGGTGCAGCGGACAGTCTCGGAAGCAGTGTGCTGTGAACTCGCTGAGGTGCTTCGCTCACCCACAAATCAACGGTGGCCGGGCTGACACTCTCAGGAAGTGCAGACACTGAAGCACAATTAAAGATTTAAATGTTAATTGGAGCCAGTGATGGGTTGGGGATTGCAAAGCCCGGGTGAGAGCACAGAGGAGTGGACTGAGGTGAACGAGTTTGATTGAAAATTACGTTAAGGAGTGGATGATGCTAATGAGGTTCCCGGGAGGACTTGCCGTCCTGCAGGCTGCTCCGCGTCTCGGGGAGTGCGAAAATCATTTCTGTTTGTCGCACCTGTAGCCATCTTAAAGAAGGTTGAGGAAAATTACAGAGCGTCGCGAGGGCAATTATCCAGTCAAGAACAGAAAATGAGTGTTCACGCCCAGTTTGTTCACAATTGCTAATTGAATGATCTTTCTTTTCGAGGAGTTTGCTGAGTTCCTGACAGTGTCTGTCTCCCCTGCCTAATGGCTCTGCGATTTGCTTCCTGACTGAAGCGTTGAAATGGAGGGGTTTGATGGGGTAAATTGGTGCCTTATCAGCTCCCGCAGACTGCAATTATCTTTGACGGAGTGGCGCTTGTGTCTAATTAGCTGTTTCTTTCTACCCCCCACCAGCCCACTGCTTTCTTGGAAATAAAAAAAAAACTACAGGCATGTCTGAACCGCTGTTATGTGTTGTATTTTTGCGGCATTTTAATGAGATCTGTGTCTGACCCTTTTCTTTTCCCTTTGTGAATTCTCATCATGATGCTCCATGGCCTTTGTAGCCCCAGATCCCTGTGACCTCTTGGACTGATGATGTGGGAGCATACTGCACGTAAAGTAAGGCCCTCAGTTCACCAAGTCCGTGCTGCTCGTCGGGCACTTCTCTTAGAAAACATAGAACAGAACCTCACAGTGCAGTACAGGCCCTTCGGCCCACAACTTTGTGCTGACCTTTTAACCTGCTCTAAGATCAGCCCTCCTGCATAGCCCTCCATTTTTCTGTCATCCATAAGTTTCCCCAGTGTATCTGGCTCTACTGCCACCCCTGGCAGTCTGTTCTAGGCTTTCGCCACTCTGTAAAAGACTTACCCCTGATGTCCTCCCTGTGCTTTCCTCCGATCACCTTAAAATTACTCCCCCTCCTGATCGGATTTTCTGCCCTGGGAAAACGTCTCTGCTGATCCACCCGATCTATGTCTCTTATCACTTTGTACACCTCTATCAAGTCGCCTCTTGTCCTCCCACACCAGCTCGCTCAACCTGTCTTCAGAAGACACGTTCTCTAATCTAATAAATCTCCTCTGTGCCCTCACTGCAGCTTCTGTGTCCTTCCTAGAATGAGGCAACTGGAACTGAGTGCAATGCTCCGTGCCTGGCCTAACCAGGGTTTTATAGAGCTGTGGTATTTCTTCTCGATCCTCCAACTAATGAAAGCCAACGCACCATATGTGCTCTTAAGGGCGACACAGTAGCGTAGTGGTTAGCACAACACTGTGCTATTAACCTGGGTTCAATTCCAGCCGCTGCCTGTAAGGAGCTTATACGTTCTTCCTGAATGGGTTTCCTCCGGGTGCTCCGGTTTCCTCCCATAATTGGACATTGATTAGGCTAGGATTAAATTGGGGGGTGGCTGGCTCAAAGGCTTTCAACTCACGAGAGAGCATAGGCCGTCACCTTTTTGCTGCTGATGTTTCTGTAGCAGGCAATTTCTTTCTTACTCAACCCAGCAGGGATGAGAGCCGGCTGGATTCGAACTTGGGACCTTCCGCCCCAAAGTCCAGCACTGATGCCACTACGCCACCAGCCGGCTCCTATGATTAGGCTAGGACTAAATGGAGGAATTGCTAGGTGGCGTGGCTCGAAGGGCTGGAAGGCTGCATCTCAATTAATTAACAACCCTATCAACTTCTCACGACTCACCTCGTCAGATTTGTCTCACGCTCCCGTGAGCCCCCTCCATTCTGCCCCCACCCCCCAACCACACACTGCGAATAATTGGTTGGCTGGCTTAATTTGCCGCTGTAGGTTGGAATGCGGATGTTACAAGGACGTGGTGGTGGAACAAACCCAAGTGCTGAACACGGGCGCGGAACTGATGCCAAGGGAGTCTTCACCCAGAGTCTTGGTTTTAGTAGAGAATTCGGGAACTATGCTAGACTTAGAACTGATAGTCCTAAGAACCATGGAGCGAGGTTACTCGTACACGAGTCGACCAACGAACTGGCAGCTCCTGGTTGTGATCACAGGGTCTTTATCCCGCAGTTTCTAATGGGAAGCAGGTGTGTGTAGTTACTGGAACCTGGGAATGACTGGAAATTAAATGAGGTGATTGAGGCCCAGCTCCTGAGGTAAATAGCAAGGTGCCAGAAGAGACCATGACAGTGGAAGGGAAAGCGGAGTATCCGGAGGAAAACCCCACGCGGTGGCAAGGAGAGCGTGCGGACTCCGCACAGGCACGGCGAGAGGTCAGGATCGAAGCTGGGTTGCGGGAGCTGTGAGGCAGGAGCTCTTTCCAGCACACAGCCCTGCTGACCCTGACGTGTTCCTCCGCTCCCTCCTCCCGGAGAACTGGCACTCACGTCCCACCGAGAGTGGAAGATGCCCATTAACTTCCCTATGATTCTTCAGCCAGGGACGATTAACATTCAGTGCAGGTGGGAGCACCCTGGGTAAACCGTGCTGTCACAGGGGGAATCGCATACGCCACACAGTCCAAAACTCCACGTAGGGCGAGCAAGTGTTCAGCACCGTCCACCGGCTTGTCGCTCGCTGCTGCCAGAGGAAGGTGTCGATGTGTGACAGTCTCTTTCTCTCTCTTTCACTGCTCCTGAGGGAAAGCCCCTCCATTTAAATGGTCTCTCTCTCTCTCTCAACGCTGTCTGAGGATGATATTGAAGTTCTGGGTCTGTGATTTAAGGATTGGACTGTAGTTCGATTGGACTCCTTCATTTTTATGTTTTTATATTCTGCGTTTACATGTGTTCTTTCTTGTTGCCATCTGTGCAATCTTTTTTTTTGCACATGGGTAGGGGTTTGATGTCTTGTTGCCATTTGCACAATCATTTTTTTTTTGCTCATGGGTGGGGGTGTTTGATGTTCTTGTCGCAATTTGTGTTCTTTTTTTGCATTTGGGTGAGAGAGGGTTGATGTTTTTCTTTGAACGGCTTTCACGGGGGGGAGAGAGGTTCTATGTTTCGTGGCTATCTGGAGAAGACGAATCTCCGAGTTGCATACTGAATATGTACTCTGATAATAAATGTATCTTGAACCTGGGAGGGTCAGGATCGAACACTGCCAGCCCTCTGTCAGAATAGGTCACCACCTTTCATATGCCCTCACCCTCAACACCGCTGCTCCCCAGGGTCGAGTGAGCAACTGCTCTGTGGCTTGTCGATTGTGTGGATGGATATAGTGGCAATTCCATCTTCAGGTTCACCAGTGACTTCACTGTTGTTGGTGGGATCAACTCCAATGACGAGACAGAGCGCAAGAAAGAGGACAAAAGCCCGCATCATGGTGTCAGAATAATGATCTACCCCCCAACATTGACCTAATGGAGCAGTGAAGGTGAAGGTGGGGTAGGGTGTGGGGTGGTGGGGACGTTGAACACAACCCTACCCTCATCAATAGAGCTATTGTAGAGATAGTTAGCAGCCTCCATGTCACCAGCAACCTCTCTTGTTTCTTCCGCACTGATATGGTGGTTGATCAAGCACACTAGAAGAGCTCAGCTCTATGGCGAGGAATAAGTAGAAGACATTTTGAGATTCTTCATCAACACAAAACTTCGATATGCATATCCACTCGTCCACTCAACGTATGTAGATGTCTAAGAAAATTCAATATGTCCACTAGTATTCTCTGGAACAGAAGTTCCCAGCATTTTTGGTTCCATACAACATGCACAAAATGCTGGTGGAACACAGCAGGCCAGGCAGCATCTATAGGGAGAAGCACTGTCGACGTTTCGGGCCGAGACCCTTCGTCAGGACTAACTGAAAGGAGAGATACTAAGAGATTTGAAAGTAGTGGGGGAGGGGGAAATACGAAATGATAGGAGAAGACCGGAGGGGGTGGGGTGAAGCTAAGAGCTGGAAAGGTGATTGGCGAAAGTGATACAGAGCTGGAGAAGGGAAAGGATCATGGGACGGGAGGCCTCGGGAGAAAGAAAGGGGGAGGGGGGAGCACCAGAGGGAGATGGAGAACAGGCAGAGTGATGGGCAGAGAGAGAGAAAAAAAACAAACAACTAAATATTGTCAGGGATGGGGTGAGAAGGGGATGAGGGGCATTAATGGAAGTTAGAGGTCAATGTTCATGCCATCAGTTTGGAGGCTACCCAGCCAGTATATAAGGTATTGTTCCTCCAACCTGAGTGTGGCTTCACCTTGACAGTAGAGGAGGCCATGGATAGACATATCAGAATGGGAATGGGACGTGTAATTAAAATGTGTGGACACTGGGAGATCCTGCTTTTTCTGGCAGACCAAGCATAGGTGTTCAGCGAAACGGTCTCCCAGTCTGCGTCGGGTCTCACCAATATATAAGAGGCCACACCGGGAGCACCGGATGCAGTATACCACACCAGCCGACTCACAGGTGGTGTTGTCTCACCTGGAAGGACTGTCTGGGGCCCTGAATGGTGGTGAGGGAGGAAGTGTAAGGGCAGGTGTAGCACTTGTTCCACTTACAAGGATAAGTGCCAGGAGGGAGATCGGTGGGAAAAGGTCTTCTCCTATCATTTTGCATTTCCCCTCCCCCCACTACTTTCAATTCTCTTACTATCTTTCCTTTCAGTTAGTCCTGACGAAGGGTCTCGGCCCGACAGGTCGACAGCGCTTCTCCCTATAGATGCTGCCTGGCCTGCTGCATTCCACCAGCATTTTGTGTGTGTTATTTGAATTTCCAGCATCTGCAGATTTCCTCGTGTTTGCTTTTTGGTGCTGTGGAACCCTACCATTAACTGAGGGGTCCATGGACCCCAGGTTGGGAACCCCTGCTCCAGAACATCTACCGATGCATTATATAAAGTGTCTTGATGGGTTGCATTTTATCCCAGTAATGCTGACTGCTCTGCTCTGGACCGATGGAAGTTACAGAGATTAGTAAACACTGCCCAGTCTGTCACAGGCCCGTCACATCCTCCTGTCTGGTCTACCTTCATTATGCTTTGCTTCAGAAAAGCTATTGTCAAAGATGCCTGCCAACTTGACATTCTCTTCTCTCTCTTCTCTTTGAGAGATAAGAGAGGACGTGCGACAAATACAGCCAAAGTAAAGATCAGTCTTTCTGACTTCAGGAGAAAATGTTCACGAAAACTTTATTTTTTTATGAAAGTGAAGACAATTAAATCATTTAAGTTCTCATGTCATGACATGCCAAGGAATATACTTCAGTTCTTGTTTTATGGATGTAAAGTGTGTAAATATTAACATCAAACATAGAAAATTACAGTGGTTGTATTGAAAGCATTAGGCATTGGGATTTGAGATAGTGACAACCTATACTATTTGCAAGGATGGGGAAATAGATTATAGAATGTTATAGCACAAGACAGACTAGTTGGCTTATGTTGTGCTGATGTTTTATCCTACTCTAAGATTAATCTGATCCTTCACTCCTACACAGCCCTGCATTTTACCATCATCCATGAGCCTTTATAGGTGTTACTTAAATGTCCCTAATGTATCTAGCACCACCCCTGGCAGGCCATTGCATGCACCCACCATTCTCCGTGCAAAAAACACAACACTGACATTCCTCCAATCACCTTCAAATTAATCTAGACCTCTTCTCATCTTCCATCAAGTCACCTCTCATCCTCCTTCGGCCCAGAGAAAAAAGCTGTGGATCACTCAACCTATTTGGCTTTGTAGGAACACCCTGGGATTCAGTGGAAGACAGGAAGGAGGTGATGAGAGAGGAGAACATCTGCTGAAGTTTGTCGAGTGTTTGGTGACGTGCTGAACCTCTTTGACCTTCAAACAAAGTAGAGATGGCGGCGTGCCTTTAGTGTGATGGTCTCTATGTGCCAGGACCAGGGCAGGTCATCCGAAGTGTTAATTCCCAGGAATTTAGAGAAAAAAAGGTTTCAAGTCAAAGTCCCTTGTCCTAAGTTAACAGAGCCAGGTTGAGAGCATGCATGCTTGGATGTGACAGGGAGCTCTGTTGCTGGCCTTGGGAAACACTCCAATAATTTTACAGCCTCAAAGTAACACACACAAGCACAGCCAGGGGATAACAGTTAGGTTTATTAGGACATAAACGCACAATTTGTTTTGCGTTTGTTTGTCGAGTCCTCCATTGGTCTGTTTGTCTGTTTACCTGTCCATGGTTTGACGGTGAAACCGAGGCGCTGGTTTCACACCCGTATTGTTTGTGAGAAACGGCATATGTGCAATGTTCATTAATGAGGACATGTTCTGTTCATTATTGGGGGGTGGCGCAGAGCACACTAGGATGCCAGCGTGCAGGATATCAACGGAACTTTATTGATAACCCTATTTGTACAGTATGTGAACTCCTCTTATAACCATAACCATATAACAATCACAGCACAGAACCAGGCCATCTCGGCCCTTCCAGTCCGTGCCGAACGCTTACTCTCACCTAGTCCCACCAACCTGCACTCAGCCCATAATCCTCCATTCCTTTCCTGTCCATATACCTATCCAATTTTACTTTAAATGACAAAATCGACCCTGCCTCTACCACTTCTACTGGAAGCTCGTTCCACACAGCTACCACTCTCTGAGTAAAGAAGTTCCCCCGCGTGTTACCCCTAAGCTTTTGCCCCTTAACTCTCAACTCATGTCCTCTTGTTTGAATCTCCCCTACTCTCAATGGAAAAAAACCCATCCACGTCAACTCTATCTGTCCCTATCATAATTTTACGTGAGAGTGACTAACTGTGTAGCATAGGAATGACTCTATGAATGACCACAACTGGACATTCCATGGACAATCAGAAGGAGGGGATGGTAAAGGTACAAACTGGACCTTGGTGTATCCTCCAAGGTGCAGTTGGAGATGTACTTGAATTGCGGTAGGTGCTTGGGAACTAAGTTGAGGGAAAGGAGTAGGATATTGGTTATTATTTTGTTACTTAGAGACAGAGCACGTTACAGGTCCTTCCAGCCCAACAAGTGCATTACCCAGCAACACACACATATGTAATGCTAGCCTAATCATGGGACAATGTACCATGACCAATTAACAATTAGGTTCGGCACGGTAGCGTAGTGGTTAGCACAACACTTTACAGTACAGGAGACCCGGGTTCAATTCCCGTCACTGCCTACAATGAGTTTGTAAGTTCTTCCCGTGGCTTCG
Organism: Hemitrygon akajei; assembly: GCF_048418815.1. NCBI lineage: Eukaryota > Metazoa > Chordata > Chondrichthyes > Myliobatiformes > Dasyatidae > Hemitrygon > Hemitrygon akajei. The sequence continues at coordinate 30,142,083 of NC_133148.1, forward strand.
CAGGTTTCTCCAGGTCCTCCCACAGTCCAAACGTGTGCTGGTTAGTAGGTTAATTGGTCATTGTAATAAGGCAAGGGTTAAATTGGCGGGTTGCTGGGCAGCACGACTCGGAGGGCCAGGGGGCCTGTTCTGCACTGTAGACCAATAAATAAATAAACAACCTACCAACTGGTATGTCTTTGGACGGTGGGAGGAAACCCCTGCGATCACTGGGAGGATATACCGAACCCTTACTGAAGGCGTCAGGATTGAACTTCGAACTCCGACGCCCCAAACTGTAATAGCGTCGTGCTAATATTCCCGGGCGCGGACCAGAGCGAGATCGCCTGTGTGCAGATTTTGGTTAAGCAACAAAAAGAAAAGTGAGCTTAAAATCCAAGGGCTGCCCAGGGCGAAGACAGAGAGAAAGATAAAAACATAAAAAGCAAGCGAGAGTGAGTTATATCAGGATTAATGGATCCGTGGGAGGGAGTTACGTCAGAATGTCTGTATCGCCAAGAGGTAAGTGAAGCATCAGTGGGAGGGAGTTAGGTGCATTATGATGGATGAGTGGGAGGAAGTTACACAGAGTGGGAGATACATGGGGGATATCGAATCAGGAGGAACGATCACAGAAGGAGTAAAGGATCAGAGAAAAGAGAAAAGAGAAAATGGGGAATAACGAATCTGTGGTAGGGAGTTGCACAAAGAATCTTGCATTGGTACGAGGAAGCTACAGTTATCTTATGAGGCTAGGTTGAAGGAGAGAGGGCTTTTCTCTTTGGAGCAAAGGAGGATGAGCGACGACTTGATAGAGGTGTACAAGAAGGTAAGAAGCATAGATAGAGTGCCTTTTTCCAAGAAGGACAGTGACTACTATGAGAGGGCATGATTTTAAGGTGATTGAAGGGAAGTATAGTGGGGGATGTCGGAGGTAAGTCTTTACACAACGCATGGACCACACTGCCAGGTAGAGGCAGATATGTTAGGGACATTTTAAGAGACTCTTAGATAGGCACATGGATGAAAGAAAAATGGAAGGGTATGTGAGAGGGAAGCGTTAGTTTGGTCTTAGAGTAGGTTATGAGTTGCAGGGTGGAGATACGTCTCTACCAACGGAGGTGTGAGGTGCTCCTTCCTTCCACTAGGCTGCAGGTCACCCTTGGGCAAGGTGTAGCACCTGCTTAGGACCACCTCATTCCCCCCCCCACCCACCGATCAGTATCACATGAAGCCATGGGTCATATGAGCAGCCGGTACAGATCACAAGTCCTGGTTATGCGAACACTGGTGCCAGGCAGACAATCTCTGAAGCGTATTGATAATGGCTGGGGTCACCCATCTTGTAAAGACACTGCACAGGAGGCAGCAATGGCAAACCACTTCCGCAGGAAAGTTTGCCAAGAATAATCAGGGTCATGGAAAGACCACGATTGCCCACGTCCTATGACATGGCACATTGAGACGACGATGATGATTGAGTAGGTTGAAAGGTCGGTTCAACATCATGAGCCGAAGTGCGTGTACTGTGCTGTACTGTTCTACGTTCTGTGAGGACGACAGGTACTTGGGGAATGATGGATCAATGTTGGGAATTACATTGGGAATGATGAGTTGGTGGAGTAAGGAGGAAGGAGACTAATGCATTAGTGGGAGAGAGATATAAAGAGAACAATAGATGGGTTATTGCATTGAGAATAATTGAGAGGTAGGAAGGGCTTTATAGAGTAATGGAGGGAGAGGAGAAGTTTATATGGAGAATTGCAGAAAAGTGGGGAGAGAGTTCCTTGCAGGATGACGGGAAGGAGTAGAAAGGCAATGAGAGAGCAATTGTGAGATTAGAGAATTCCCTGAGTGATGATTGCTGTGAAGATGTGTTTGCATACCCTGCTGCAGGTGACTGATTAATGTCGTGCAGTACTGAAGATCAGTCAGAGAGCTAAAATCTAAACCAGGGGTTCCCAGCCTTTTTTATACCATGGTCCAATACCATTAAGCAAGGGATCCTTGAATCCTTGATCTAAACCCAGTTTGATGATTTAAAAAATTCAAAGTACATTTCCTATCAAAGAATGTATAAATTATACAACCTTGAGATTTGTTTGCTTACCAGGCAGTCACAAAGCAAGGAACCCGAAAGAGCCCAGCCCTAGCCCTCTCAACCTAACCTTACAGAGACACGCTCTTCATTCTCCCATCCCACAAAATGCCAACAAAAAAGCCCAGATAACCAAAAGGCGAGAGGGAACCAGTAAGTTAAACCCACGATGGGGCTACAGAAAACAAGGCAGTACTAAACTCAGGTGCAGTGATACTGAATGCCCTGTAAACACTGTCAATTTAACCCATGCAATCCCAGGCATACAGATGCCAGGTAATGATCTTTAAAAATATCATTACCCTCAGAATTACATGCCTCTCCTTATCCTGGTCCATGGGATAAACACAAGCCGGGCCTGATCAGCCCTGGCCAGGCCACCTTGGGGAGGATGTCTAATGATTAAAGGCCCGAAACACCTGACGATCCGAGGATGCATTACTGACGATGTGCCCCAGCGCACACCCGGTTCGGTGAACCAAGTGGTGTCAGGCCACGATAATGAAAGGCATGGGCCAGATTAACCTGGCTTGACCACACGAGCCTATCTGCCATAGCATCTCATACCTCACCACTCAACTCTGCAGCCTTATCTCTCCCAGTCAAACATATACATCCACCAGCCCAACACTCAAACCTAATCCTAAGGTCCAAAGGGGACACATCCCCACAAACCCTAGGCACATCCCAATTAACCCTGGCCACAACCCCACAAACCCTAAGCACACCCCGATTAACCCTGGCCACAGCCCCACAAACCCTAAGCGCACCCCGATTAACCCTGGCCAAACCCTCACAAACCCTAGGCACACCCCGATTAACCCTGGCCAAACCCTCACAAACCCTAAGCGCACCCCGATTAACCCTGGCCACAGCCCCACAAACCCTAAGCACATCCCAATTAACCCTGGCCACAGCCCCACAAACCCTAAGCGCACCCCGATTAACCCTGGCCACAGCTCCACAAACCCTAAGCGCACCCCGATTAACCCTGGTCACAGCCCCACAAACCCTAAGCGCACCCCGGTTAACCCTGGCCACAGCCCCACAAACCCTAAGCGCACCCCGGTTAACCCTGGCCACAGCCCCACAAACCCTAAGCGCACCCCAGTTAACCCTGGCCAAACCCTCACAAACCCGATGTCCTGTGTCAGGAGGGCAAGATCCAACAAAGGCAAGTGTCGGACCTGGTTAATGAAGGCGTGGGCCAGATCAAAGTGGCAGGGTTACGTGAAGCTGAATCTCAAGCGACGACATCAAAAAGCACAAGAGGGCTGATTCACCAACTGCCCGAATACTCTCAACCTAACCCTAATGCATGAGAGAGAAGAAAAAAACACAAATCATGCAAACAGTTAAAGTGACCAACAACATTCCGAGCCAAATTGAGTGTTCAGATCCAAACTCCGGAGCAGCCCAGAGTAGGCCCAAAGCCTTGCTTATCAGTTCATCATATTAGCGTACGATTCAAGTGTGAGGTAGATCCCATTGAGGCATTCCCAAGATACCAGGGGTATCTCGATCTCTTAGCCTACAACACAACCAAATTAACCCCTTTACCTCATTGTGGGATTACTTACTAACTGCAGGTTACATTGCTGGTGTTTGGGGCAGCAATGAAGTTCCTCCATCTCTGTCTGTATTGAAGGATTCTTCATTGTTGTTTCCATAACAATTGTTTTTTGACTACTCAGGGTTGTTAGCCATGAGTTGAACCCCTGAAGCTGAAGGACTGGTGGATTACTCTTAGTTTGGCCTTTATCCTTTGACCTATTTCGCATGGTTGACCCAGCCAAGAGCCAAAGCACAAGGCTCTGACTCCAGCCAACGTAGTGCTCCGGGTGATTGAGGCACGCAAGCCTCCAAACCCTACGACAAGGTTGTGGTTCTCTTGGAGGTCATTGTGGGATTGATCTCCTTCTATTTCCTTATGAGATTGAAAGAGGTCATTTATCCCATTGTTTGCACCGGCTCTCAGTGCTCTCAGTGCTATTGTGTTTGCTGTTGTGTGCTGGGGCAGCAGGCTGAGGGTAGCGGACACCAACAGAACCAACAAACTCATTCGTAAGGCCAGTGATGTTGTGGGGGTGGAACTGGACTCTCTGACGGTGGTGTCTGAAAAGAGGATGCTGTCCAAGTTGCATGCCATCTTGGACAATGACTCCCATCCACTCCATAATGTACTGGTTAGGCACAGGAGTACATTCAGCCAGAGACTCATTCCACCGAGATGCAACACTGAGCATCATAGGAAGTCATTCCTACCTGTGGCCATCAAACTTTACAACTCCTCCCTTGGAGTGTCAGACACCCTGAGCCAATAGGCTTGTCCTGGACTTATTTTACTTGGCATAATTTACTTATTATTATTTAATTATTTATGGTTTTATATTGCTATATTTCTACACTATTCTTGGTTGGTGCGACTGTAACGAAACCCAATTTCCCTCGGGATCAATAAAGTATGTCTGTCTGTCTGTCTGTCTGTCAGAGCAATCCCGTCTATCTCATCCTTCCAATTACTTCCCTGTAACCCATTCTCTCCCCCATTCACATTAACTTACTGGGACTTAGCTGCTATAAGAGGCAATTGACATAATCTAATTGATCCACCAGCTCATCTTTGGGATGGGAGAGGAAACTGAAGCACTTAGTGGAGACCCATTCAGTCTTGGAGAGAACATGAAAACTCCACATTTGTAGACAACAGTCAGGATCGAACCAGGGTGGCCGGAACTGTGAGGCGGCAGCACTACCAGCTGCACCACTGCCCGATCTCAGCTCTGCTTGCATCCCTCATTGCGTGAAGCATCGTTGATGACGCCTGAGAAATTCAGGCCAATCTTCCGTGGAGGAGAGACTTCTCTTATATTGTCCATCAAAGGCGCCCTCTCTGAAAATTTCCCTTGTTAAAATTGGGGCCGGAGCCCCAATACGTTACTTCTCCTCTAGGAATATTGTGCTCCGTCCTGGTTGCCCCGTTGTAGGAAGGCTGTGAAAGCTTCAGAGAGGGTGCAGAGGAGATTTATCAGGGAGCTTCCTGGATTGAAGAACTTGTCTTATGAGCACAGGCAGAGTGAGCTGGAGCTTTTACCTTTGGAGTGAAGGAGGGCGAGGGGGGTAAAAGGTGACGAGGCATGGATTGAGTGGACAGCCAGAGACTTGTTCCCAGGGTGGAAATAGCTAATAAGAGGGGACATGATTTTAAGGGGATTGGAGGAAGGTGTGGGGGGGGGGGGGGATATCAGAGGTGAGTTTTTACACAGAGAATGGTGGCAACATGGAACACCCTGCCATGGGTGGTGGTAGAAACAGATACATTAGGACATTTAAGAGACTCTTAGATAGGCGAAAGGGTGAACAAACAAATGGAGGCCTAGGTGGGAGGAAAGTGTCAAATTGATCTTGGAGTGGGTTAAAAAGTCAGCATAACATTATGGGCTGAATGGCCTGTACAGCGCTCCAATATTCTACAATTAATGTTCTATGTTCTTTACAATCCTTCCCCCTTCATAATCTCATGCTGATTCAATTAAACATTGCCCCATTCCTGCTGACCTATGCCGTGACCTTGTTAAATAAAATTCTCACTTTAGTAATTTAATTCTGTGTTCTTCTCTCTCGAAGGATGCTATCTGTACTTCTAGCTTTTTTTCCTGAATTATTTCACATTTCTAACAAATTAATTATTTAACCTCTAAAATTCACAGTCCCAAAGGCCTCCATTGTCTTCCCTCTCTTCTCATGCAATCATCTGCAAAACCCACCTCGATACCCATTCCTTCTTTATTCTTGAATATAATCACTCCACAAATGAGGGCCTACCTTCAGCTGCCATGGTTTCAACTTCTCAAATCTCCCTCTAAGCCTCTCCACCTCGCTTTCCTGCTATAAGTTCCACCTCTGTGACTACCTCCTTAAGCCATCTTCCATTGTGACCCGGCACTGCTATCGCAGTTCAAAGCTTGGCGTTATTTTGGCGTTCCTTTTTGAGCTTTGTGGCGCAATCGGGCAGCAACCTTGCCGCCTCTTTAGCAATCTTGCCTGTATTTTTCCATGAGGCTGAGTTGCCAGCTCAAGGCTCGATCCAGCCTGGATTCATCTGCATCCGGGACCACTTGTCTCAAAGTCCGGTGCAGATGCCACTACATCACCGGCCGGCTAAAGTTCAAAGTCGAAAGTTCATTTATTATCAAGGTATACGTTATACAGCCTCGAGATTCACCCCCTTACAGGCAGCCACGAAACAAAGTAACCCAAAATAACCCATATAAAAAGAGAAGACCGTCAGACACCCAATGTGCAGTAACCATTGTCTCCACACTGAATTAGGTAATTATTATGATTGGGTTAAGTGGAGGTCTAGCATGCACCGTGTTTGGTGGGATAATAGGAATGGATTGTCGGGCATTAGGCTGGAAAGGAAAGGTAAATTAAAGTTGAAAATATGAGGGAGAACAGCGGACTCAGGGACGATCAGAATGAGTGGAATTAAATTGTTTAATTTCTCTTTAATGTCATCTTATCTCTCGTTGATTCACGATTAATTTTAAATTATAAACCTACAATGATCGTTTGAATGGTTTCATTCCAGAGGAGGATAATTATTTTCTAATACAGCAAGCAGTTAAGGCTTGGAATGCGCTGCCTGATAGAGCAGTGTAGTAAAGGACTTGTTGAGATTTCCAGTGCGGTGGGAGGCTATTTGGCCCATTGTTCCCATGACAGCCAATACTACAGCTCAGCTGTTGAACCATTCCCTTCTCACCTACAGCCTAACCCGCCACCTCAAACCTGGTCCCAACATATCGATGCGGCTATGAAGAAGGCAAGACAGCGGCTATACTTCATTAGGAGTTTGAAGCGATTTGGCATGTCGACAAATACACTCAAAAACTCCTATAGCTGTACAGTGGAGAGCATTCTGACAGGCTGCATCACTGTCTGGTATGGGGGGGTGCTACTACACAGGACTGAAAGAAGCTGCAGAGGGTTGTAAATCTAGTCATCTCTATGTAAGGCACTAGCTTATCTTCGAGGAGTGGTGTCTCAGAAAGGCAGAGTCCATTATTAAGGACCTCCAGTGCCCAGGGCATGCTCTTTTCTCACTGTTACCATCAGGGAGGAGATACAGAAGCCTGAAGGCACACACTCAGCGATTCAGGAACAGCTTCATCCCCTCCGCCATCCGATTCCTAAATGGACATTGAATCTTTGGACACTACCTCACTATTTTTTAATATACAGTATTTCTGCTCTTGCACATTTTAAAAAATCTATTCAATATACGCAATTGATGAACTCGTTCATTATTATTTTAGTTATATTTTTTCTCTGCTAGATCATGCATTGCATTGAAATGTTGCTGCTAAGTTAACAAATTTCATTCACATGCCGGTGATAATAAACCTGATTCTGATTCTAACTGGCATGAAACCTGTGGGCTACTGTGGTGTGACGTAGAGTGTTGGACTTCTAGGTTTCCCGAGCACCTGGATTTACTAATTGTTGTCTTAACCAGAGTCTTTAAGCCCTGGAGCTGTCTGTTTCATCTTCTCAAGTTCATTGTGACTGGCACGGGTTTTCTGCATTCTGTGATTATTTAAAGCGGACTCTCGTTTAGTGCTGCCCTTGTGTTGAGAATGACTTCTCTTGCAATGTCGCTCGTTTGTGCCACTGAAGCACTGCTGGAATTCCTATATATATAACCTCTTGTGTCCTTCTCGGCATGGAAATGTGCAATTCCTCCGCTCCTGGATTCAGTCGTTGCCAGTGTGCACCGTGAACAACCTCTCCTAGAAACATGGCACGCACTTCCCCATTTCAGACAATATTGTTCTTGCATATATGCAATTCTCGTCCTCCAGCTCTTGTGGTACCTGCTCCTTGCTGGTAGGAACACAAGAAATAAAGGCAGGAGTATGCGATTCAGCCTCTCACAATCTCCAAGACCATGGCATCCATTAGAGCATATATGTCAAATTCAAGGCCCGCGGGCCAAATCCGGCCCGCGGTGGAATTATCTTTGGCCCGCGAGATAATATCTAATTACTATTAAAGCTGGCCCCAGTAATCGAAGCGCCTATGGCGTATGATATAGCTAATGCTGAGTTTATTCAGGTACCAGGTTTTCAGGGTTTTTAGCGTTTATTCGGCAGTCTTGCTCGGCAGTCTTCTTCATAAGAAACGGAATTTGTAAAGGGGAACACTTTGTAGTTATAGCAGAGACTGAGACACATGACAGCAGGCTGAAAAAACGGAGGCAACGAAAGCTGCGTTCGCACGCGTCCGACTGATCCGGCCCGCATGAAGCTGCATTTTGCTCAATCCGGCCCGTGACCTAAAATGAGTTTGACACCCCTGCATTAGAGGCGCAAAGATTCAAAGTATATTTATTATCAAAGTAGCTGTGCAGAGTACAACCCTGAGATTTAGCTTCCCACAGACAGCCACAGGACAAGGGAACACCGTGCAAATGGTTCAAAGAAAATATCAAGCACCCAAAGAGTAAATCGTGCCAACAGCAAAAAATAAAGAGTGAAAAACACAGAATATAGAACATCAATGAGTCCTTGGAACGGTCTAAGAATATTCAGTTATTTCAGTTCAGTTCAATTTAGTGCATTGTTACAAAACGATAGAGTGAATGCAAGCAGGCTTTTTCCACTGAGGCTAGGGGAGAAAAGAATCAGAGGACATGGGTTAAGGGTGAAGGGGGAAAAGTTTAAAGGGAACATTGGGGTGGGGGCTTCTTCACACAGAGAGTGGTGGGAGTGTGGAGTGAGCTGCCAGATGAAGTGGTGAACATTTAACATTTTAACATTTAAGAAAAACTTGGACAGGTACATGGATGAGAGGGGTATGGAGGGATATGGGCCAGGAGAGCGAAAATAGTTACAAAAATATAATAAAGAGAAAATGTAATAAAGCTGAATAAATGCCTTAATGGCAACACAGCCTTTATAAATCAAAGTATTGAGTATAAGAGTTGGAATGTTATGGTGAGGTTGTATAAGGCATTGGTGAGGCCAAATTTGGAGTATTGTGTGCAGTTTTGGTCACTGAATTACAGGAAGGATATTAATAAGGTTGAAAGAGTGCAGAGAAGGTTTACAAGGATGTTGCCGGGACTTGAGAAACTGAGTTACAGAGAAAGGTTGAATACGTTAGGACTTTATTCCCTGGAGCATAGAAGAATGAGGGGAGACTAGATAGAGGTATGATGGGTATAGATAGAGTGAATGCAAGCAGGCTTTTTCCACTGAGGCTAGGAGAGAAATAAACCAGAGGACATGGGTTAAGGGTGAAGGGGGAAAAGTTTAAAGGGAACATGGGGTGGGGGGGGGGGCTTCTTCACACAGAGAGTGGTGGGAGTGTGGAATGAGCTGCCAGATGAAGTGGTGAATGCAGGCTCACTTTTAACATTTAATAAAAACTTGGACAGGTACATGGATGAGAGGTGTATGGAGGGCTATTGACCAGGTGCTGGTCAGTGGGACTAGGCAGAAAAATGGTTTGGCATAGCCAAGAAGGGCCAAAAGGCCTGTTTCTGTGCTGTAATGTTCTATGGTTCTATGGTTCTAATCATCCCTTGTAATAATGATGAGTGAGAACAAAGAATCTGTACACTTTTATTGTAACTTTTATTGTTTCAACTAAAAGCACGCGTGTTCACCAACTGTCTCTGTGTGCACCACACTAGAATTCCCTGACACTCCACGAACAGTCAATGAGGAGAAAAAGGTATTACCCGGGAAAGGAGTCTACACTGGCCAGACGTTCCTCGTGATCCCGATCTCCACATGTCTTTGGGGTCCTCCTGATCCGCTACGGTTGGTCCCTGGTTGCTAGAGAGTTATTGCCACTATGTATTTGGAGCTCCTGACTCTTATACTGTTCCTCATCAATTGAACCATTGGACCTCCATCCCATTGGCTCAAGGTCACCTGACCTACCTGGGTCATCTTCTTACTGGTCATTGTACAGGGCTACAGCCAACATTGTTTCATGTTTCTGCCCACCCCAGCCTTGTGTATTTGTGTCTTTACACTCTGACTGGTCCAAACCAGTTAAATGAGGCAACCCGGACAGAGTCGAACGACATTACCGATTTCCAGTCTGGCATTTTACATAACAAGTAGCTACTCCTCTGAGGCTACATCCACACTAGACCGGATAATTTTGAAAATGCCGGTTTCGTGTAAAAACGATAGGCATCCACACTATGTGTTTTTAAAAATATCTCTGTCCACATTGAAACAGAGATTTCGGCGAATCTCCCCCCACTGCGCATGCGCAGGACACATCTACTGAAAACAAGCAACATGTTTGGTGTCGAATCTCACCGTGAAAGACAGTGCGTGTTTGTGCAGTTACAGACTTCATCCTGACGAAGGGTCTCGGCCCGAAACGTCGACAGTGCTTCTCCCTATAGATGCTGCCCGGCCTGCTGCATTCCACCAGCATTTTGTGTGTGTTGTTTGAATTTCCAGCATCTGCAGATTTCCTCATGTTTGCTCTTTAAATACTGAAGCATATGGAGGCAACCGACAGGGAGTTCATGGACAATATGACCCGGCTGACGACGAACATTGAAAATCTGACTAACTCTGTTGCATTAATAAAGCACCTTGTTAAACGTATAAAGCATGTCCGCATCAGTGTTATCTTATATTTCCATACAATGTTACATTAGGCTGTTACATATCTATTGTCAGAGAAGTACTTGCATAAATAGGTAAACCACTTTCATACGAGCAAGGACAGAAAACAGGGCAAAGTGAGTATACTTATTTATTCAGTAAGTTATGGGTCGAAGTATTTGGTGAGATCATTTCTAACTCTTCTGGCTTCAGTCTCGTTGCCGTCTGTTCTGAAATTGTTAGGTTGCGTTCAGGAAAACAATGAAATGGCGCGCTGCTGTCTGACAGCGTTTTCAGATTTCTCCGGTTACCCCGTCCACACTGATCTGCCCAAGCGGCGTTTTCAAAAATACACACTTTGGAGAGCGTTTCTGAAAAGCTCCGGTTTCGGGGGATGAAAACGCAGTTTTAGTGTGGATGGAGGGTAAAAACGAAGCGAAAAAGCTTTGGTTACGGATTTATCCAGTGTAGTGTGGATGTAGCCTGAGAATGGTTTCAGGTATATTGCTCTGAATTAGATTGTCCCAGAGCAAGGATCAGTTCAGAGTCTATGTCCTTTACATAACAAATGGCTATTTGTTTGAGAATGATCTCAGGTTTAGCAGATCATTACCTGAAGCTTCCTGTGTCCACATTCAGTTGTTCTGATTAGATGATCCAAGAGCAAGAAACTGTTCAGAGTCCACAAAATCGGGGGAAACAAAGACAACTTGGCTCGTCTGCTTCCCCTGTCCTTGATCAGACTGCAGTTTCTTCTGGCCAACAGCATCATTACAGACCCTTACCATCCAGGACATGTCTTCCTCTATTACTATCATACAGGAGGAGGTACAGGAGCCTTAAGACGCACACACAACATTTTAAGAAGAGCTCATTCCCCTCTGCCATCAGATTTCTGAATGGTGCAGGTAACCATGAACACAACCTCACTTTTCACCTTTAGCACTATTTATTCTGTAACTTCTTGCTATTTTTAAGTTTTACACTGTACTGCTGCCACAAAACAACAGCTTTTACGATATATATCAGTGATAATAAACACGATTCTGATGGTTGAACTGTCCTTGGCCACAGTCTGTAGTCTGTAGTCAATAACTCTTGATTCGCCAGTAGACTAAAATTCGGCCCAGCTCCAGGTATTCAAGAACATGGCTGTCTATTTTTTTATACGGTTAAACAGATATACTTGGCTAGGATGCCCAAGACTTATGCAAAGTACTGTATTTGTCAACATGGAGTGGTGAGTGAGTTTGTAAATATGGCGGGATCAAAGGACGTTGGGAATGGTGGGGGTGGAGCATCGGGGGAGGGGTGTGGGACAGGTGACAGAGAAGGAGAGCCAGGGTGGGGATTGGCACAGGTGCAGACACACCCAGCCCTGAGACAGCAGGCAAGGTCATTTGATTCCAAACAATTGATTTATTGATCATTACAGAATGTCTCTCTCTGGTGTTTCCCTCTCCTTCCCCTCTCCCTTCCTTTTCCTAACCGTGATTCCCCTCTCCCTGCCCCCTTCCCACTCTCAGTCCACAATAGAGACCCATATCAGAATCACGTTTATCATCACATGTCGTGAAATTTGTTTTTTTTGTGGCAGCTGTACAGTGTAATACATAAAATTACTACAGTACCGTGCAAAAGTCACTTTAGCTATATTTATGTGCGGTACTCTATATAAGAATAAACTTTATACATATTAAAAAACTATTTGTAAGAATGAACTGTGCAATGTGTTCTTATTCATAAATTCATAGTCAATACTTTATGGAATGTTCTATTCTTCTACTGTTATGTTGCTGGCGTTTGGGGCAGTAATGAAGATCCTCCATCTCTGGCGGTCTTCAGGGATTCCTTCATCACGTCAGTAGCTTCCCCTCAGTTTTCACTACTGTCAGACATACAAGTCCCGGGTGGAACCTCAGGAATACCCTCGCACTCAGATGTAGAAGGATTCTTCATTGCGGTTTCTGTAACAGTTTTGTTTTACCTGTCAGGGTTGTTAACCCTGAGCTGAATCCTCGAATCTTGAGGACCAGTTGACCACCCTTAGCCTGGCCTCTACCCTTTGATCAGTTTGGCATGGGCGACCCCACCAAGAGCCCTGACTCCAGCCAGCATAGCCCTCTGGGTCATTGAGGCACGCAATCCTCCAAACCCTATGAGAAGATTGTGGTCCCCTTGGAGGATGTGTTCTATTAAATTCCATAAAACCAACAGCAGTGTCAGTCTCGGTGCCTAAATTGCCGTCTAAGCATTAGGTTCAGTCACTTCAATACGCTCTGGGGCCTGGACCCTGCCAACCCGATTCGGCCTGTACACGGACTTCTTGATTTGGCCTGGTGCCTAAATTCTCAGCATCTCTTAGTCTTATACACCTCAAGTACACAGCTTGGGTAGTACCTCTCAGTTCCAGTGGTGGAAACTGCACACAATACTCCAAATTAGCCCTCACCAATGTCTTATACAACTTCAACATAACATCCCATCTCCTATACTCAATACTTTGATCTATGCTTTGATACTGTCAATACCTCCAGTTGAACTGTCTTTCTGTGTGTTTCCCCCGGCTGTCAGTCTGTGGTTTTGTATTGCCACGTGCTCCTGTCCCCACTCCTGCTCTACTCCGGCCCCTGTATTACTGAGTACTCTGCCTCTCACCTGCTTCTCATTATTACCTGTATTGCTGCCACCCGTGTTTCATTGTGCTCCACCTATCATCTGCCTCTCTGTTTATTGCTCAGTGTATTTCAGTCCTGTATTTTCACCTGTTTGTTGCCAGATTGTGCCAGTGAATTTTCCTGAGCCTTTCCAGCATTTGTATCTGCACTCTGTCCGTCTGAATATCGACCCTGCCTGTTTCCCGATTCTGGGTTTTGGATTTCTCTGGAATTTTTTATCCCCACCTTGAACTTTGACCCGACTTCGTTGCCCTCCCAGATTTGCTACTCGGTAAATATCGCAGTGCGCATAGTGCGTGGTCTGCGATTGGGTCCCTGCTTCAGAGCCCTAACAGATACTTGACTTGAGTAATTTGGCTATTGTAGATCACCCATGTGTGTAGGTGAATGGCAGAATCTGAGGGGAGTTAATGGCAATGTGGAGAAACTACAGTAAAATTGGTAATGGGTGCTTGATCATCAACACAGCAGAGGGAGCACCTAAGCATCTGTTTCCACAATATCTGGCTCTATGACAGAACTCTAACTCAATCTCTGCCTTTCAGATGAGAAGGCAATACTGTTCATCCTAAATAAGTTCTTTTTAATCCCTGGACCATCCACTTAAACCTTTTAATGACAAACAGGCTCAGTTATAATTTTGAAGGGCTGAAATGTTTGAGCCGAGAATGATATGGAATTTAATGATTTTCCAAAGAAACCAGCATCGTCACGATGGGCCAAATGGAAGCAGAATAGGCAGAGCACAGTGTACTGCGAATCAGCTTCGCGGGTCCAGTAAGTGAGACAGGAAATGCACTGACTTCAAAAAGATATATTAATCATTTATTTCCGAACAGTAAAAATTCATCCATGTTCCCCAAGTGAGAGACACTGCAAAGCTGAATTCTCAACAAGCATATGCACATTCAACAAATATACTTCGTCAAAAGTTTGCGCAGAGCATATCTCCCCAGTAGTCCTGCCTTAAACAAAGGCAGAAGAGAGCAAGCCCCTTCCACGTGCTATTTTGTATATCCAGAACATTTGAATGGACACCAGGCAGCCATCCAATGGGAAAAGCAGTTGCAGCTTCTAAACTAACCAATCACAACAGATGCAACATTGGACAATCAGAAGAAGGCACGGCCCCACAGGATGACACAGTTACTGAGCACAAGGTATGACTTCTCTGATTTTTGCCCTTCTTACGTTAGCTATGTGCCTAAAACTTTTGCCCAGTATTGTAGCTTAATAGACTGACAGAGCTAGGAAGTCCTATTAAAAATTTGGAAGATTAGCTTTATTTGTCACGTGTACTTTGTAGCACCGAAACGTTCAGTGGAGTGCCCCATTTGTGTCAACGACCAACGCAGTCCGAGGGTGTTCTGGGTCAGTCTGCATGTATCGTTATGCTTCAGGCACTAATATAACGTGTCCACAGCTTACTGACCCTTACTAACTAGTGCGGCTTTGGAATGTGGCTGGAAACCGGAGCATCCCGAGGAAACCCACACAGTCACGTGGAGAACGTGCCAACTGCTTACGGAGAGCAGCGGGAATTGGACCCCATACCACTGGCGTTGTAAAGCGTTGTGCTGACCGCGATGCCCCTCCAAGCGGACCATCACCTTGTCGTCGGGTTTGGAGGCTTGCGTGCCGGAGAGCTATGCCGACTGGAGCCAGGGCTTGGCGCTTTGGCTCTTGGTAGGGGGTCACCCATGCCGAACAGGTCAAAGGGCAGAGGCCAGGCTAAGAGCGGTCCGCCGGTCCTCCAGGTTCGGGGGTTCAGCTCAGGGCTAACGACCCTGACTGGTAAAACAAAAGTGATGTGGAAACAGCAATGAAGAATCCTTCTACATCTGAGTGTGACGGTATTCCTGAGTCTCCACCCGGGACTTACGTGGCTGACAGTCGTGATAACCGAGAGGATGCTACTGACATGATGAAGGATAAGATGGGGCACCTTCTTTGCTTCCCTAAATGCCAGCGGCGTAACGGGCAGTGATAATGATAATAATCACTATGCTACTGTGTCGCCTGATGGTACTCGTTTCCGACCAGCACAGAAACTAAGGACGGAACGGCCTCCTCCTGTGCCGTAAGTGTCTATGATCCAGGGTGCCATCAAATGAGCCTGGTTATTGCCATCACAGCGCCGAGCCAGTAATTAAATAAGTGGCACGCTGCCCACTGTTGAGCCAGAGCTGTACGAGTTCGAGTGAAGCTTATAACCTTGAATGGTCTTCCAACAAAACATTTGTCTCACAGTAAAAAAAAATGAATTATACATTGAATTAGCGTCAGTGCATTCGGTTAAGTTCGCACGGTTCTGGCGACCTCCCGCGCCTTCGGCTGGAGGCTGCATAATTGGTCAGCACGGCTTTTGTAGGCTGGTTCAGCAGCCTGAGTGATGCGGGGTTTATGCATGTGGAAGTCGACATATTAAAACTGTATTTTGAGATGCCAGGCACAGGGAGAGGAGTGTGTGGCCTCACACCCGGCGGAATTAGTTTGCACCTAAAGTGAAGAAAGCACTTGCAGCCGTCAGCGCGGTGATTTATGAGACATGCTTCAGCAAGGAAATTAGGTATTTTGTAAATAACAACAACAATAACTTATCCTTGTGCACTGCTTTTTATTTAATATTCTTTTTCTCTCGTACAACAGGGAATGGGGCCATTCAGCCCCTCAGATCTCAGCACAGTCCGTGCAATCTTATTCCCCCTGTTTTTCTTCCTGGATAGATTTACGATTAGCCTCACTTGTTACACACACCTCAGTGCACGCTGTGAGATGTGTTGCTTGCTTCAAGTCAAATCGGCGAAGATTGCGCAAGTGTAGCCACACTTCCAGCAGCAACATATCGTGCCCACAACTCATTAACCCCGACCGAGCGCCTTTGAAATGTGGGAGGAAACCAGAGCACCTGGAGAAACCCACGTGGCTGTGACGAGACTGTACAGACTCCTCACAGACAGAGGTGGAGCTCGAACCGAGACCTTCCACCTGCCGCTGTAAAGCCTTGTGCTAACAACGACACGGCCACGTTGCCCTCTTACTTCCATCAACCCCTCCTGATCCTACTGTCGCTCAACAACACACCAGGAGCAGTTCACAGCAAATCATAAACACAAGGAAGTCTGCAGATGGCTGGACATCTGCACAAAACGCTTGAGAAACTCCGGAGAGGGAGACAGCCCAGTGCACCTGTAGAGATGAACTTCCCATGATTAAGGACATTTACAGAGACAGGTGTGTAAAAAGGGCCCGAAGGATCATTGAGAACCTGAGTCACCCCAACCACAAACTGTTCCAGCTGCTACCATCCAGGAAACGGTACCACAGCATAAAAGCCAGGACCGACAGGCTCCAGGACAGCTTCTTCCACCAGGCCATCAGACTGATTAACTCACACTGATACAATTGTATTTATACGCTGTATTGACTTTCCTGTTGTACATACTATTTATTACAAATTACTATGAATTACACATGCAGAGGGAAATGCAACATAAAAATTCTTACTCATGTATGTGAAGGATGTAAGAAATAAAGTCAATTCAATTCAATTCAGTTCTCAATGCTATGGAAATGAATAAACAGTTGACGTGTCAGGCCAAGACCCTTCTACAGGCCTGGCTAGGAAGGGGGAAGATGCCAGCTGCCAGTTTACTTGCCAACTAGCAGGTCTTTGGGATGTGGAAGGGAACCGGAGGGCCCAGCGGAAAGTCACCTGGTTAGGTAAAGAGAATGCAAACTCCAGTCACACAGCAGCCAAGGTCAGAGTTGAACCTGTGCTCCTGGACCCAAAGTGCATTGGGAGAGCACTTCGCCGAGCACCTTCGCTCCATCCGCCACCCAAAGCAGGATCTCCTGGTGGCCACCCACTTCAATTCTACGTCCTGTTCCCATTCTGCCATGTCAGTCTGTGGCCCCCGGCCTCCTCTACTGGAGCAATGAGGCCACACTCAGGCTAGAGGAGAAGCACTTTATATTCCGTCTGGGTAGCCTCCAACCCGAGATGGCTTGTGACATCGATTTCTCGAACTTCCAGTAATTTCCGCTCCCCCCCTGCCTTCAGCATTCTCTGTTCCTGTTTCCCTCTCTCACCTTATCTCCTCACTTGGCCATCGTCTCCCTGCGGTGCTCCCTCCCCCTTCCCTTTCTTCCATGGTCTTCTATCCTGTGGAATTGAAGTGCGTGGCCACAGGGAGATCCCGCCACTGCTGGAGGACCGAGTGCCGGTGTTCGGCGAAACGGTCAGTATCCGTATACTGTATCCGGTGTCGGAGTGGGAGGGGTCTGTGGAACTGAAGTGTGTGGCCACAGGGAGATCCCGCCACTAAGCGCCGGTGTTTGGCGGAACGGTCTCCCAGTCTGCGGCGGGTCTCCACACACTTCAATTCCACAAACCACTCCCACTCCGACATGTCTGTCCATGGCCTCCTCTACCGTCAAGATGAGGCCACACGCAGGTCGATGGAGCAATACCTTATCTCCCGCCTGGGTAGCCTCCTACCTGCCGGCATGAACATCCAACTCACAGACCTCCGTTGATACCCCTGCCCCCCCCCCCCTTACCCCCATCCCTATCTATTATTTTAGTCTGGTTCTCTTTCTCTCTTTTTTCCCCCCTCACTATAATCTCCCCCCAGCCCTACCTTTCTTTCTCTTTTATTTCCCATAATTCTCCACCTTCCCCCTAGCCCATTTCCCTCCAGCCTATCACTTCCCAGCTCTCTACTTTATCCCTCCCCCCACTTCTTATCCCCTCTCCACCATCCCATGTTACTTCACTCCTGATGAATGGTTTCGGCCCGAAACGTCGTCACTACCTCCTCCCATAGATGCTGTCTGGCCTGCTGAGTTCTGCCAGCATTTTGTGTTTTTTTTTATTATCTCCACTGCTTCCTTTCACTAGGAGCAGGGTTCGATCTAAACAGCTTTTTGAATCAACACGATCTGCCTCCGCTTTCCTCCCTGATCCCCAATGCATCAGTGGCTATACTTCATGAGGAGGTCTGGTATGTCTCCAAAGGATAGGAAATTTCGATAGATACACCATGGACAGCATTCTGACTGGCTGCATCACTGTCTGGTATGGAGGCATTAATGCATAGGGGCAGATAAAGGTTCTGAGGGTTGTAGATATGCCCAGAGTACAGGCCCAGAGCCATCAAGTGCTCCACATTATTTTAAAAAAATTGAGTCGGCTGGGACTGTACTCGCTGGAATTCAGAAGAATGAGAGGAGATCTTATAGAAACATAGAAAATTATGAAAGGGATAGATAAGATAGAGGCAGGAAAGTTATTTCTACTGGTAGGTGAGACTGGAACTAGGGGACGTAGCCTCAAGATTTGGAAGAGTAGATTTAAGACGGAGATGAGGAGGAACTGCTTTTCCCAGTGAGTGGTGAATCTGTGGAATTCTCTGCCCAATGAAGCAGTGGAGGCTACCTCAGTAAATATATTTAAGACAAGGTTGGATATATTTTTGCTTAGTAGGGGAATTAAGGGTTATGGGGAAAAGGCAGGTCGGTGGAGATGAGTCCATGGCCAGATCAGCCATGATCTTACTGAATGGCGGAGCAGGCTCGATGGCCGACTCTTGCTCCTATTTCTTATCTTCTTATGTAACCCTATTGGACAAGCCTAATCCCAGTGATGACAAGGTTCTCTCTCGCACGCCCACCAAAACGAACACAAATCTTCGACCAATCCTGCAAGACTTCCCAAGAGCAATCCGACTGATGGAAGGAGAATAGTTCAGCATGGTTATATCTATCTCTTTCTGTAAACTGGCAGGTGGTGTGCTCATGCATGTGTCCTGAACATCAGCTCATTGACAGTGACTGACGGATAGCCTGTGCCCTTTGGTTCCTGGAGTGGATGAAAAGCAGCCAACACTAGGTAATAAAGCCCTTGCAGCTGTTGCCAGGGTAACTGGAACTGGTCCGTTTGTCTCACTGTCAATTGGGCACAGAGCTAATGGAATTGGTTTATTGGCTTATCATTGTTATGATGAAGCCTTTGCACAGACAGATCATACCATACGCAAGTGAGTCAGTGTACTAAAAACAGAATTGAGAATATGGCGTACCAATTGCAGGAAAGGTGCAGTGCAGGTCGATAAATAAGGTGCAAGGGGTCCTGGTGCTGCAAAGCCATGGGCAGAGTCAATGCACACTGCCCAGCAAGGAACGCCTTTGTTAGACCATAAGACAAAGGAGCAGAAGTCGGCCATTCATCCCATTGAGTCAGCTCCGCCATTTCATCATGAGCTGATCCAATCTCCCCTTTAGTCCCGTTCCCCCGCCTTCTCACCATAACCTTTCATGCCCTGACTACTCAGATACCTATCAATCTCTGCCTTAAATACACCCAATGACTTGGCCTCCACAGCCGCCCGTGGCAACAAATTCCACAGATTCACCACCCTCTGGCTAAAAAAATGTCTTCGCATCTCCGTTCTGAATGGGCACCCTTCAATCCTCAAGTCATGTCCTCTCGTACTAGACTCCCCCACCATGGGAAACAACTTTGCCACATCCATTCAAAATGTTTCTATGAGATCCCCCCCTTATTCTACTAAACTCCAAGGAGTACAGTCCAAGAGCGGTCAAATGTTCCTCATATGTTAACCCTCTCATTCCCAGAATCATTCTAGTGAATCTTCTCTGAACCCTCTCCAATGTTAGCACATCCTTTCTTAAATAAGGAGCCCAAAACTGCACACAGTACTCCAAGTGAGGTCTTAACCAGTGTCTTATAGAGCCTCAACATCACATCCCTGCTCCTATACTCTATTCCTCTAGAAATGAATGCCAACATTGCATTCACCTTTTTCACCACCGACTCAACCTGGAGGTTAATGAGGACTCCCAAGTCCCGTTGTATCTCAGAACTTTGAATTCTCTCCCCACTGAAATACTAGTCTGCCCGTTTACTTCTTCTACCAAAGTGCATGACCGTACACTTTCCGACATTGTAATTCATTTGTCACTTCTTTGCCCATTCCCCCAATCTATCCAAGCCCCTCTGCAGACTCTCTGTTTCCTCAGCACTACCGGCCCCTCCACCTATCATCAGCAAACTTAGCCACAAAGCCATCTATTCCATAATCCAAATTGTTGATATATAGTTCTTGCAGAACAATTCATTCTCTCCTTCACCAGAAACTGCAATATAGTGAAAACTGCCGATCTTTTCCCAGGCCTCGGGTCTCCGTTCCAGGACATCAGAGATGAGCGTCCTTCTTCAGAGAATGGGGTTTCCCTCCCTCCACTAATGACGCTGCCCTCACCCGCTTCGCCTCCATTTCCCTAACATTCGCACCCACCCCATCTTCCCACTGCCTTCACAGTGAGAGGGTTTACCATGCCCTTACCTACCTCTCCATCAGCCCCTGCATCCAACACATTTTCCTCCACAACTTTTGCCATCTCCAAAGGGATTCTACCACTAAACATAACTTTACCACTCCTCCTCTGCATTCTGCACGGATCTCTCCCTCTGCGGTTCCCTCGTCTAGTCGTCCCTCCCCACCAATCTCACACCCGGCACTTATCTCTGCGATCGGCCTAAGTGCTAAACCTGCCCATGCACCTCCTCCCTCACCTCCATTCAGGGTCCCAAACAGTCCTCGTAGCTGGGGCATCACTTCATCTGCAGATCTGCTGGGGCTGTCTATTGTGTCCTGTGCTCCGGCGGGCAGGAGACCTAGTCATCTCGTCTCCCCCTTCCCTGCCAAGCCCTCCATTTTCCAGCAGATCTGTGCACCCCCTCGTTAACTTGCTGGTCATGCTCCATATTCCCAGGTGTGGGGACACCAATTGGCTTCAGGCACGAGTTGAGGTGGAGGAGCTTTGGTCTATAATAGGCGCAGCCTCCAACCCCAGGGCATGAACATCAGCTGCACTTTTTTCCCTAGATGCTGCCTGGCCTGCTGAGTTCCTCCAGCATTTTGTGTGTGTGGCATGAACATCGATTTCTCTCACTTCCAGTAATTCCTCCCCCTCCCCCTTCTCTCCTTTTCCATTCCCCATTCTGACTCGTCTCTCAACCCTTCTCTTCTCCTCACCTGCCCATCACCCCCTCGGTGCCCTTCCACCTTCCCTTTCTCCCATGGTCCACCCTTCCCTCCTATCAGATTTATTCTTCGTCAGCCCTTTTCCACCTATCACATCCCAGCTTCTTCATCCCCCCCTCCCCACCCACCTGCCTTCCCCTCACCTATCACTCGCCAGCTTGCACTGCTTCCCTTCTCCCCACCTTCTTATCCCGGCCTCTTCCCCCTTTGCTTTCCAGTCCTGACAAAGGGTTTAAACCCAAAACGTCCACTGTTTATTCCTCTCCATAGTTGCTGCCTGACTTGTCAAGTTCCTCCGGCATTTTGCGAGTATGTGTTAGTCTGCTGAATCCCTTGTGTTTGTAGCCTGCCTTCCCAGCTCCATTTGGTCTCCAGGTGCTCCTAAACAACGTGGACTGAGACCTCTAATTTTGCTTCCTCTGATTTGCAAGCGGCAATGGTCTAAACCTGCAAGATGACCGAGGTGAATCGCCTCCGATGGTGGGAGCCACCCTACTCATCCAGAGGTATTTGTGGCTGGCACGTTGGCTCGTCCAAAGGCGTCTTGCGTTGGGATTCAAGACAGAGACAACCTATACCATTTGCAAGGATGGGGAAATATAACATAGAACATTATAGCACAGTGCACGCCCTTCGGCCCTCCATACTGTTCCAGTATCTTAACCTACACTAAGATCAATCTAACCCTTCCTCCCTACATAGCCCTGCATTTTTCTATCATCCATGTGCCTCTCTGAGATTGTCTTAAATGCCCCAAATGTATCTACTCTACCAGCATCATGTGTTCCACACATCCATCACTCTTTATGTATAATACCTACCTCTATACTTTCCTCCAATCACCTTCAAATTATACTCACTTCTGCTCTAGGGGAAAAGGGCCTCTACGTGTCCACTGGATCTCGGACCCTTGGTGCTTTCTACTCCTCTGTTGGGTTCAATTCCTGCCACTGCCTGTGAGGAGTTTGCACGTTCTCACCGTGACCGTGTGGGTTTCCTCCCACAGTCCAGAGATGTACCATTTAGGAGGTTCATTGGCCATTGTAAATTGTCCCGTGATTAGGCTAGGGTTAAAATGGATGGTTGCTGGGTAGCGCGGCTTGAAGGGAAAGGAAGAAAGAGAGGAGAGAAAGAGAGACAGAGGGGAGAGAAAGAGAGACAGAGGGGAGAGAAAGAGAGAGAGGGGGGAGAGAAAGAGAGAGGGGATAGTAAGAGAGAGAGAGGGGAGAGAAAGAGAGAGAGGGGAGAGAAAGAGAGAGAGGGGAGAGAAAAAGAGAGCGGGGAGAGAAAGAGAAAGAGAGAGGGGAGAAGAGAGTGAGAGAGGGGAGAGAGAAAGAGAGAGAGGGGGAGAGAAAGAGAGAGAGAGAGGGATGAGAGAGAGGGGAGAAGAGAGTGAGAGAGGGGAGAAAGAGAGAGGGAGAGAGAGAGAGGGGAGAGAGAGAGAGAGAGAGGGGAGAGAGAAAGAGAGAGGGGGAGAAAGAGAGAGGGGAGAAAGAGAGAGAGAGAGAGAGGGGGAAGAAAGAGAAAAGGAGAGAAAGGGAGAAAGAGAAAAAGGGAGAAAGAGAGAATGAGAGAAAGAAAGAGAAAAAGGGAGAAAGAGAGGAAAAGGAAAGGGGAGAAAGAGAGAACAAGAGAAAGAGAGGAAAAGAGAGAAAGAGAAAAGGGGGAAGGAGAGAAAGGGAGAATAGAAAGAAAGAAAGAAAGAAAGAGAGAGAGAGAGAGAGAAAGAAAGAAAGAAAGAAAGAAAGAAAGAAAGAAAGAAAGAAAGAAAGAAAGAAAGAAAGAAAGAAAGAAAGAAAGAAAGAAAGAGAGAGAGAGAGAAAGAAAGTCATCTCTCGTCCCTCTTTGATCCAGATAGGGTGAATTAAAATCAAACTCAAAGAAGAAAGAAACAAAAAGAGAGGAGTGCGTGAATCAGAAGACACAGTTTCAAGGATCCAGGGAAAACAAAACACGGTGGATTGGGTCTAATGGTATTGCTCCCTTAGGAGCTGCCAAGGACACAATGGGCTGAGCGGTGTCTCTCTGTGTTGTAATCACTATAAATATAAGGGGAGATGTAAGTGACTGAAAGCAGAAGTGAAATATTAAACTTCGCAGTCAAATTTCCTCTGGGAATGACTTGCTGTGTAGGAGATCTTCTGATTTCAATAGAGCCTGAGTTTGCATAGCTGATGTCATAAGTACTGGTGAAGAAGGCCTTAACCACATAGACTCTCAGCCCCTAGTGATGGAGCCCAGACTTGTCTGCAGCTATGTGAATGTCCATGACCCCATTCTATCCTGAAGGTACAGGAGGCACAATATAAATCATTCAGCCTCGTTCGATCATTCACACCACAGGCTGTTATGAGCTCTGTGGGCCTCTGCGGCGTACCGTAGTGCGTTGGGCAGCGGGGTTTCCTGAGCAACTGCGTTTACTAATTGTTGTCTTGGCAGAGTGGTTAATCCCTTGCGCTTTCAGCTTAGCCTTGTCAAGTCAATCGTGACTGGCACGGGTTTTCCACGTTCTATGATTATTTAAAGTGGACTCTCATTTAGTGCTATGGGTGGCGTCCTTGTGTTGAGAATGATTTCTCTCGTGGTGTTTCTCAGCTGATACTCTCTTGGTATTCCTATATATACTCGTGTTGCCTTCTCTACATGGGAGTCTGCCATTCCTCCGTACTTGGGTCAGTCACTGCCAGCGCGTATTGTGACACAATCAGCCTACCTTCCTCACCAGAAATCAGCAGAATTTCTTCATTCTGAATCACTCAAGGTCCATAAACCCAACATCAGCTTCCCAGAGGACATTGGACCCAAAGACTATGGCAGCAGAATCAAGGGCATATCATAGAACATAGAACAGTCATCGTCATTATGTACCATGTCATATGACGTGGGTAATTATCCTCTTGACCATGATAGCTCCCTGCAAATTTTTCTACAGAAGTGGTTTGCCATTGCCCTCTTCTGGGCAGTGTCTTTACAAGACGGGTGACCCCAGTGATTATCAATACTCTTCACAGATTGTCTGTCTGGCACATAACCAGGACTTGTGATCTGCACCGGCTGCTCATACGACCATCCACCTCCTGCTCCCATGGCTTCACGTGACCCTGATCGGGGGGGGGGGGGGGGGGGTAGTTAAGCAGGTGCTACACCTTGCCCAGGTGTGACCTGCAGACTAGCGGAGGGAAGGAGTGCCTCACACCTCCTTTGGGAGAGACATACCTCCACCCTACCACCCAAATAGAACAGTACAGCACGGGATCTGATACCAAACTAATTGAACTGATAATTCAAAAGCTAACTAGACTAATCCCTACTCCCTACATCCATATCCCTCCGTTCTCTGCACATTCATGTGCCTGTCTAGGACCCGCTTAAACACCCCTATTATTTTAGCCTCCATATTAATCTCTGGCAACACGTTCCACGTACCCTCCACTTTTTGGCTAAAAGTCTAGCTCCAAACCTCTTCAAGCCGACCCGCTCCCATCTTAAACACGTGCCTTCTAGTATCAATGCCTGCTTGGTGGTGTAGTGGCATCCACACCTGGTCTTCAGTACAAGAGGTCCCGGGTTCGAATCCAGCTGGCTCCTTGCACGAGTTCCATCCATGCTGGGTTGAGCGTTGAGCTAGCAACTCAGCCCCGTAAAGCAAGTCCTAAAGAAACAGCAAGATTGTCACCCAATGCACCTAACAGCATGGAAGGGAACTCTGGTATTAAGCATTTTGACCGGCTATCTATCTATACCTCTCATAATATTACAAACATTTACAAGGAGCAGATGCTTCTATGTGATGCAAAATGCTGGAGGAACTCAGCAGGTCAGGCAGCGTCATTGGAAAAGAGTGCCCAGTCGGTGTTCTGGGCTGAGACTAGAATAAAGAGATGAGAAGTCAGTGTAAGAAGGTAAAGAGATGAGAGGAAGAAGTACAAGGTGGTAGGTGATAGGTGAAACTGGGAGAGGAGGAGGGATGAAGTAAAGAGCTGGGAAGTTGATCGGTGAAAGAGATAAAGGGCTGGAGAAAGGGGAATTGGATATGAGAGGACAGAAAACCATGGATGAAAGGGAAGCTGGAGGAGCACCAGAGGGAGGTAATGGGCAGGTAAGAAGATAAGGTGAGAGAGGGAAATGGGAATAAGGAATGGTGAAGGAGAGTGGTGACAATTACCCAAGGTTTGAGAAATCGATGCTCATGCCCTCAGATTGGAAGCTACCCAGATGGGGTATAGGGTATTGCTCCTCCAACCTAAGTGTGCAGCCTCATTGCGGCAGTAGAGGAGGCCATGGCCTGACATGTCGGAAATAAAATTGAAATAGGTGGCCATCCCTTCTCCCAATTCTTCTGCCTCTGCTGCATCTGCTCTCAAGATGAGGCTTTTCATTCCAGAACAAATGAGATGTCCTCCTTCTTCAAAGAAAGGGGCTTTCCTCTCTCCACCATCAATACTGCCCTCACTAGCATCTCTTCCATTTCACGAATGTTTGCCCTCACACCATCCACCCACCAGCCCACCAGGGATAGGGTTTCTCTTGTCCTTACCTATCGCCCCACAAGCCTCCACATCCATCACAGACTGGGCACTTTTTTCCAATGATGCTGCCCGACCTGCTGAGTTCCTCCAGCATTTTGCATCACATAGAAGCATCTGCTCCTGGTAAATGTTTGTAATATTATGAGAGGTATAGATAGATAGCCGGTCAAAATGCTTAATACCAGAGTTCCCTTCCATGCTGTTAGGTGCATTGGGTGACAATCTTGCTGTTTCTTTAGGATTTGCTTTAGGATTTTCTCTGTAACTCTTCCATCATTTCCAACAGGATACCACCACCAAGCACATCTTTCCTTCCCCTCCCCCAATTTCTGCATTCCACAGGGATCGGTCCCTACAGGACTCCCTTGTCCATTGATCCCTCCCCACTGATCTCCCTCCTGGTATTTGTTGTTGTAAGCAGAACAAGTGCCATACCTGCCTCTACACCTCCTCACTCACCATCATTCAGTGCCCCAAACAGTCTTCCAGGTGAGTTGACACTTCACCTGTGAGTCTGTTGGGGGTCATCTACTGTATCCGGTGCTCCCGGTGAGACCCGATGTCGATTTGGAGACTGCTTCACTGAGCTCCGTCTGCCAGAGATCTTTGGCTAACCACCAATTCCAATTCTACTTCCAATTCCCATTCTGACAAGTCAGCCCATGGCCCTCTCTACTCCTGCGATGAAGTCACACTCAGGCTGGAGGAACAACATCTTATATTCCACCTGGGTAACCTCCAACCTGATAGCATGAGCATTGATTTCTCAAACTTCCAGTAATTGCCTCCCCCACTTTTTCTTCACCATTCACAAACCCATTTCTCTCTCCCACCTTATCTCCTTACCTAACCCTCACTCCCTCTGGTACTCCTCCCCTTCCCTTTCTCCCATGGCCTTCTGTCCTCTCCTATCAGATTCCCTCTTCTCCAGCCCTTATCTCTTTCACCAATCAACTTTCCAGCTCGTTACTTCTCCTCTCCCCTTCTCCCAGTTATTACCTTGCACTTCTTCTTCCCCCACTCCACCTTCTCATCTTTTTTGTCCCCCAGTCCTGATGAAGGGTCTCAGCCCAAAACATTGACTGTTTACTCTTTTTCATAGATGCTGCCTGGCATTTTGTGTGCGTCGCTTTGATTTCCAACATCTGCAGATTTTTAGATAGATAGATAGATAGATACTTTATTCATCCCCATGGGGAAATTCAACTTTTTTCCAATGTCCCATACACTTGTTGTAGCAAAACTAATTACATACAATACTTATCTCAGTAAAAAAAAAATATGATATGCATCTAAATCACTATCTCAAAAAGCATTAATAATAGCTTTTAAAAAGTTCTTAAGTCCTGGCGGTTGAATTGTAAAGCCTAATGGCATTGGGAAGTATTGACCTCTTCATCCTGTCTGAGGAGCATTGCATCGATAGTAACCTGTCGCTGAAACTGCTTCTCTGTCTCTGGATGGTGCTATGTAGAGGATGTTCAGAGTTTTCCATAATTGACCATTTTTTTTGTATTTTTAATTTTTTGTTGTTTGCAGATGTTCCAAGTTGCTTCATTGAGAGCTATAGAAAAAGAGACCCTTCATCAAACATCCATTCTCACTAACCATACCCTAATCTACTTAATCGTGCCACGGTCATGTGGCAGAGAGCGTGGTGCTATTTGTAACGTGGGGTGTAGGAGTTTGGAGTTTATTTCTGGTGTCGTCCTGTAACATAGTCTGCATGTTCTCCCCGTATGCATGTGGGTTTCCTCCAGATGCTCTGCTTTCCTCCGACATACCAGTTAGTAGATCAATTGGGCATTGTAAACTGTCCTGTCATTAGGCTAGGGGTTAAATTATTGAGTTGCTGGGCAGGTGGGCCAGAAGGGCCTGTTCCACACTGTATCTCTCAATAAAAACAAAATAAATTTCCTCATACTTCCAACATCACGCTCCTCAGCAAAACTCAACTCACTAAAGAGCGATGTACAGTACTGTGCAAAAGACTTCGGCACAAGTATATAGCTAGGGTGCCTAAGACCTTTCAAGTCAAGTCAAGTCACTTTTATTGTCATTTCGACCATAACTGCTGGTACAGTACACAGTAAAAATGAGACAACGTTTTTCAGGACCATGGTGTTACATGACACAGTACCAAAACTAGACTGAACTATGTAAAAAACAACACAGAGAAAAAAACTACACTAGACTACAGACCTACCTAGGACTGCATAAAGTGCACAAAACAGTGCAGGCATTACAATAAATAATAAACAGGACAATAGGGCAGTAAGGTGTCAGTCCAGGCTCTGGGTATTGAAGAGTCTGATAGCTTGGGGGAAGAAACTGTTACATAGTCTGGTCGTGAGAGCCCGAATGCTTCGGTACTGTGGTACAGTACTGTAGTAATTTTATGTATTGCACTGTACTGCTGCCACAGAAAAAATCATGACATATGTGAGTGATGATAAACCTGATTCTCTATTGCAGGCTGAGAGAGGGAAGGGGGCAGGGAGAGAGGAATCATGGTTGGGGAGTGGGGAAGGGAGAAGTAAGTACCAGAGAGACATTCTGTAATGGTCAATAAACCAATTGTTTGGAATCAAATGACCTTGCCTGGTGCCTCAGGGTTGGGTATGTCTGAACCCACGCCACCCCCTCCCCACCCTGGCACTCCTTCTCTGCCACCTGTCCCACACTCCTACCTTGGCACTTCATTTTTGCTGTTCACAACTTCTTTTGCTCCTATCAGATTTAAAAACTGATTCTCCACTCCATAGTATTGCTCAAATATCTTTGGCGCCTGAGCTATATCTTGTATATATACCTAAGACTTTTGCACAGTACTGTCCACAGACCAACTAACTTACACACCTTTCAACAAAGGAGGAAACCAGATTTCCCAGAGAAAATCCACCTAGTCACAAGGAGAGCATGCAAACTCCACACAGACAGCACCGGAAGTTGCAATTGAACGCGTATGACTTGTGTTGTGAGGTGGTGGCTTTACCAGCACTACCCTGAGCACCAACGTTGTTGCCTCCCTGAACACAAGTGATTTCTGCAGATGCTGGAGCACGCACCAAATGCTGGAGGTGTTCAGCGGGTCAGGCAGCATCTATGGAGCTGATATTTCAGGGTGAGAATCTTCATCAAAGTTTCAAAAGGTTCAAAGATTCATTGACTATCGGAAGATGTATCCGCACACAACCTGAAATTTGTACTCTTCACCGACATTCACCAAACGAGAAACACCGTAGAATGAATGATAGAAACATGGAAGCCCCGAAGACTCGCCTCCCCCACCACCCTTTGCACAAGGGCGGAAAAGAAGGGAGAAGAAGCCAGTTGGGGAAGGGAAAGGAGTACAAGGTGATAGGTGGAACCAGGCGAGGGGGAATGGGGTGAAGTGAGAAACTGGGAGGTTAGTTAGTTAAAGTCTGTCCTGCGCCTTATAGGTTCATCAGGCCGGTGCTTATACCAGTTTCCGTGGCGACTGAGAGTACGAGATTACCCCCCCCCCCCCAGATAGGACGCCAGTCTATCGCGAGGTTAACCCCCGGCATTTTGCCGGTACCCATTTTCAGCTGGGTGGACTGGAGCAATGTGTGGTTAAGTGCCTTGCTCAAGGACACAACACGCTGCCCCGGCTGGGGCTCGAACTCACGACCTTCAGATCGCTAGTCCGACGCCTTAACCACTCGGCCATGCACCACGAAACTGGGAGGTGATAGCTGGAAAACGTAAAGGGCTGAAGAAGGACGAATCTGATAGCAGAAGTGAGTGGGCGATGGGAGAAAGAGAAGGAGGAGGAGCCCTAGAGAGAGGTGCTAGGCCGGTGAGGAGAAGAGAATGGTCAACAAGGGAGCCAGAGTGGGCAATGGAAAAGGTGAGAAGTGGGAAGCAGGAGAGATTACTGGAAACTGAAGAATCAAATATTCTTGCTGTCAGGGTGGAGGCTACCTAGACAGAATATGAAATGTTGCTCCTCCAACCTGCCTTATTGGGGCATTAGAGGTAGGCGTGGGCCAACATGTCAGAATGGGAATGGGGAGAGGAATTAATATGGTCTGCCTCCAAGAACTCCTCGTTACAGATGCAGCAAAGTTGTCTCCAGCTCCCCCTACCCATCCAATCTGAACCTTCATCTGAACTGTTTCTGACTGCAAGTTGTTGCTAATGGTCATTATAAAAGTTCAAAGTTAACTTGTTATCAAAGTGCATTTGTGTCACCATGTACAACCCTGAGAGTCATGTTTTTGCAGACATACTCAATAAATTAAGAAACATAATAGAATCAATGAAAGACCGCACCAACAGGGAGGACAACCAGCGTACAAAAGACAATAAACTGTGCAGTTACAGAAAGAAAAATAATGAAAGAAATATTAATAATAAATAAGCAACAAATATCGAGAATATGTGATGAAGAGTCCTTGAAAGTGAGTCCATAGTTTGTAGAAACATTTCAGTGATGGGGCAAGTGAAGTTAGCCCATTTGGTTCAAGAGCCTGATGGTTGAGGAGTAATAACCGTTCCTGAACATGGTGGTGTGAGTCTTGAGGCTTCTGTACCTTTTTCCTGATGGCAGCAAGAAGAAGAGACTGGGCCACCATGGGTAAAGCCTTCTTTTGGAGGATTTTCTGTTCAAGGGCATTGGAGTTTCCATACAGGCTGTGATACAATCAGTCTACACTCTCCACCACACATCTACAGAAGTTTGTTAAAGTTTTAGGTGACATGCCAAGTCCTCACTAACTGCTACAGAAGTAGATGAGCTACCACACTTTCTTCATAATCGGGGCCAGGACAGTTCCTTTGAAAGGATGACACTGAGGAATTTAAAATTGTTGACCATCTCCACCTCTGATCCCCTGATGAAACCTGGTTCATGGATCTCTTCTTCCCTCCTCCTGAAGTCAATAATCAGTTCCCTGATCTTGCTGGCATTGAGAAAGAAGCTGCTGTGACACCACCCAGCCAGATTTTCAATCTCCCTCCCATATGCCAACTCTTCACCACCTTTGATTCAGCCAACGACAGTGGTGTCATCTGCAAATTTTATTAGCTACAAAGTCACAAGTAAGCGAGCAGAGCAGGGTCTAAGCACACAGCCCTGTGGTGCACCTGTGCTGATGGAGATCGTAGAGGAGATGTTGCAGCCAATCTGAACTGACTGGGGGGTCTGCAAGTGGTGAAATCAAGAATCGAATTGCTCAAGGAGGTATTGAGGACAAGGTCTTGAAGATTATTGATTAGTTTTGAGGGGATGATAGTATTGAATGCCGAGCATCCTGATGTAGGCATATTTGCCTAATACGGTCCAGGTTTGATGAAGAGCCAATGAAACGGCATCTGGCTTTGACCTGTTGTGCCAGTCGGCAAAGTGGAGTGGATGCAAGTCAATCCTTAGGCAGGAGTTGATATGTTTCAGCACTAGCCTCTCTGGCATTTCTTTCAGGGGCACTGTGGAATTTGCACTGTATCACCATGACTAAAATCCTGGGTTATCTATCCAGCGTTTCCAATTTAATTAATTAATTAGAGCTCTGGAAACTAATTAAACTGGTACCCGCAATAATGAACACAACACAAACACGTTCTCAAAAGACCATAGGACCTAAGGTATAAACCCATCGAGTCTGCTCCGCCATTCAGTCATGGGCTGATCCAATTCTTCCAGTCATCCCCACTCCCCTGCCTTCTCCCC
Source organism: Hemitrygon akajei (assembly GCF_048418815.1). Classification (NCBI taxonomy): domain Eukaryota; kingdom Metazoa; phylum Chordata; class Chondrichthyes; order Myliobatiformes; family Dasyatidae; genus Hemitrygon; species Hemitrygon akajei. The sequence goes on from NC_133148.1 coordinate 30,173,776, forward strand.
ATACCCTTTGATGCCCTGGCCAATCAAAAAGTCCCATTCACCAATGACATTCAGGGATGGAAATCTACCATCCTTACCTGGTCTGGCCTATATGTGACTCAGGACCCAACAACGAGCTGCCCTCTGAGTGCCTGAGAAGCTTATTTGATTCAGGAAGCAGTTAAGGATGGACAATAACTACTCTCCATGCTCATAACCCTGGTACCACAAATGAGCTCACGTTATCAGGCGTCTTGCTTACCACGTGTTACGCCACTGCTGTTTCAGGCAGCAATGAAGGTCTTTCACCTCTAACGGTGTTCAGGGCTTCCTTCATCTCGGTTTTTACCACTGTCAGTCATGCAATTCCCGGGTGGAGGCTCAGGAATACCGTCACACTCAGATGTAGAAGGATTCTTCGTTGCCGTTTCTGCAACAGTTTTGTTTTACCAGTCAGGGTTGTTAGCCCTGAGCTGAACCCCCGAACCTGGAGGACTGGTGTACTATTCTTGGTCTGGCCTCTACCCTTTGACCTGTTTGGCATAGGTGACCCTACCAAGAGCCAAAGCATAAAGCCCTGACTCCAGTCATTGAGGCCTACAAATCCTCCAAACTACAACAAGGTTTTGGTCCTGTTGAAGGATGAAGTGTCCCAATAAGAAAAATTTTTCATCAAGGCACAGTTAAACCTATTTTTAACTATGGGGGGGGGGGGGAATCTTTGTGAAACTTGACTCTAACCAGTGCTGTAAAAAAAGGAGAGGAGCCGGGGGTGGGGGGGGGGGGAGTTTAAAATGCTCTGATGAGCAGCTTAAAATTGGTCTGCCTACGGCGGGTGCGATTTGGAGGAGAACGTCGTCCTCGAAGGCCGGTTAAAAGGAAGACAGGAGCACTCTCCCCTCAGACCATCCTTCACCTCCATAAGCAAAACACAACCTCCGTCTCCCCAAAGGGAAAAGAAAGCATTTAATTTGTTTGGCCTAAACATATTCATTTTGGAATAATAGCAGGCGGATCTAAGTGCTTTTGCTGACACTCATAAATCCAGTGAGTCAGACTGGGATCAACGCACAGCTCAGCACAATCCGAACCCATCCATCTTCACGGTGAAGTTTAATTCCAAGGAATGATTCTCATGTGGGTAAGCACAGTAATTCAATTTTATCCTCTGTGATTCGTTCCTACTCAGGTCAATGGGAAAGCATTTTTCTTCCTGACTGTCACCACGGCCCCATTCTGAGTGGTCAGTCAGATGCGAAGGGAGCCGCTGGCTCTCCAGATTAAAATCACTGTTTACGTTTTCAACCATTGATCTGGTGATATCTTTTCTATTTGATATGTTAAAGCTTCGCACCTAGGTCGCTGCGGGCTGCAACACCTCACCACGCTGACGAGCTTTTAAACGCAGCGGGGCGGCGGGGAGGGTGTCTCTGCCCAGAACCCTGGTTCAGGTCCCGTTTCCCCCGAACTTTAGGACCGGAGAAATGGCAGCCTTCACCTCCTCAGGTCAGACCACTGTGTGGAAAAGCCAGTGAGCTATTGGGGGGTCTTGCTCAAGCTGTAAACATGGACGTGCACAGCACGACCCCCCCCCCCTCAAACCACCTGGTAACTTCATGTTTTCTCGCATAACCTAGAAGGAGGCTATTTGGCCCGTCAGGTTCGTGCTGTTTCTGGAGCATCAATCAATTCTCCTACTTGTTTCCCGGCAACCCACTCCCCCCACCAATCCCATCAACCCCCTTTTCACCCTTCCCCTGATTCTACTTCTCACCTGCGCACTGGAGACCATTTAATCTGCAACCCTGCACACCCTTAGGATGGAACCCAGGGTGCAGGAGACATGAGGCAGAGCGCCACCAACCTCGTCTGCGGTCTGCCTGTGGGGTTTTACCCGTTCCCAGATGTCTCCGGCATACAAAGGCGCGCAGGTGAATAACTCATTGATACTTCTCATCCAAATCATGGAGAAATGGATGGGTAACAATCAACAAAGGGGCAGGGATAAGGTGGATGATCACGGTCCTTTTCCCGAGCAAAGGGAGTCTAAAGATAGAGGGCATCAATTTAAGGTGAGAGGGGAAAGAGTTATATAGTCATAGAGATGTAGCGCACAGATACAGGCCCTTTGGCCCATCTAGTCTGTGCCGGATTTAAACTGCCAACTCCCATCGACCTGCACCGGGACCACAGCCCTCCACACCCCTACCATCCACGTACCTATCCAGACTTCTCTTAAACTTTGAAATCGAGCTTGCATGCACCACTTGCACTGGCAGCTCATTCCACACTCTCACCACCCTCTAAGTGAAGAAGTTTTCCCCTCATGTGCCCCTTAAAGTTTTCACCTTTCATCCTTAACCCATGACCTCTAGTTGTGGTCCCACCCAACCTCAGTGTAAAAAGCCTGCTTGCATTTACCCTATCTATATCTCTCATAATTTTGCATACCTCTATCAAATCTCCTCTAAATCTTCTATGTTCCAAGGAAAAAAGCCCTAACCTACTCAATCTTTCTTCATGTAACGTGCTGTAGGGTTTCACTGATAATGCAACGGTTTCTCTGTAGCAGCAATGTTTGGGTTATAATTAGCGATAACAGGGTTAGGAATGCTGTTATTCTTACTTGTGAGTCTGGAAGAGAGATTTTCACGGTCTTTTGCCAGGGAGAGATGAGGAGAGAAGACGCGAATGGAGAGAGTTGGTAGACCGCCGGATGGGCTGGACTTGGAGTGAGGGTCCGAAGGGCAGCGACGATCAGAGGAGGCCAATTGCGAACGATTGGCTTATCGGTGAGCTCCAACATTGGGCAATAGACTGTTTCATGACATTGGCCCCTTTTTCTTTTTTTTTCGTTTCTTTACTAACCATGTAGTCAAAGTAAGAATTATAAAGCTCAATCATTAATGGCATATTGAGTTCCATTTGTTACTTCAGGGTACTGGTTTGTAACAGGGGACACATCGCGGGTCAGTTCCTCTAGACCCAGCAACATCCTTGCAATTTTCTCTGTACTCTCTCAACCTGATTTACATCTTTCCTGTAGGTAGGTGATCACACAATACTCCAAATTGGGCCTCACCAACATCCTATACAACTTCAACACGATATTTTGTCTCCTGTACTCAGTTCATTGATTTAAAGGGAGCCTTTTTTACAGAGAGGGTGGAGGCTATATGGAATGAGCCACCAGAGGAAGTGCTGTAAGTCGGCAGCCGTCGATCCCAGGGGATCACGGGTTTGCGCCTCTGGTGGACCGTGTCCTCTCCAGGGTACAAGCCTGGGTGGGAAGATTTGAAGAACCAGCAGTTGCCCATGCAGCGGGTTCCCCCGTTCCACGTCACTGATGTAGTCCAAGGGAAGGGCAAGTGCCGATACAGCTTGGCACCGGTGTCGTCGCAGAGGTTGCCGGAGTGAAGTTGTAAACGACATCAAACTGGGACCCTGGCTCCGGATTTCTTCCACGAAATTCACTCCCGAAGCCTTTCCCATGGGTGGGTGTGGCCGCAAGGCGGCAGACGTTAAAATCAGAGCTTTCTTGCTCCGAGGCAGCTGCCATCCAAGGCTGACGAGCCCCACCGGCCTGAAACAACTGGTTCTGAGGCGCCAGTGGTCCGCCTTTGACCCTTCTCCTGTCAGTAGAAACAGTTCCACTGGGCCTAGTAACTAAGCCACACGTGACGGGCAAGAGTTGGACTAGGTTGTCAGAGGCTGTTAGAGACGTACGCCATTTGGAGTAATTTATAGGTAGTGGGAGCTTATCCCCACTACCAACCCCGGCTATGACAAACTTAGGAGGGTATAATTATAATGTTTAAAAGATACTTGGACAAGTCATGGATAGGAAGGGTCTAGAGCAATGTGTGATAAGGGCAGGAGAATAGAAGTCTTTGATCAGAATAGCACCATAAGCTAAAGGAGCAGAATTAGGCCATTTCATCCATAGGATCTGCTTTGCCATTTCATCATGGCTAATTTAGTATCTCTCTCAACCCCATTCTCTTGCCTTCTCCCCATAACCTCTCAAGCTCTGACTAATCAAGAACCTATCAACCTCCGCCTTAAAAGCACCCAGTGACTTGGCCTCCACAGCTGCCTGTGGCAATGAATTCCACAGATTCACCACCCTCTGGCTAAAGAAATGCCTCCTCATCTCCGTTCTAAAGGGATGTCCTTGCAAAGGTTCAAAGGTTATCAAAGTATATAACTCTGAATTTTTTTTCTTCTCCAGATAGAAACGCCTAAATCCCTCATTTCCAGCACAAAGAAAAATGGACAAAAACAGAACAGTAACATCAACCCCCAAATCCCCCTCCTCCACACAAAAAAAAAGCAAGATCAGGTGAAAAACACGGAATAAAAAAAAACTGTAAGACTGAAAAAAAATCCGTAACCCATAGTCCAATTCCTTATCCATATCCAAAAATGCAGAAAACCTTGGTAACATTCTCCAGCACAATCACACAATCTCCCCTCTCTGGCTGCACAGTGATCCCACCAGCAATCAAAAAGCAGGCAGCACGTGCTCACCTTCTGTATTCGCCTCCGGACAAGTTGGGCTAAAGAGCCCCTTCCCATGTTTCATAACGCGATGACACTAATTTACCTCATGCCCCAAAACTCTTCTTCTTCAACCTTTCTTATTGGTCTGTCGCTCAAATTATAATTCACTTCCGATATTCACTTTGACAATGTAACCAGTGTACATCGTGTTGATGTGGACAGATAATTCAGCAAGTACTTCTCCTGACATCTCTTAGTAATATGCTGTCCAGATACAAATTTAGCAAAATTAGTATGGGGTTCTAACCTGTCATTCATGCCATGGAGTTTATTCTTCTGTTTTGCGGATGTCTGTGGAGAGTAAGAATTTCAGGTTGTAAACTGGATACATTCTCTGATATTAAATGGAACCGTTGAGCCGTTGAATCATTAACTTCAAATTCACAGAGAGATCTATACCACTGAGAAACAACATTTAACTGAGGTGATTGATTTTTGGACGCGTATAAAGGATGTTGCCTTTTGAACCAAGTCCAACAAAGCTTCCTATCACCAGAATTGCTTCTTAGGAACGTACAAATGGACAAACACACAAATGAGGAACGAACATACAGATTAGGAATGTACAAGAGAAGACACCTTGTTGGGCAGCAAGGTGGAGATACGTCTCTACCAAACGAGATGTAAAGCCTCCTGAACCGGGCAGTTCCAGTTACTACCCCTCAACCATCAGGCTCTGGAACCAAAGAGCACAACTGCACTCACCTATTGAGATGTTCCCACAACCAATGATCTCACTTTAAGGACTCTTTATCTCATGTTCTCGTTACTTATTGCTATTTATTTATATTTGCATTTGCACAGTTTGTTGTCTTCTGCACTCTGGCTGATTTTCACTGACCCTGTTATAGTTACTATTCTATAGATTTTCTGAGTACGCCCGCAGGAAAATGAATCTAGGGTTGTATATAGTGACATGTACAAACAAATTGGGAATAAAGTTTACTCCGAAGTTTGAACTTTGAACTTACAGTCTTATCACACCTTCAAAGATGGGACATCCTACCCTCCCCAGAAATCTAGCAATTAGCTGCAAGATGTGAAATAAAAGATAAAGCCCAAGCCTTATTTAAAGGGAAAGAAGTTAGCTACTGAGAATTAATTATCCCTGGCAATACTGACAGATGGATAAGGTGCTTTTAAGAAGTTAATTTCCAATATGGCAAAACAGCTACAGTGATAAAGAGTTTAACAGCCAACAGGAATTAGAGCAGGTGCGGTATAAACAGTGAACATGAGCATTTTAATGATGTAAAACCTGAAGTTAAACACAAAGTGAAGCCTCAGAGAGGGATACGCCAGTGCAGTGGTGGTCATTAGACACTGGAGTGGTGTGTCCGGTACAATTACAGAGATTCAGCCTGTTACGATGAACCCAGCAGGGAGCGAGTGCGGGGAGTGTGAGGGTTACGCATTCTTCTAACAGCCTTGTCAAAGTGGGTCACACGTCAGGCAGTCCAAGGACTCGCGTGTTCTCTCAAGCAGGGCTCGTTGGAAGGGTTACATTTCTCTGATGCAGCGTGCGGAAGTCTACAGCTAGGGTGCCTAAGACTTTTGCCCGGGACTGTATTTGTCCACGTGGAGAGTGAGTTTGTAAATCTGGCGGGAGCAAAGGGTAGCGGGGTTGGAGCGCCGTGAGAGGGGTGTGGGACGGGTGGTAGAGAAGGAACGCCAGAGGCTGGGGAGGGGTGGTGTGCAGACACTTGCAGCGTTAATACACCAGGCAAGGTCATTTGATTCAAAACAATTGCTTTATTGATCAATAAAAACACAAAATGCTGACAGAACTCAGCAGGCCAGACGGCATCTATGGGAGGAGGTAGTGACGACGATTCGGGCCGAAACCCTTCATCAGGCCTGAAACGTCGTCACTACCTCCTCCCATAGATGCTGTCTGGCCTGCTGAGTTCTGCCAGCATTTTGTGTTTTCATTTATTTCCAGCATCCGCAGATTCACTCGTGTTGCTTTATTGATCATTACAGAATGTCTCTCTGGTGCTTCCCACTCCCTCACCTCTCCTGCCCCCTCTTCCAAACCATGATTCCCCTCTCCCTGCTCCCTTCCCACTTAGTCCACAATAGAGACCTGTATCAGAATCAGGTCTATCATCACTCACGTGTGTCATGATTTTTTTTGCGGCAGCAGTACAGTGCAATACATAAAATTACTACAGGACTATGCAAAAGTCTTAGGCACTCTATCTATCTATCTATCTACTATCTATCTATCTATCTATCTATCTATCTATCTATCTATCTATATGCCTACATGATATGTGGTGAAAACTTTTGCGTAGTACTGTAGTTGAGCTGGTACCTCACTGTGGGTGAAATTATATACTTCGAGGCTGATATTGATGCTGTCTTGTCACTGTACATATGTCCAAAGATACTTTATCCTCACTGTCCTCAAAAATACTAAATCTTTTAAGGAGTACAGAAACCGCTGGAAATATCGCCAACAATTTGTCTTCAAGTTCTCAGTGTAAGTGTCACCAACAAATTGTCCTGGTCCAGCCGCTCAGATGTCATCACTATGGAAGCACCCCATTGCCTCTACTTCCCCAGAAGGTTAAGGGCTGTCAGCATGTCAGAATCAGAATCAGGTTTAATATCACTGGGATCTGTCATGAAATTTGTTAACTTCGCAGTTGCAGTGCAATACAATACATGAGAAATCCAGACACAAAGTAAATGAATTACAGTAGTTATCTACTGTGCATTGGCGCGTGGCTAAGTGGTTAAGGCATCGGTCTAGTGATCTGAAGGTCGCTAGTTCGAGCCTTGGCTGAGGCTGCGTGTGTGTCCTTGAGCAAGGCACTTAACCACACATTGCTCTGCGACGACACCAGTGCCAAGCTGTATGGGTCCTAGCGCCCTTCCCTCGGGCAACATCGGTGGCGTGGAGAGGGGAGACTGGTAGCTTGGACAACTGCAAGTTTTAAAAATAAAACCTTGTCCAGGTTTGTGCCCTGGAAACTTTCCAAGGCACAAATCCATGGTCGATTGAGAGGCCTACTATATACAGTATATATGTATATTGATTAGTTAAATTAAACTAGTAGTGTAGAAACAGAAATAATAAAAAAAAGTGAGGTGGTGTTCATGGGTTCGATGTCCATTTAGGCTACGTCCGCACTACACCGGATAAATCTGTAACCAAAGCTTTTTCTCTTCGTTTTTACCCTCCATCCACACTAAAACGGCGTTTTCATCCCCCGAAACCGGGAGCTTTTCAGAAACGCTTTCCAGGGCGGGTATTTTTGAAAACACTGCTCGGGCAGATCATTGTGGATGGGGTAACTGGAGATATCTGAAAACGCTGTCAGACGGCAGCGCGCCATTTCATTGTTTTCCTGAACGCAACCTAACAATTTCAGAACAGACGACGAGACTGAAGCCAGAAGAGTTAGAAATGTACTCACCAAATACTTTGACCCATAACTTACTGAATAAATAAGTATACTCACTTTGCCCTGTTTTCTGTCCTTGCTCGTATGAAGGTGGTTTACCTATTTATGCAAGTACTTCTCTGACAATAGATGTGTAATAGATAATGTAACATTGTATAGAAATACAAGATAACACTGATGCAGACATGTTTTATACATTTAACAAGGTGCTTTATTAATGCAACAGAGTTAGTCGGCTTTTCAATGTTCATCGTCAGCCGGGTCAATCTGTCCGTGAACTCCGTCAGTTGCCTCCATACACTCCAGTATTTGTTTTTTTACTTTTAAGTTCTCCTGTGCGAGAGCCAACAGCTGTCCGTCGTTTTAAGTTTTCCTAGTCTGTAACTACACAAACGCGCACTTTTACGGCGAGATTCGACGCCAAACATGTCGCTTGTTTTCAGTAGATGCGTCCTGCGCATGCGCAGGAGGAGGAGATTTGCCGAAATCTCCATTTCAATGTGGACAGAGATATTTTTAAAAACACATAGTGTGGACGCCTATCGTTTTTACGTGGAACCGGCGTTTTCAAAATGATCTGGTCTAGTGTGGATGTAGCCTCAGGAATCGGATGGCAGAGGGGAAGAAGCTGTTGCTAAATCGGTGAGTGTGTGCCTTCAGGCTTCTGTACCTCAGCCCTCACAGTAACAAAACAGGGTATGTCTTGGGTGATGGGAATCCTTAATAATGGAGACAGCCTTTCTGAGGCGCCACTACTTGAAGATGTCTTGGATACTACGGAGGCTAGTACCCATGTTGAAGCTGACTTACTGCACCTTCTTTCGATCCTGTGGAATAGACCCTCCTCCCCCACCCCCATACCAGATGGTGGTGCAGGCAGCCAAGATGCTCTCCATGGTACATCTGCAGAAATTTTCGAAAGTTTTATATGACAAATCAAATCTGATCAAACTCCTAATGTCCCCGTCAGTCATCACAATTCCTACAGATGCATCACAGCTTGGCGTGACAACTGTTCTGTTCAAGACCACAAAAGAACAGAGTTATGAACACAGCCCAGCCCACCTGAGAAACCAGCCTCCCCTCCACTGACACGTACAAACACGCTGGAGGAACTCAGCAGGTCGGGCAGCATCCGCGGAAACGAGCGGTCAACGTTTCGGGCCGAAACTCTTCATCAGGACTTCGTCGGGTTTCGGCCCGAAACGTTGACTGCTCGTTTCCACGGATGCTGCCTGACCTGCTGAGTTCCTCCAGCTCATTTGTATGTGTTGATCTGACCACTGCATCTGCAGTCTACTTTGTGTCCCCTCCGCTGACTCTGTCCACACTTCTCACTGCCTCAGAAAAGCAGCTAACATAATGAAAGGCCCCTCCCACCCTCATCTCCCCAATCCCATCAGGCAGAAGATACAGAAGTTGGAGACGTAAACCCTCATGTTCAAGAATTGCATCTGCCCCACTGTTACAAGACTCTTGAATGGACCTCGTGTATGATAAAGATGAACTCTTGACCTCCAGGTCTACCCCTTTGTGGCTCCTGCACTTCATTTGTCTTCCTGTACTTAACTTTCTATGTAACTTTGCATCTTGAACTTTTTTCAAAATTCAAAGATTCAAAGTGCATTTATCATCAAAGTATGTATGCAGCATACAACCCTGAGATTCAACATCACCACAGACAGCCACAAAACATGGAACCCACTCAAAGAAAAACATGAACAGCAAACACTGACCCCCCCATGCAAAAAAACTTGCACAAACAGCAACAAGAAAAAAAAAATGGAAACATGGAATATAAAACACAAAATTAAAGGCTTAGTTCAGTACCGTCCAGCTCAGTGTTCATTATCAGCAGACCTCCTAAAGGCTGTAACCAAAGAGAACTAGAAATGGAAACTAGAACACACCATAAACCCGAGTTAGAATCCATATGTACAATTGGCGTCAATTAAACCTTGCCCCGGCACCAGCATTGAGGGAGAGAGAGGTCACTCGAATGCAAGGACCTTCCCTCGAGAGCAGTGAGCGAGAGGCTGGTAGGTGGTGCTGAACGCTCTCTCACCTTCCACACGCCACCTCCATGATTTCAATCTTCCCCGGCACTTTGATCAGCGAGACTGGCGATTATATTCTGATTTCTGAATATCTTGATGTACCTGTGACTGAAATGATTGGACAGCATGTAAACAAAAGTATTTCACAGTTATCTTGACACAATGTAATGATAACAAGCTGATCACAATTACACTCAGCTACTTAGGAAACATTTACGGAACAATGGACTTCAACCCAGATAAGTGTGAGGTGGTTCATTTTGGTAGGTCAAATATGATGGCAGAATATAGTATTAATGGCAAGACTCTTGGAAGTGTGGAGGATCAGAGGGATCTCAGGGTCTGAGTCCATAGGACACTCAAAGCTAAGGCGCAGATTGACTCTGTGGTTAAGAACACATACAGTATATTGGCCTTCATCAACCGTGGGATTGAGTTTAGGAGCCGAGAGGTAATGTTGCAGCTATATAGGACCCTGGTCAGACCCCACTTGGAGCATTGTGCTCAGTTCTGGTCACCTCACTACAGGAAGGATGTGGAAGCCATAGAAAGGGTGCAGTGGAGATTTACAAAGATGTTGCCTGGATTGGGGAGCATGCCTTATGAGAATAGGTTGAGTGAACTCGGCCTTTTCTCCTTGGAGCGACAGAGGATGAGAGGTGACCTGATGGACGGGTACAAGATAATGAGAAGCATTGATCATGTGGATAGCCAGAGGCTTTCTCTCAGGGCTGAAATGTCTAGCACAGGAGGGCACAGTTTTAAGGTGCTTGGAAGCAGGTGCAGAGGAGATGTCAGGGGTAAGTTTTTTACGCAGAGAGTGGTGAGTGCACAGAATGGGCTGCCAGCGACAGTGGTGAAGGCGGATACGATAGGGTCCATTAAGAGAGTCCTGGACAGGTACATGGAGCTCAGAAAAATAGAGGGCTATGGGTAAGCCTAGGTAATTCCTAAGGTAAGGACATGTTCGGCACAGCTTTGTGGGCCGGAGGGCCTGTATTGTGCTGTAGGCTTTCTATGTTTCTAAAAGAAAGAAAGAAGGTTAACGGTTCTGGGGAAGGGGTCGCGGAATCACTGGAACCGTGACGCAGCAGCTCTAGGGCTGCAGCTCTGTGCCACTCACGATCTTCAATCTGAAGTGTCATCGCTGTTCCTCTCCCCACAGATGCCGCCTGGCCTTCTGAGTCTTTCCGGCATCACCTGCTTCTGTTCTGAATTCAAAGTCAAAGTCCAAGTTGAGTTTATTGTCACCAGTTCATGTCTGGTCAGGAGCAATGAAAAGCTTACCTGCAGAAGCATCACGGGCTCGTAACATCATATCAGCAGCAGTCATAAGAGAAACTATTTTTTACAAGAGCACAATTAGAACAAAAAAGTCAACTTAATGCAGAGTGATCAAAGCGGTCATCGTCTTGCTAAGCTGTAGTGATTGGAGTTCTGCCAAATGGTTCAAGGAAGTAGCTGTTCCTGAATCTGGACTCGGACCACCATGCTCGGGAAGAGTTACTATCCTCAACCATCAGGCTCTTGAGTCAAAGGAGATAACTTCACTCAACTTCACTTGCCCCATCATTGAAATGTTCCTGCACCTAATGAATTCACTTTCAAGGACTTTTCATCTCACGTTCATGATATTTATTGCTTATTTATTATTATTAATTTGTTCTTTTTGCATTTGCACAGTTTGTTGTCTTTTACACAGTGGTTGAGCACCCAATCTGGGGCAGTCTTTCATTGATTGCGTTCAGGTTATTATTCTACAACTTCATTGAGTATGCCCGCAAGAACACAAACCTCAGGGTTGTATATTGTGACATACAAGTACTTTGATAATAAATTTACTTTTTGAACTTCAAGAAACACAAAGTACACTGCAGATGCTGTGGTCAAATCAACACGTACAAACAAGCTGGATGAACTCAGCAGGTCGGGCAGCATCCGTTGACTGGTCCTTTCAACGGGTGCTCCCTGACCTGCTGAGTTCATCCGGCTTGTTTGTACGTGTTACTTTGAACTTTGGTGTTTTAGGACTTTAGTTTTCCATGGAAGGATGGAACAAGCAAATAGGAAAAAATTGTTTGATCTTATTCTAATAACTGCCTTGGATTTATTATTAACCATGTTTTCCAAACAGTTAAACCTGCTAGAAGAGGTTTGTAGGATTCTCACCACAAGTTCAGTCATCTAATAATGTATTTTACAATGCAGGATAATCTATCATACTTATTTAGAAATTAAATAGTCATGAAAAGCAATTGGAATATCAGGCCACAATTTTTCTTGATACATACAGGTTGTTTACAAGCTCAGGGAACTGAAGAATTAGATCTGATCCAAATCTCCCTTTCCATAAAGTAGAGTGCAGTCTTTCAAAGGGAGGTGCTAAATGTGTGAACCGCAGGGACCCTGCGGAGATCAAGGGTCTACCAGAAATGAACATTTGACTAGGCAGTGTAAATGGTTCAGCATGGACTAGATGGGCTGAAGGGGCTGTTTTCTATGACTCTATTAGTAGTTGGCAGAGGGATATTTACCCCTTCGTTGCTTTTTCTGATGCAAAGTTAATTCCTTTGAATTTGCAAGGACTGTTTAATCCTTCATAAAGTGTCACGAGCACAACATAAAAATCCCATTTTAATATGAGATTACTTCTCCAGGGCCAATTTAATGCACTGATTTAATGATCATTCTTAGAAGAGATCAGATACAGTGTAGAAATAGGCCAACATGCCATGCCAACTATCGTACTCTTCCAAACTAAACCCATTTACATGGACGTCATCTTGTGCCAGGATGAGGGCCCTCAGCCATACATATGGACAGTCCTCCAAATTCAGAACAGGCATCCGGGCTTCCGGTCTCCATTCTTCTGGCCTCAGCCATCGGGCTTTGACTTCCCGACTTCTGATGGATTTTAGGCTTCGATTTCCGGTATTGACCATCGGACTAGCCGATGATAAGACCCTGAACTCCAGGCTCTCCAACTGACCGG